>NC_091357.1:9169138-9221638 GCF_038502225.1 Cherax quadricarinatus
GGAGAAAGAAAGGGGAGAGAGCAGAGGAGATGAAGCAGGAGAGGAGGAGGAGGAGGAGGAGGAGGAGGAGTTGAAGGAAGAGTAAGGAAGAAGGTAAAGAGGAAGGTGAAGAAGGAAAATGAAGAAGATAAAGAGAGAAGGAATAGAAATAAGTAATAGACAAAGAGGATCAGGATGATGGCTGGGAGAGGAGGTGGAGGATTCTTGATGGATAATGGAGGATGAAGGAGGGTAAAGGAAGCTGAAGGAGAACAAAGGAAGAGAGTAGGGAGGAGGTGAATGAGAAAACAGCCCAGAAGAGAATAATGAAAAGGGTGAAGAGCAATAAGAAAAATGTCTCACCACTGGTGTAGCAGCCAAACAATAGTCACAGGTTGCAACATTCAACACAGCCAAACAATAGTCACAGGTTGCAACATTCAACACAGCCAAACAATAGTCACACGTTGCAACATTCAACACAGCGAAACAATAGTCACACGTTGCAACATTCAACACAGCCAAACAATAGTCACACGTTGCAACATTCAACACAGCCAAACAATAGTCACAGGTTGCAACATTCAACACAACCAAACAATAGTCACACGTTGCAACATTCAACACAGCCAAACAATAGTCACAGGTTGCAACATTCAACACAGCCAAACAATAGTCACAGGTTGCAACATTCAACACAGCCAAACAATAGTCACAGGTTGCAACATTCAACACAGCCAAACAATAGTCACACGTTGCAACATTCAACACAGCGAAACAATAGTCACACGTTGCAACATTCAACACAGCCAAACAATAGTCACACGTTGCAACATTCAACACAGCCAAACAATAGTCACACGTTGCAACATTCAACACAGCCAAACAATAGCACACGTTGCAACATTCAACACAGCCAAACAATAGTCACACGTTGCAACATTCAACACAGCCAAACAATAGTCACACGTTGCAACATTCAACACAGCCAAACAATAGTCACACGTTGCAACATTCAACACAGCCAAACAATAGTCACACGTTGCAACATTCAACACAGCCAAACAATAGTCACACGTTGCAACATTCAACACAGCCAAACAATAGTCACACGTTGCAACATTCAACACAGCCAAACAATAGTCACACGTTGCAACATTCAACACAGCCAAACAATAGTCACAGGTTGCAACATTCAACACAGCCAAACATTAGTCACAGGTTGCAACATTCAACACAGCCAAACAATAGTCACACGTTGCAACATTCAACACAGCCAAACAATAGTCACAGGTTGCAACATTCAACACAGCCAAACAATAGTCATACGTTGCAACATTCAACACAGCCAAACAATAGTCACAGGTTGCAACATTCAACACAGCCAAACAATAGTCACACGTTGCAACATTCAACACAGCCAAACAATAGTCACACGTTGCAACATTCAACACAGCCAAACATTAGTCACAGGTTGCAACATTCAACACAGCCAAACAATAGTCACACGTTGCAACATTCAACACAGCCAAACAATAGTCACAGGTTGCAACATTCAACACAGCCAAACAATAGTCACACGTTGCAACATTCAACACAGCCAAACAATAGTCACAGGTTGCAACATTCAACACAGCCAAACAACAGTCACAGGTTGCAACATTCAACACAGCCAAACAATAGTCACACGTTGCAACATTCAACACAGCCAAACAATAGTCACAGGTTGCAACATTCAACACAGCCAAACAATAGTCACAGGTTGCAACATTCAACACAGCCAAACAATAGTCACACGTTGCAACATTCAACACAGCCAAACATTAGTCACAGGTTGCAACATTCAACACAGCCAAACAATAGTCACACGTTGCAACATTCAACACAGCCAAACAATAGTCACAGGTTGCAACATTCAACACAGCCAAACAATAGTCACAGGTTGCAACATTCAACACAGCCAAACAATAGTCACAGGTTGCAACATTCAACACAGCCAAACAACAGTCACAGGTTGCAACATTCAACACAGCCAAACAATAGTCACACGTTGCAACATTCAACACAGCCAAACAATAGTCACAGGTTGCAACATTCAACACAGCCAAACAATAGTCACAGGTTGCAACATTCAACACAGCCAAACAATAGTCACACGTTGCAACATTCAACACAGCCAAACAATAGTCACACGTTGCAACATTCAACACAGCCAAACAATAGTCACACGTTGCAACATTCAACACAGCCAAACAATAGTCACACGTTGCAACATTCAACACAGCCAAATAGTCACACGTTGCAACATTCAACACAGCCAAACAATAGTCACACGTTGCAACATTCAACACAGCCAAACAATAGTCACACGTTGCAACATTCAACACAGCCAAACATTAGTCACAGGTTGCAACATTCAACACAGCCAAACAATAGTCACAGGTTGCAACATTCAACACAGCCAAACATTAGTCACAGGTTGCAACATTCAACACAGCCAAACAATAGTCACACGTTGCAACATTCAACACAGCCAAACAATAGTCACACGTTGCAACATTCAACAAAGCCAAAGAATAGTCACGTTGCAACATTCAACACAGCCAAACAATAGTCACACGTTGCAACATTCAACACAGCCAAACATTAGTCACAGGTTGCAAAATTCAACACAGCCAAACATTAGTCACAGGTTGCAACATTCAACACAGCCAAACAATAGTCACACGTTGCAACATTCAACACAGCCAAACAATAGTCACGTTGCAACATTCAACACAGCCAAACAATAGTCACACGTTGCAACATTCAACACAGCCAAACAATAGTCACACGTTGCAACATTCAACACAGCCAAACAATAGTCACACGTTGCAACATTCAACACAGCCAAACAATAGTCACAGGTTGCAACATTCAACACAGCCAAACAATAGTCACAGGTTGCAACATTCAACACAGCCAAACAATAGTCACAGGTTGCAACATTCAACACAGCCAAACAATAGTCACACGTTGCAACATTCAACACAGCCAAACAATAGTCACAGGTTGCAACATTCAACACAGCCAAACAATAGTCACAGGTTGCAACATTCAACACAGCCAAACAATAGTCACACGTTGCAACATTCAACACAGCCAAACAATAGTCACACGTTGCAACATTCAACACAGCCAAACAATAGTCACAGGTTGCAACATTCAACACAGCCAAACAATAGTCACACGTTGCAACATTCAACACAGCCAAACAATAGTCACAGGTTGCAACATTCAACACAGCCAAACAATAGTCACACGTTGCAACATTCAACACAGCCAAACAATAGTCACAGGTTGCAACATTCAACACAGCCAAACAATAGTCACACGTTGCAACATTCAACACAGCCAAACAATAGTCACACGTTGCAACATTCAACACAGCCAAACAATAGTCACACGTTGCAACATTCAACACAGCCAAACAATAGTCACACGTTGCAACATTCAACACAGCCAAACATTAGTCACAGGTTGCAACATTCAACACAGCCAAACAATAGTCACAGGTTGCAACATTCAACACAGCCAAACAATAGTCACACGTTGCAACATTCAACACAGCCAAACAATAGTCACAGGTTGCAACATTCAACACAGCCAAACAATAGTCACACGTTGCAACATTCAACACAGCCAAACAATAGTCACACGTTGCAACATTCAACACAGCCAAACAATAGTCACACGTTGCAACATTCAACACAGCCAAACAATAGTCACACGTTGCAACATTCAACACAGCCAAACAATAGTCACACGTTGCAACATTCAACACAGCCAAACAATAGTCACACGTTGCAACATTCAACACAGCCAAACATTAGTCACAGGTTGCAACATTCAACACAGCCAAACAATAGTCACAGGTTGCAACATTCAACACAGCCAAACATTAGTCACAGGTTGCAACATTCAACACAGCCAAACAATAGTCACACGTTGCAACATTCAACACAGCCAAACAATAGTCACACGTTGCAACATTCAACACAGCCAAACAATAGTCACGTTGCAACATTCAACACAGCCAAACAATAGTCACACGTTGCAACATTCAACACAGCCAAACAATAGTCACGTTGCAACATTCAACACAGCCAAACAATAGTCACACGTTGCAACATTCAACACAGCCAAACAATAGTCACACGTTGCAACATTCAACACAGCCAAACATTAGTCACAGGTTGCAACATTCAACACAGCTAAACAATAGTCACAGGTTGCAACATTCAACACAGCCAAACAATAGTCACAGGTTGCAACATTCAACACAGCCAAACTCCACATTTTTCACCCAGTAATATATTTATCAACTACAAATGGCAAGCCATAAACAGTCTCCTTAACAACCATCACTCCATATTAATAATTAACCGTGATGGCCGTGGATCTGCGGGCTGCTAGCGGCAACAGCTTGGTTGACCTGATAGCAGTGAAGCTTGACCTAGGCCGGACTGTGGGAGCCTCGAAATCAGTCGCAGGTTATGTCATCGGTAAGACCAACGTGATATAAACAGTTTACTAAATCAAGAAATAAACATAAAGAAGTGATACCATTAAGGCACCGGGACATAAATTGTATTTAAAAACCACATAAATTTCAGAGCATCAACATTCCAGTAGAACAAAGAACGTTAATAACACCTGCATAATACATTGTAATTCCTACAACCACTTAATAAGTTAGACAGCGTACTACTATTTGTCAAAGTGGACGACACTCAGAGAAAAAGATGCCTTGAATCTGCACTTATCAGTAGCTCCAACAACTTCAACCATAACAACAGTATCTACAATTTATATAAGCCTAGAAACTTTGGGACGTTTGATATAATCAGTGTTACCTGAGGCACACCAGACCTGCTCTTCGTCTTGCCGTCATTCAATATGTGTATATATATGTATACCCACAAGTGTGTCTCAATAAACACTGAAAGTTTGAGCTCCCTGTGATCGTATCTGCCTGGACCGCCTTCTTTATTCTACAACACTGCAAGCTCCTGAAGATGAGTTGATTGCAACACGAAAGGCCTAGAGCTATCATTCAATTCCCCCCGTGATTGTGTTGCATCTTATTTCGCTTGTTCGCGATATCTACACACACACACACACACACACACATACACACTAAATATCTATATATATATAATATATACATGTATATATATATATATATATATATATATATATATATATATATATATATATATATATATATATATATATATATATATATATATATATATATATATATGCAGAACAACCACTGTGAAAGAACAGCAAAATTCCATTAGCTTATGAAATAGCTAATGATATAAAATACTCAAAAAACTTAATTGATAAATCCTTTAAAATTGCTAGAAATACTTTTTACAATTCAAAAAGGGACAACCAACCTTATTCAACTAAAAATTTATTGGTTCTCCCTCACCAAGAAAACTTGATTGATATGACTTCTTTACTTAAGAATTTTAATATCAAATAATATTTAAAAATCTTGACAGTTCAATAACTTTTGATAAAAATTTCCCCCAAAATGCTGATGGGTGTGCCTAAGATAGGCTGGATAACTAGAACATTCAAAAGAGAGACATGCTGAGCCAATACTGATACTCTTCACGCTACTTGTTCTCTACAGGCTTTAATATTGCTGTATATTAATGGCCCATTTCAAGGCAGAAGAGACTGCAGACCTAGAAAATGTAGTGACCCTTCATTACCCGTACAGATTTAAATATCTACACTACTTGGAACGCTGGAAATTCCTTGAACAGTACTCCTTGGAATGTAGGAGAGAGATACATCATAATGTACACCTGGAAAATCCTGGGGAAGATTGGTCCCAAGCCTGCACACCGAAATCTGTTTATATTGAGGCAACAGAATTGGCAGACGGTGAATATACCTCCAATAAATGTAAGTGTAAGGGCACCCCTCCCTTCGTGCATGAGGAAAATTACCAACACATCTCTGGTTGTTTTCAGAAAGAAACTTAAAAAGTTCCTCATTTTGGTTCCTGATCAACAGCGCTGTTTTACATACGTTAGGTTGTAATAAAGTTGGTAGAATTACCGACAATCTGTAAAGTAAAAGGACACAAGTGCAACTAATGTGACATTTATTGTAGCAACGTTTCGCTCTCCAGGAGCTTTATCAAGCCATTACAAACAATACATGGACACAGAGGGTATATAAAGGCTCAGAGTGAGGTGAATACTAGTGAGGTACCATTTCGATGTTCACTAGTGGTAGTAGTAGTAGTAGTAGTGGTAGTGACAAAAGCAATTAATTCGTACATGAGTAAAAGGATATAAAAGCTATTACTTGGGTAACATAAAAATAGGTTGGACAAATATAAACTGGAATGAGGCAGGTTGTTTCAGTGTTCACTCTCTGTGCTTTGTGTAGTATAACAGGAGAGACTATGTGATGGCAGGGTTTACTGTTTTCAGGAGGATTCTTGCTAAGACTTCGGAGATGGTGAAGCTGCCGTTGTTTTGTTTAATTGTATTCGAAACAGCGATCAGTGCTGATTCAAGGCACTTGCGTGTGCGGAAATTAGTTTCTTTTATCACTAATTGGGCGTCTCTGAATTTCATAAGATGATTGGTGGAATTTCGGTGTTGTACACAGGCGTTGTTTAAGTTGTCGTTCCTACATGCGTATATGTGTTCATTGAGGCGGGTGTCGAGGTTTCTTGCTGTTTCACCTACGTAGATCTTGTCACAGCCTCCACAGGGTATAGTGTAAACTCCTGCATTGACTGGTTCGTGGTGCTTGGGTTTTGTCCTGGTTAGATCCTTTATTGAAGTGGTAGAAGCGATGGCGACTCTGGTGTTAGCTTGTGAAAGTACTTTTGAGACGTTTAGTGCAACCTGGCTGTTGGGAAGAATTATAACTTTGTTGGGAGCGGTGTTGATGTATCAACACCGCTCCCAACAAAGTTATAATTCTTCCCAACAGCCAGGTTGCACTAAACGTCTCAAAAGTACTTTCACAAGCTAACACCAGAGTCGCCATCGCTTCTACCACTTCAATAAAGGATCTAACCAGGACAAAACCCAAGCACCACGAACCAGTCAATGCAGGAGTTTACACTATACCCTGTGGAGGCTGTGACAAGATCTACGTAGGTGAAACAGCAAGAAACCTCGACACCCGCCTCAATGAACACATATACGCATGTAGGAACGACAACTTAAACAACGCCTGTGTACAACACCGAAATTCCACCAATCATCTTATGAAATTCAGAGACGCCCAATTAGTGATAAAAGAAACTAATTTCCGCACACGCAAGTGCCTTGAATCAGCACTGATCGCTGTTTCGAATACAATTAAACAAAACAACGGCAGCTTCACCATCTCCGAAGTCTTAGCAAGAATCCTCCTGAAAACAGTAAACCCTGCCATCACATAGTCTCTCCTGTTTTACTACACAAAGCACAGAGAGTGAACACTGAAACAAGCTGCCTCATTCCAGTTTATATTTGTCCAACCTATTTTTATGTTACCCAAGTAATAGCTTTTATATCCTTTTACTCATGTACGAATTAATTGCTCTACCATATTGTATTACTTTTGTCACTACTACTACTACTACTACCACTAGTGAACATCGAAATGGTACCTCACTAGTATTCACCTCACTCTGAGCCTTTATATACCCTCTGTGTCCATGTATTGTTTGTAATGGCTTGATAAAGCTCCTGGAGAGCGAAACGTTGCTACAATAAATGTCACATTAGTTGCACTTGTGTCCTTTTACTTTACACATACGTTAGGTTGTATGCAGCCGGCACCAACAGAATGATCGATCGAGCCAGCAACCGGGGAGACCTGCTCTAATACCAAGCAGCGGGGGTGGTGACCCGGAATCGTCCTAACATAAACGAAAGGCAAGTTACTAATGACGAACTTGAACGTACTAAGGAAAAACTTGAAAGAAAATCTAGGAGGAGATACAATGTCTACATGACATGAAGAAACTCAGTAAATTACTAGTGCCTAGGAAGATAACACGCAAATAAAAAAAAATCAAGGTGAACAAGTCCCTGGATCTCGATTATGTTTTGTTATGAAACTAAGAGAATGTGAGGAGCTCAGCGTAGCCTTGGCAAACCTGCTCCGTAAGTCATTAAGATCAAGCAGTATGAAAGAATCACAAGAGAAGCCCAAATGTAGAACCCATTTTTAAAAAGGGGAGATAAATCTCTTCCTCAAACAATCGTATTATCTGCTGAACATAAATCGCGAAGAATTACTTGAAGCAATAATTGCAAATGAAATCTGCACTCGCCTCAAGAAGCGCAGATTAACACAAGATATACAGGAAGGCTTTACAAAAGAGCTATCATGTTTAACTAATTTATTCTTGCTCTTTTCAAACACATTTGTAGAAGCCAATGGTTTAGATTACGTTATTATACACACTAGCTTGAGCAAGGCATTTGATGGAGGCAAGTGCGAGACATAGATAAAGATAGTAGAGCCACAGGTTATTGAGAGGAATATCTTAAACTGGAGTTGGGATGGTTATCGGACACAAAGTAGAGGGTTAGCTTAACTGAGATAATATCTGAGAGAGAAACAGTTGCAAGCTGAGATCCCCACTGGAGTGTCCTAACACCATTATTGTTCACAGTATATATCACTTCATTTAATTGTATACTAAGGATTGGACACTGGATACTTAGATACTGCTGATAGTATTGAAGAAAAACAGGCGCAGGCAAGTATTTATTGTGACAAAGTTTCGCTCTGTGTAGAGCAAACCATTGCCACAATGAAAACTTCTCTGACTCCTGTCTTTTCTAAAATTCCACTGTATTGTTGCATTTGTATATTATTAATTCTCAGCGAACTGACTTTGACCTAGAATGTCTATTCTGTAATTCATCACTGACTACTGTTCTGGTCGTGGTTTGTCCATAAAAGTTCAGCCATCAACCTCCAGTTAGTTGGTCATTACCAACCTATCCAGGATTCTAGCCGGAGAAACCTTATGACCTTTGGTTAGGTTAGGTAAGGTTTGCCAGGAAACAGGAAAAGTGTTTCCTGACGTGGGTCTTAGTCATATGATGACCCACCGTTGGAGCTTTTGGTCATCTGACTGAGGCCCACCGCTAGCTTACCGGTCCACCCATTTAAAAATTATGGTCACTGTTATAACCATTTAGTGGTACTGTGGAGTAGTGCAAATATTGGTTACTCTGAGGAACCCATTCTCGAACCCCAACTCTCCAAGCCATCCTCCTCTCTCACTCCCACCCCTCAAATCCACACATTCTTTAATCCTCACCTCTCTCATCTTCCTTTCTCCCAAGTTCATCCCTCTGATACTTTTGATATACCTTTAATGGGTTCGAGGGTTTTATTACTACCGTAGGCCGGCTCTGGGCCAGACTTGTCTGGTGCCTGCTGGGTCAACTAGGCTGTTGCTGCTGGTGACATGCTGGCCCATATATTCCGTCAGAGATGTAGATAAATGGTTCAGAAAACCGTCAAGTTGATAAAGCAGACACATGTGCAACACTTTGGCATCCTTACTGTGGAAATGTTTCGCCATACAGTGGCTTCATCAGTCCAATACAAAGAAGAACACTGAAGATCAGAAAGAAATCGAGGTGATCAGTCCTTCAGCCTGGGATAAATTACATCGACTCCAGGTTGAAGGACTGATTACCTCGATCTCCTTCTGATCTTCACTATTATTCTTTGTATTGTACTGATAAAGTCAATGTCTGGCGAAACGTTTCCACAATAAAGATACTCAAGTGTTGCACATGTGTCTAATTTATTATATTCATCAGAGCCTCTGGTTGATCTTCTTATATAAGAGGAAACTCTCCCCTGAGTGAGGCGGCCACTCAGGTTGGCAACCACCGGTGTCTTCAAGCATGGCCGATTGAATCGTGGCACCAAGGTGGGCGGGCGGGTGGTCTCGGCAGGTAGAAGGGCGGGGCGAGGCACTGACGAGCGTGGCACTGGATGCCCGGTTAGTGACGGATGATTTACGGCCTGGTTAACTACTGAGGAGTCACCACACATCTGAGTGCCAAGTGTCATCGACAACTCACTCAGTTGGATGACATCACACCAATAAGACTTTCCTTCCACCAGCAATTTGTTCCCAGTTCTCACAACCAAGCAAATCAATACACACTCCCATACAATATATTTAACTCCCAGAATTTTATAAAACGAATAATTTAAACTATATAACACCCAATTTTTAAATTATTACTAACTTACAAGACGTTTACAAAAGGGAGGGAGTGTAACAGCTTCATATGTGACCCCCACCACCACCAGGCTAGCCAAGTCAGCATCAGCCAATTAGGAATTACTAGGACAGATTAATATAATACTAATAAGAGTTATAACAACGATCAGTAACTGAGAACATGGGTTCACAATATACCAGTGACGGGTTCTTTTAAGTCTCAAAGTCCTTCAGCACCGGTTTCAGAAGAGGCTTCACCCTCTGAAGTAGGTTTCACAAAGACAGCAACATCAGTTCCGCACACTTCACCATTCTTAGACCCTATCGGCCCTCCTTGTAAGACAATATGCTGTCTATAGCTGCATCCAGCAATACTCCCCCACCAGCTAGATATATTCTGGTACCTGAGCAATGCAAGAAAGGTATCCCATATCTCAAAAGCTCAGCCTGCTCGACACAAAAGGAATAGTCCAGAGTGGTCATTAAATTCTATTGCAGTAAAATATAAAAATAATTAGACATGAGTGTAATATTGTGCACATGCGTTTTTAATACCCGGATATTATTTTTTTTAATATCCGGGTGTTAAAGATATTTAACACACAGGTATTAAGATTTTTAATACCTGGGTATTAAAAATACCTGAAATCGTGATGCCAATCAACAGAGGATCTTTAAAGCAATCTCGTGGAAATTAATTTCGGGAATGGTCTGTATAAAACTGAGCAGAGAGCATCAGCACATCTCAAATGCTCTACAAACCTTCATCTAGTAATACTTAACAATGGTTTGAAGTATGAAAGTTATAAATGAAAACCGTAGATGACATGAGGAAACTAGCTAACAGGAGGGGGGGGGGGCTCTATCATGCTGTGTAGTATTTAAGGGTTCACTTAACTCAAGAAATTTAAAAAAAATACTTCAAGAATGCGAGTTTTCAACATTTCTTATAATCAACATTTCTTATAATCCTATAAGAAAAAAGTTTTCATGTTTTTAAAGATAATCCAATTTCATAAAGACATCCAAACATTTCAGTTTAAAAAAAATATTTACTGCATTGACAAATTTACCCACACAAATACTAAATTGAATGGGTACCATCCTGGCCACAAGATGCATCAGTCATGAAATATTAAAGTTATTCAATAGAGGAAGACGCATGTATTTTGAATATTTTGATCGGGATTACAATTTCACACAGTTTTATAGATAAAATGGTCACATCTTCACCTACACACTTGAATTTCACTCTTCGTCCTCGTCGAGTTAGGGAACAACTTTTTTCTGGACTGAGAGTTTTAAAAGTTAACTAATCTATTACCAGGATCTTGGTAATGACTTCAGTACCTGCGGCCCTAGTTGCCGTACACAAAATTTGAAGCCGACTGGATGAATTAACCAAGAACTTATATTAACCCCAACCTATGTGATATGTCACGGTATCTTATTAATAAAAATAACATACTACACATATTAAGCAAAAATTCCGAATTTGCTTGCATCAATATAGCCATAATCTGTAGATATAAATCCAGATGTACGCCTGTTAACTCTTCTGGGGCCTAGTTCCTAGGTCTATTGTGTATCCACATGCTCTTCCGCTACCCTCCACAAAATGGATATGGGCTGCACAATAAACTAGCCACTACGGCAGCAAAATCAAATTTATCAAATAACGGGAAGAGGGGGGAGGGCAGAAGAAGCATAGCAACATCACCCCCCCCTCTCACCACCACTTTCTTCAACCCCCTCCCCTCAAATTTTACACATGGCCAAAAAAAGAAAATCTGCATGAGAAAATTGCCTCAATTATCTTCATTGCACGGTTGAAAATCCTCTCCCGACCATTCGCGTCTTTGAGAGGGTATTTTGCAGCGATGAACCAAGAACACTTCAGCTTCAAATAGATTTCCTAAAAATGTCTCGCCCATTTAAATTCCCAGGCATCCATGTTATCCTCTACCCCCCACCCAGGGTGGCGAAACCTGCTGTACCCCCAGAGTGGCGAAATCTGGAGGTGTACCCCCAGGGTGGCGAAACCTGGAGGTGTACCCCCAGGGTGGCGAAACCTGGAGGTGTACCCTCAGGGTGGCGAAACCTAGAGGTGTACCCCCAGGGTGGCGAAACCTGGAGGTGTACCCCCAGGGTGGCGAAACCTGGAGGTGTACCCCCAGGGTGGCGAAACCTGGAGGTACACCCCCAGGGTGGCGAAACCTAGAGGTACACCCCCAGGGTGGCGAAACCTGGAGGTACATCCCCAGGGTAGCGAAACCTGGAGGTACACCCCCAGAGTGGCGAAACCTGGAGGTACACCCCAGGGTGGCGAAACCTGGAGGCACACCCCCCAGGGTGGCGAAACCTGGAGGTACACCCCCAGGGTGGCGAAACCTGGAGGTACACCCCCAGGGTGGCGAAACCTGGAGGTACACCCCCAGGGTGGCGAAACCTGGAGGTACACCCCCAGGGTGGCGAAACCTGGAGGTACACCCCCAGGGTGGCGAAACCTGGAGGTACACCCCCAGGGTGGCGAAACCTGGAGGTATACTCCCAGGGTGGCGAAACCTGGAGGTACACCCCCAGGGTGGCAAAACCTGGAGGTACACCCCCAGAGTGCCGAAACCTGGAGGTACACCCCCAGGGTGCCGAAACCTGGAGGTACACCCCCAGGGTGCCGAAACCTGGAGGTACACCCCCAGGGTCGCGAAACCCAGAGGTGTATCCTCCAGGGTGGCAAAATCTGGAGGTGTATTTCCAGTGTTACCAAACATGGAATAGTATCCCCCTGTGTCACCAAACATGTAGTATCCGCCAGTGTTACCAAACATTTAGTATCCGCCAGTGTTACCAAACCTGGAGGTGTACCCCCCAGTGTAAAGAACACACGCTACACGCTCCTCAGTATCACAGGATTTACAGTCAGCCTGCCACATCTAGCTGGAATCTACCTTTAGTGTACCTGTGGACTACCTCTCGTTGATTTCAGGTGTAATCTCCCCCGCGACACGGTCCCAGGCCATTTTTGTAACAGTTTATATCTCTCTCTCTGTCTCTCTCTACAGAGTGAACAATTTGGAGACGCGGGCTATCCATTTTTTCCCTTGTCTTCACTCTTCTTCCTCCTGCCCTCTCTGTTTTCTCCTCACTATTCTCCTCTCTTATTTCCCCATCTCTCCTCGTCCATTCTCTCCCTCTCAGTTCTCCTCCACTCAGTTCTTCTACCACTCTTTCCCTTCTCTCAACTTCCGGACTCTCTCCCCTCCCCACTCCGTGGCGTGTCTGCCGTGCCGTGGTGAGAAGGCATAGCATCTGGCACCATTGCAGTGTTCCGGTGCCAAGTGCAACATCCGGGTCTCTCTGGCAAGTGCCTCCCAGCTCCCACTCAAGACGCAGCAGCTTCACTCTCATGCACTCTCTTGAGTTACACTACACTATTCGCACTGTACCGACACTGTCCACACTGTATGTGTATGTGTGTGTGTGTGTGTACTCACCTAGTTGAGGTTGCGGGGGTCGAGTCCGAGCTCCTGGCCCCGCCTCTTCACTGATCGCTACTAGGTCACTCTCCCTGAGCCGTGAGCTTTATCATACCTCTGCTTAAAGCTATGTATGGATCCTGCCTCCACTACATCACTTCCCAAACTATTCCACTTACTGACTACTCTGTGGCTGAAGAAATACTTCCTAACATCCCTGTGATTCATCTGTGTCTTCAGCTTCCAACTGTGTCCCCTTGTTACTGTGTCCAATCTCTGGAACATCCTGTCTTTGTCCACCTTGTCAATTCCTCTCAGTATTTTGTATGTCGTTATCATGTCCCCCCTATCTCTCCTGTCCTCCAGTGTCGTCAGGTTGATTTCCCTTAACCTCTCCTCGTAGGACATACCTCTTAGCTCTGGGACTAGTCTTGTTGCAAACCTTTGCACTTTCTCTAGTTTCTTCACGTGCTTGGCTAGGTGTGGGTTCCAAACTGGTGCCGCATACTCCAATATGTGTGTGTGTGTGTGTGTGTGTGTGTGTGTGTGTGTGTGTGTGTGTGTGTGTGTGTGTGTGTGTGTGTGTGTAAGAATCACACACAGATGATGTCAGCGCACCACAAGGGTGAGCGTTTGCTTCTGTTCTCGGAGGCTCGCAGTTGTGCTGCGTGCTGCTAGAACTAACAGCCTGAGTGATCAGGTTATCAACAAGACCTGGCAGATCATGAGGTACATCAACTATGGTGTTGCCATGAGAATAGCGACAACAGGTTACAAATCAAGCTAATTTAACTTATAGAAAATAACTTTTGAAAAACTTGAAGCGTAAAGAAACTGACGTTAAATAACACTCCAAAAAAATGGACTGAGTCGAATGAGGATGAGCTGAAACAAAGCAGCCAAGAAACTAACAGAGGTTGGGTGGTTAATGGAGTTTAAAGCCAATCGACTACACCATGATTATTAAGGCCACATGAAAGCTGTCCACCATCAACCAAGAGTACTTCAGTCTCTAAATAAACTGTGTATATACACGGATATACACACTTATCTGTGTATATTCATCCAGCTAAGGCGTAACTTATACTAGATCGACAGCGAATGATACAAAACTCTGAGGCACAATGTTGCTCCCACACTTAGTATACACAGTTGCTTACGCACTGGCCTGGAGTTTTAGGACTCACTCGCCAGGGTTCGAACCCCACCCGTTCCGTGGTTTATACAAAGCTCTCCGGAACTGCTTGCTTCCATCTTGGACTTCGTGCCCCCCATTCCTCCTACGTCTGACTTCTGGACAAAGACACGAATTTCCAAGTCCACTCATCTCTAGCCTCGACCTAACCTGCCTGGATAAGTTCTTTCAGTAAAGCCGTTCACAGCGGAGACATATGGGGTTGCCTTACTTTTATGTTCAAAGTAAGAAGCTGCCTCATTTGGCCCAACTTCGTGGATAGCTGAAGATAGTTATTATGCTACGAGACTGGCAGCTAACATAAGGGTCACTCTCGCTGAGCCCTTCTCATTGACATCATTTCATCAGCCATCATTCAATCCTTGACGGACTCAAGTGTTTATGACGGATTCAAACACACAATATTACGATCACTTGCTTTCTCTCTCTCTCTCTCTCTCTCTCTCTCTCTCTCTCTCTCTCTCTCTCTCTGATCATCATCATCATCATCATCATCATCATTCGCTCCCCATAAGCGTATATTTGTGTACGTCCCTGGCGAGGCTGTACCATGATGGGTTCAAAGCACGTTGAGTGACAAGCCAGCACACTGCTTTATTATGTGATCCTCGCGCACCATTCAATGGACGGCGTCAACAAGGACAGCTGATCCACCTACCTGCTGATTGTCTGCCATCTACCCACCACTCGAATTTGTAAACAGCTTCTGGTGCGCGCGCGCGTGTGTGTGTACTCACCTATATTTAGTTGTAGGGGTCGATTCACAGCTCCTGATCCCGCTTCTTCATTGGTCGCTAACTAGGTTTACTCTCTTCTGGGTTCGAGAACCTTAATTAAAGCTGTGTGTGGATCCTACCTCCTATCAATTCATGAGTGTGTGTGTGTGTGTGTGTGTGTGTGTGTGTGTGTGTGTACGTACTTGATGGGATGTTTTGACTTAACTATATATGCAGGAGTCGCTTTACAGCTCCTTGCACTGCCTTTTAACTTCCATCGACTAACTTGAATAATTTTTGGCATCAAGAGCCCGATCATAACTATTCGTGAAACTATATACGATGTTTGCGTTCACCATTTCTTCAACAAATGCGTTCCACTTACTCACCACACTAAAGCTGAGATAGTACTTTCTAAAGTCCCAATCTTTCATCATCTTAATCTGCCCTCTGCGTCCCCTGGCTCTCTCGCCTCGCATCTCAGCCTCTCCCTACCCATTCAATCTAATCCTTCGAGTTTTTTCTTCTTTTGCACCATAATGGTATTCCTCCATGGCATTTCACTCTTACTGTGTTATTAACGTTCCTTAAATCTCTCCTCGTAGCCCAACGCACTCATTATTCCTGTGTTATTAACGTTCCTTAAGTCTCTCTTCGCAGCCCAACGCACTCATTATTCTTGTGTTATTAACGTTCCTTAAATCTCTCCTCGTAGCCCAACGCACTCATTATTCTTGTGTTATTAACGTTCCTTAAGTCTCTCTTCGTAGCCCAACGCACTCATTACTGTGTTATTAACGTTCCTTAAGTTTCTCTTCGTAGCCCAACGCACTCATTATTCTTGTGTTATTAACGTTCCTTAAATCTCTCCTCGCAGTCCAACCCACTTAGAATCGGTACCAAGAACGTTGCGAGCTTTTGGCTCTTGCCCATATGCCTGACCAGGTGGGAGATCCACCTGGTCCACAGGTGGATCCAACCCACCTTGTGTATATCCTAAATGAACTTTTGTTCGGCTTCCTAAAAGCAGTAAGGGCTAGCTGAAGTTGTACGATTTATATGAACTCCTGGTGATATGCTTATTGTAATGCTTCCTCAAAGTTCCTTCTGCTTGCATACTGCCTGCAGCATCCATCCTCCAAGATTGTATTCCGTGTCCGGTCTTCTTACTCACCCTTCTATTATCATTACCTTGCATTTATCGGGATTAAATACAAGTAGCCAATTTATTTACCATGCTTTGTTTATTTAAGAATAATAGAGAAAAAGGCCTATTGACTCATCATAGGTAGGGCTTCCAACACCCCTATTCAAAAGTTATTTCTTAGGAAAACCACTGTGGAAACCTCTAGCTCTTGGCCATGAATACTACTATTACAAATAATAATACTCATAGGAAGAAGAGGAAGAAGAAGACAGAGAGAGAGATACATCCCCTCTCTGCATTACAAGTCGTATCTCTTGTCCCTCTCTGTTTAATGGCACAAATATAATTATCATGAAATACTTTCACTGAGGGTTATTAGCCTGTCTCTCACCCCTGTATACACACAGGTAATATTATTTATGGGATTATCAATGTACGGCAATGTAACATACACACAGGTCAACACTAAAATACTACTAATAATAATAATAGTAGTAACAGTAGCAGTATTAGTATTAGTAGTAGTAGTAGTATCAGCAGCAGCAACAACAACAGCAGAAATAACAGAAGCACTGACAACAATACCAGCAGCAACAGCAATAGCAACAATAGTAACAACAATGAGGTTAAGGGGTAGTAAATTTGGCAAGCGAAGTTGAAGGGTTAGACTAAGAGCTAGGACTCGACCCTTGTAACTACATACGAAAAAGTACATATAAATTAGTAGACCGTAGGACCGGTTGTTGTAGTTCATTGATGTATTTGAAGCTTGTAGTCAGTGTCTTGTTCTTCATTTATACCGCTGACTGAAAAATAACCCCCCACCCCCCGCCCCTTTCCCTCCTTGTTCCTCAGCCTCAGCCTGCGCCATCTGCTGTACTAGTGTTGATCTGCTGCTGCTCCTCCTGCTCCTCCTCCCTCACCACCGCACTGGAAGATTTTTTTTTTTTAGCAAAGCGGCGACAGCAGCATAAGCTTAGCTGGCAAATTTAACATCCCCCAAGAAGCAACAGCAGCTGCAGTAACAACAGGAACAGCATCAGTGGC
Source organism: Cherax quadricarinatus (assembly GCF_038502225.1). Lineage (NCBI taxonomy): Eukaryota > Metazoa > Arthropoda > Malacostraca > Decapoda > Parastacidae > Cherax > Cherax quadricarinatus. The sequence continues at coordinate 9,186,975 of NC_091357.1, forward strand.
AATCGCAGCAGTTTGACGGAGGGAAGGTTGTAAACTGGAGGCTGGAGCTCAGTAGGGCGGAGTCCATCGCAGGGTTGAAAGGAGGTGGAAGCAGCTCTTCAACCTACTGATGGCGGTGGTTGTAGTGTTTGGGGTCGTGTTGGTACTAGAAGTGCTTCGGGGGTTGGCGGCGGCGGTGGCTGCCAAGCACTGCCATCCACCTCTACTCGTGTTAACACGTTACCCACACAAACCTTCCTTAACGTAACCATTACTGTCTAGGGCGTTGATTTCTTACTCGCTCTGTGGATGGATGTTAGCGATCGTTTTAAGTGGAGAGATGTACAAGGCGCCATGTTTAGCTTGTCGCCATCAACCATACGTGACTCCCTGGGAAGTTACACCCTTTGAAAAAAAAAAAATCTTGGCAAAAACAAACACACATACGTACACGCAAACACGCACAAGAACGCACGCATGCACGCACGTGCACACCCCCACACACGCATATACAACAGGCCTACTGTCTAATCGGCATGTGCCTAGGACAGAATGGTAACTAACTAGTAGAAGCAGTAGCAGAAGCAGCAGTTTTAGTAGTAGCAGCAATAATAACAACAGTAACAACACCAGTAGTAGTAGTATTGTCGCAGCAGTAGTAGTATAGTAGTAGTAGTAGTAGTATAGTAGTAGTAGTAGTAGTATAAGTAGTAGTAATAGTAATAGTAGAAGTAGTAGTAATAGTAGTAGGAGTAGCAGCAGTAGCAGCAGCAGCAGTTTTAGTAGTAGCAGCAATAATAACAGTAACAACACCAGTAGTAGTAGTAGTAGTAGTAGTAGTAGTAGTAGTAGTAGTAGTAGCAGCAGCAGCAGCAATAACAACAACAATAACAACACTAGTAATAGTAGTAGCAGCAGCAGCAGCAATAACAACAACAATAACAACACTAGTAATAGTAGTAGTAGCAGCAGCAGCAGCAGTAACAACAATAATAACAACACTAGTAATAGTAGTAGCAGCAGCAGGAGAAAACAGCTTCATCTTCCGACCCAAACACACACAGAGACACGCACATTAACACACAATACAACCAACAGTGCGTGACGAGACTACCCAATCGAAAACACATTTCAGCATAAAAAAAAACAAAGAAAGGCTACACATTTCATTCAGGATAACGAGGAGGATAAACTTATTCTTAATCCTGAAGTGATGACATCAGTGACATCCAGAGTGTAGTTCACACATCCGCCAGGTGCCTCCAATCACTGATGTCACACCTCGTGTTTCACAATGTGATTTGCCAACAACACCACTCTCCTCCTGCCACCATTCCACTACTACCACCAACTCTCATTACCACTATCACCAACCACCATCCACCACCATCACAACCACTCCCACACTCATTAATCCCCACCTCCTAAATCCGACGTTCCCTTAATTACAATTGATTTATTAATCCATCAAGACACATTGGAGGAGACAGCAGTCGCCTTCTGCCTCCATTCCCATTCCAGGACGATGGAGGACATTCCCATTCCAGGACGATGGAAGAATTATGACTCCGGTCCAATAGGGTAAAACAGGAGGAATAAGGGTAAGAGAAGAGGGAGACGGGGTGGAGGAGAGCAAGAGTACATGAGATTATCTGCTGAGAAGATAAAAGGTTATAGTGTATTATCTAGGTGTGTGAGTTAAGGTTAGAAAAGTAGAAGACTCTCTACCCATCCTCCTCTCCCTCCGGCCACTACCGGAAATAATGGTTTAAAGTTTACAGGAGAGATGAACTAGATGGAGGACCTGGGCTACAACTACCCCTACTAAACTAATAATGTTTCTATATTAAACCTCTAGTGTTACTCCACCATAACTCACAGAGCTGTATGTACCAGTAGTTATACTTCTGGTTGCTCCCAGTTCTCCTTTGACTATTACAGTCCTCTACTTCTACCTCTACTACTATTATCGATTCTGTTGTCTCGTTAACTGATCGTCCTGATGCAGTGGCTGAAGAAACTTCTGGAATCTGTTGATTGTATATGATGATCCATGCAGGTTTAGTGAGGGTCTGAGTGGTTGAGAGAGGTAGCGAGTGCACAAAGCAACACCTCGCTCCTGTCCTTCCTTATCATACCCTAAAGGCTACTTAAGAACATAGGAAGGAAAGAGCACTACAGCCGGCCTACTGGCCCATGCTAGGCAGGTGAAGTCACCTACTGGCCTAAGAACATAAGAAAGAAAGAACACTGCAGCAGGCCTACTGACCCAGGCGAAGCAGGTCCATGCCACCCCCCGGCTTAGACCAATGACCGACCTAGTTAGGTCACTTCCATTTAAGGAAGGAGCATGGCATTAGACCTAGTAGCACAAGCTAGTCAGGTCCAACTCATACCCACCCACACCAACTCATGTATCTATCCAACCTATTTTTAAAACTACACAACGTCTTAGCTTCTATGACGGTGCTCGGGAGTTCGAGTTCGTTCCACTCATCCACAACTCTATTACCATACCAGTGCTTTCCTATATCCTTCTTGAATATAATTTTTTTCCAACTTGAAACCATTGCTGCGAGCCCTGTCTTGACTAGATATTTTCAGCACACTATTTACGTCCCCTTTATTTATTCCTGCTTTCCATTTATACACCTCAATCATATCACCCCTAATTCTACGCCTTTCTAGAGAGTGCTGATTCAGGGCCCTCAGTCTATCCTCATAGGGAAGATTTCTGATACATGGGATCAACTTTGTCATCCTCCTCTGTACGTTTTCCGGTGCTTTTTTATCTATTCTGTAATACGGTGACCAGAACTGTGCAGCATAATTTGGCCAAAGCCAGTCAATTGCAATTATTGTATTTTATAATCACTCTGCTGACATATAACATAATTTTGGCTGATCTAGAAAAGAAGGAAAACAGAAAGAATACAGGAAAGAAGAGAGAGAGAGAGAGAGAGAGAGAGAGAGAGAGAGAGAGAGAGAGAGAGAGAGAGAGAGAGAGAGAGAGAGAGAGAGAGAGAGAGAGAGAGAGAGAGAGAGAAAGCGAATGAAACAATTGGAAATTAAGAATTTTAAGCAAGGTGTAGAAGGAAAAAACATACTTAAAAATACAGTGGAAATGAGAAAGGCAAAAATATGAAAGCGAATGATACGAGACGAAGGAAATGAGGGTAATGAAGCATACAAAAATAAGATGGGGGAAGGTTGTTAGTGAATTAGGGAGGGCAAGAATGGTCAAAGGGTAGGAATAACCCAGCAACTGGGATCGGCAGGGATGGAAGAGGATAGAGGGAAAAGATCATATGAGGAATGGAGAAAATGAGATCTAAGAATAACGTGGAATAGATCAAGACATGATAGCATGAACAGATTTTGGTCAAGATTAAAACTGTGGAAAAGATATGAAATATGAATAAAAAGTGCTAAGGGAGAACAAATGAAGCATTATGGGAAAGAAAATAAACAACAGGTGTAAAGGGAAAAGTCAGAGAGAGAGAGAGAGAGAGAGAGAGAGAGAGAGAGAGAGAGAGAGAGAGAGAGAGAGAGAAACAGGTGTGAACTGAGAAACGATAACGAAGGAACATGGGAAAATAAAAAGAGCAAAAAGAAATATAAGAGAGAGGGATGGATCTGCCATGCCTTCAACACCGGAGAGACGTGGGTCGTTTTGTTATGTACAAGGCCAATGTTGTCAAGGTACCACACTTGGCTCCACTTCGCGGACAATGAGAAGACAGTCTCTACACAAGACGGGCAGCAAACAACTACAATCTGGTTGTACCCTTCAAAAGCATCACTTCATCTGAAATCATTCATTTCTTGAATGACTCGAGTCTGGAACATGATCGTAGAGCATAACGACATTGATGAAATAGATTACCAGATGAAATCACTAGTCCACAAATGTAATAAAAGTAACTGTAGTAGATAAAGCTTTCAAATGAGTTGATGTAAGTAACAGCTCACAGCTTGTAAATAAAGGTACGAACTCTTGACCTAACCCTGTAAAAACTCTGGGGAGAAGAGAGAGACGAAAGAACGGTGACAAATGCATGGCATGACGGAACGCATTTTGGAAATGAGGAAGACCTTAGTTTGGAATGAAGGAAGGATATTCATCCCGGGAGAGAGAGAGAAGTGGGGAGAAGGCTCAGGGGATGGAAAAGGAGAAGTAAGGGACAAGACATTGGTGTGAAGAAGCCACAGGAAGGCAAGAAGAGACAAGACCCATGGCATGAGACAAAGGACGAAAGAATTAGTGGAAATATAAAGAGCAGAGAGCAAGAGCCATAAAGGAAACGAGGTAACAGATTTATTTCACTACCGGCTAACAAATTAGAGATTAAGCTAGTCAAGACTGTTGAGCGTGACATGTGCAACACTCAGGCATTTTTATTGCCAAAACGTTTCACTTGCAACAAACTTCTTCGGTCAAATACAGACATTATTAAAACTCTAGAAACAACAGAAGTGGAAAGGTTAATTTTGAGGTGATCAGTCTCTTAGCCTTGATATGTGGTCAGTTCCTTTACCTAAGGCAAAAGATTGAGCCAAACACTTATATACTGGAACTAGGAGGTGTAGCAGCCTGAGATGACGTTACATGTTATCAGGACCTATTAGTGGAAGAAGGCCATGCTAAACACAGTTGCAAGCAACACAATTGCAGAAGACATCCCTTGTACCCCGATATCATGGAGTTGCTGTGTCAGACAGGTGTACAATACCGACATGTGCAACATTAGATGTTTTTGTCGAAATATTTCATCTGTTCAGAAGGTTTCTTCAGTCGAATACAGGCGATTATAACACACAAGTCGGTAAAAGAAGTGGAGAAGTAATTTTGAAGTGATCAGTTTCTTAGTTTTAACAGGCGGTCAGTCATCTAAGTGTTGCACATGCGTCTTACCTTTCAACGTTTCGGCATTGTTAACCATTGATAACATGAAACTAGATGAGGTTCCGGTGGATCCTGGACCATTATCTAGTCACAGAAGACACACACACTTGATAATAATCCGAGAAGGACCGAAACGTCTTTGTATTATATATAATTAAGAATTACTCCAGCCACAGAACGAACCGTGACCTCTACTCCTTATCAACCGAGTTGATGTACCTACAGTGGATTGCATGCTGCTGTCACTAACAGCTGACTGATCAGACCATCAACCAGGAGGTCGGGTCTAGGACCGGGCTGCAGGGACGATGACTCTCCCATAATCGAATACAAGTTCTACTTAGACTCAAGTGATAAGCAAAGGTGTATTCTGCTGCTGATGGGCAATGTGAAAGTCACATGAGCACACCTCTGCTTGTTGAGTCTCGTCTTCAGTGTAAGTAGTTATACACTACCTCCTGTCCAGTGGTTGTAACACACTATCTCCTGTCCAGTGGTTGTAACATACACTACCTCCTGTCCAGTGGTTGTAACACACTACCTCCTGTCCAGTGGTTGTAACATACACTACCTCCTGTCCAGTGGTTGTAACATACACTACCTCCTGTCCAGTGGTTGTAACACACTACCTCCTGTTCAGTGGTTGTAACATACACTACCTCCTGTCCAGTGGTTGTAACACACTACCTCCTGTTCAGTGGTTGTAACATACACTACCTCCTGTCCAGTGGTTGTAACACACTACCTCCTGTTCAGTGGTTGTAACATACACTACCTCCTGTCCAGTGGTTGTAACATACACTACCTCCTGTCCAGTGGTTGTAACACACTACCTCCTGTTCAGTGGTTGTAACATACACTACCTCCTGTCCAGTGGTTGTAACATACACTACCTCCTGTCCAGTGGTTGTAACATACACTACCTCCTGTCCAGTGGTTGTAACACACTACCTCCTGTCCAGTGGTTGTAACATACACTACCTCCTGTCCAGTGGTTGTAACACACTACCTCCTGTCCAGTGGTTGTAACATACACTACCTCCTGTCCAGTGGTTGTAACATACACTACCTCCTGTCCAGTGGTTGTAACATACACTACCTCCTGTCCAGTGGTTGTAACATACACTACCTCCTGTCCAGTGGTTGTAACATACACTACTTCCTGTCAAGTGGTTGTAACATACACTACCTCCTGTCCAGTGGTTGTAACATACACTACCTCCTGTCCAGTGGTTGTAACACACTACCTCCTGTCCAGTGGTTGTAACATACACTACCTCCTGTCCAGTGGTTGTAACATACACTACCTCCTGTCCAGTGGTTGTAACATACACTACCTCCTGTCCAGTGGTTTGTGACATACACTACCTCCTGTCCAGTGGTTTGTGACATACACTACCTCCTGTCCAGTGGTTGTAACATACACTACCTCCTGTCCAGTGGTTTGTGACATACACTACCTCCTGTCCAGTGGTTGTAACATACACTACCTCCTGTCCAGTGGTTGTAACATACACTACCTCCTGTCCAGTGGTTTGTGACATACACTACCTCCTGTCCAGTGGTTTGTGACATACACTACCTCCTGTCCAGTGGTTGTAACATACACTACCTCCTGTCCAGTGGTTTGTGACATACACTACCTCCTGTCCAGTGGTTGTAACATACACTACCTCCTGTCCAGTGGTTGTAACATACACTACCTCCTGTCCAGTGGTTTGTGACATACACTACCTCCTGTCCAGTGGTTGTAACATACACTACCTCCTGTCCAGTGGTTGTAACATACACTACCTCCTGTCCAGTGGTTGTAACATACACTACCTCCTGTCCAGTGGTTGTAACATACACTACCTCCTGTCCAGTGGTTGTAACATACACTACCTCCTGTCCAGTGGTTGTAACATACACTACCTCCTGTCCAGTGGTTGTAACATACACTACCTCCTGTCCAGTGGTTTGTGACATACACTACCTCCTGTCCAGTGGTTGTAACATACACTACCTCCTGTCCAGTGGTTGTAACATACACTACCTCCTGTCCAGTGGTTGTAACATACACTACCTCCTGTCCAGTGGTTGTGACATACACTACCTCCTGTCCAGTGGTTGTAACATATACCACCTCCTGTCCAGTGGTTGTAACATACACTACCTCCTGTCCAGTGGTTTGTGACATACACTACCTCCTGTCCAGTGGTTGTAACATACACTACCTCCTGTCCAGTGGTTGTAACACACTACCTCCTGTCCAGTGGTTGTAACATACACTACCTCCTGTCCAGTGGTTGTGACATACACTACCTCCTGTCCAGTGGTTGTAACATATACCACCTCCTGTCCAGTGGTTGTAACATACACTACCTCCTGTCCAGTGGTTTGTGACATACACTACCTCCTGTCCAGTGGTTGTAACATACACTACCTCCTGTCCAGTGGTTTGTGACATACACTACCTCCTGTCCAGTGGTTTGTGACATACACTACCTCCTGTCCAGTGGTTGTAACATACACTACCTCCTGTCCAGTGGTTTGTGACATACACTACCTCCTGTCCAGTGGTTGTAACATACACTACCTCCTGTCCAGTGGTTGTAACATACACTACCTCCTGTCCAGTGGTTGTAGAACACACCACCACCTGTCCAGTGATTGTAGAACACACCACCTCCTGTCCAGTGGTTGTAGAACACACCACCACCTGTCCAGTGGTTGTAGAACACACCACCTCCTGTCCAGTGATTGTAGAACACACCACCTCCTGTCCAGTGGTTGTAGAACACACCACCTCCTGTCCAGTGATTGTAGAACACACCACCTCCTGTCCAGTGGTTGTAGAACACACCACCACCTGTCCAGTGATTGTAGAACACACCACCTCCTGTCCAGTGGTTGTAGAACACACCACCACCTGTCCAGTGGTTGTAGAACACACCACCTCCTGTCCAGTGATTGTAGAACACACCACCTCCTGTCCAGTGGTTGTAGAACACACCACCTCCTGTCCAGTGATTGTAGAACACACCACCTCCTGTCCAGTGGTTGTAGAACACACCACCTCCTGTCCAGTGGTTGTAGAACACACCACCACCTGTCCAGTGGTTGTAGAACACACCACCTCCTGTCCAGTGGTTGTAGAACACACCACCTCCTGTCCAGTGGTTGTAGAACACACCACCTCCTGTCCAGTGGTTGTAGAACACACCACCTCCTGTCCAGTGGTTGTAGAACACACCACCTCCTGTCCAGTGGTTGTAGAACACACCACCACCTGTCCAGTGGTTGTAGAACACACTACCTCCTGTCCAGTGGTTTGTGACATACACTACCTCCTGTCCAGTGGTTGTAACATACACTACCTCCTGTCCAGTGGTTGTAGAACACACCACCACCTGTCCAGTGGTTGTAGAACACACCACCACCTGTCCAGTGGTTGTAGAACACACCACCACCTGTCCAGTGGTTGTAGAACACACCACCTCCTGTCCAGTGGTTGTAGAACACACCACCACCTGTCCAGTGGTTGTAGAACACACCACCACCTGTCCAGTGGTTGTAGAACACACCACCACCTGTCCAGTGGTTGTAGAACACACCACCACCTGTCCAGTGGTTGTAGAACACACCACCTGTCCTCCTGGATATCACTACAACAAACGGTAGAGACAACATCGTATCCACAGTAGCGAACTGCGGATCACACCGAGACAGGAAATAATTTGCGTCTCCTTCATTTCCTGAGAGACGGAACGGCAATAACGTACCAAATGAAGAGACGTGCACGTGTAGGGAGGGCTGGGAGAGGAAGAGGTAGGGACAGGGGGTAGGGAAGGGAAAGGGGGTAAAGGGAGGGGAAAGAGGCACTCCCTTCCTTTCAAAGTGCCGTCAATTACGGCCTTGCAAGTTACAATCTGCAACGGTATAATTTCCCCTCGGTGCACTTGTGCCGCAGCCCGTCTCTATAATTTTCAATAAGGCTTCATTTCCTCTTCATTGCCGGGTATAAAGGAGCCCTAATGTATCAAAGCCAGGCCAGAAAGACAGACAGACAAGCAGACAGGCGGACAGATAGGCAAAAAGTTCTTTCAGGAAGCAGCCATGTGTGAAACTTGAGGTGAGTGATCTCTGATGAACTGGCTGCCTCTTGCTACTGGGAAATTCACTTCTTTCTACCTGGGCGTCTAACTACCCAGGCGTCTAACTATCTGGGATTGCATCTGTTTCTACCTGGGAGTCTAACTACGTGGGAGTACTCTTTTTTTTTTTTTACTGGAAGTGTAACTACCTGAAACACTATTATATTCATGGACAACCTCTAAATCTGTAGTGGTCGTACAGCCCCTGGCAGAATATCATGACAAGAAAGAAGACAGTAGATCCAATATCACAAGGGGGAAAACATACAGGCACTGGGCCTGGTATGTACAAGAACCACGGTTCGAGTCTCCGGCCAGAATTCCGTTCATAACAAGAAGGAAAAACTAGAGCAATAAGTATAGCAATGGGAGACACGTGTGTTATGATACGCATATACGAGCGACTATATATACGTACAGGTGACCGTACACAGATGAACGTACTGATACAGAATGTACGTACAGGTGACCGTACATAGATGAACGTACAGATACACAATGTACGTACAGGTGATCGTACATAGATGAACGAACAGATACATAATGTACGTACAGGTGACTGTACGCAGATGAACGTACAGCTACAAACGAACGAGCATACACACCAGAGTATAAGAGAGACGATGAAGAAAAAGAAAAGAATAGAAAGAGGAGGAAGAGGAGGAGGAGTAGGAAGAGGAGAAAATATTTAAACCAACACCTGTCACAACTATATGCAAAGATAACACACACACACACACACACACATACGTACTCATATACAACAGGCCTAGTGTCTAATCGACATGTGCCTAGGACAAAATGGTAACTAACACACACACACACACACACACACACACACACACACACACACACACACACACACACACGCACACACACACACACACACACACACACACACACACACACACACACACACACACACACACACACACACACACACACACACACACACACACACACACACACACACACACCACAAGTAATTTGGGACATTTGTGGTCAAGTAAAACACACAGACTCGCGAGCTGTCTGTTTCACAGTTGTAAATAAAAACGTGGTTTACCACCACAGGTGGTAATCAAACACACTCACAAAGGTAATCAAACACACTTTCCCACAAGGGGGTAATCAAGCATACCTTCCCACAGGGAGGTAATCAAACACACCCTCCCACAGGGTGTAATCAAACACACCTTTCCACAGGGGGTAATCAAACAGCTACCCATACTAATAAATAAAAATTTCCTCAGGGGTAACTGAAGTTCCTCGAGTAGATAATAAACAGATTTCCAAAAGGGAATAATTAAAGATTCCCCCGGAGACAATTTAGCAGTTTCCTACGGGGTAACAAAGCAAGGGTTACTAAACACACAGGGGTAACTATGCAGTTTTCTGCAAGGGTTATTATATACAATTGTTCACACGGGGGTACTTAAAAATTAGGACACATTTAAATGAAACAGTTTTACAGAGGACTAATGTGTTCTCGGACCAGTTTACTTCCTCATCCCCCAGACCTGTTTCACCGTCCCTTAGTCAGTGTAAAATGCCCTCGTTCCTTCAATAGTACCCTCTTTAGTTTGACAAGCTAGTACTCTCTTTAGTGTGACAAATTAGTACCCTCTTCTTCAGTGTGACAAGCTAGTATTCTCCTCTTCAGTGTGACAAACTAGTATCCTCCTCTTCAGTGTGACAAACTAGTACCCTTTCCTTCAGTGTGACAAACTAGTACCCTCTCCTTCAGTGTGACAAGCTAGTATCCTCCTCTTCAGTGTGACAAATTAGTACCCTCTTCTTCAGTGTGACAAGCTAGTATCCTCCTCTTCAGTGTGACAAACTAGTACCCTCTCCTTCAGTGTGACAAGCTAGTATCCTCCTCTTCAGTGTGGCAAGCTAGTACCTTCTTTAGTGTGACAAACTAGTACCCACTTCTTCAGTGTGACAAGCTAGTACCCTCTTTAGTGTGACAAACTAGTACCCACTTCTTCAGTGTGACAAGCTAGTACCCTCTTTAGTGCGACAAGCTAGTATCCTCTTCTTCGGTATGACAAGCTAGTACCCTCTTCTTCTGTCAGTAGTGTGTCACTGATTACTTGTGTAGTATATGCAGATAATCCTAGCTATGTTATAGACAGGTTCCCTGACTAGCTGTGACGTCACGAAACCCTCACATGTGAGCCGCTAGCTAGAGGCATTTGTCTCAGTACCCAGCTAGGCACAAACTCAACAAGGCAAGGCCTGGACTTCCCCTCAAGACTCTCATATTATACGACTCCAAACCATCCAACGAGCGTATTCCTTACTTCAATATCTCCTTAAGTACCCACACGATCGTCACTTCAGTGTGACAAGCTAGTACCCTCTTCTTCAGTGTGACAGGCTAGTTCCCTCTTCAGTGTGACAAGCTAGGACCCTCTTCTTCAGTGCCACAAGCTAGTACCCTCTTCTTCAGTGTGACAGGCTAGTTCCCTCTTCAGTGTGACAAGCTAGGACCCTCTTCTTCAGTGCCACAAGCTAGTACCCTCTTCTTCAGTGTGACAGGCTAGTTCCCTCTTCAGTGTGACAAGCTAGTACCCTCTTCTTCAGTGCCACAAGCTAGTACCCTCTTCTTCAGTGCCATAAGCTCATATCATCTTCAATGCCACAAGCTAGTACCCTCTTCTTCTGTGCCACACGCTACTACCCTCTTCTTCAGTGCCACAAGCTAGTACCCTCTTCCTCAGTGCCACAAGCTAGTACCCTCTTCTTCAGTTCCACAAGTTCATACCCTCTTCTTCAGTGCCACAAGCTAATACCCTCTTCTGTGCCACAAGCTACTACCCTCTTCTTCAGTGCCACAAGCTAGTGCCCTCTTCAGTGCCACAAGCTAGTACCCTCTTCAGTGCCACAAGCTAGTGCCCTCTTCAGTGCCACAAGCTAGTACCCACTTCAGTGCCACAAGCTAGTACCCTCCTCTTCAGTGCCACAAGCTAGTACCCTCTTCAGTGCCACAAGCTAGTGCCCTCTTCTTCAGTGCCACAAGCTACTACCCTCTTCTTCAGTGCCACAAGCTACTACCCTCTTCTTCAGTGCCACAAGCTAGTACCCTCTTCAGTGCCACAAGCTAGTACCCTCTTCTTCAGTGCCACAAGCTAGTACCCTCTTCAGTGCCACAAGCTAGTGCCCCCTTCAGTGCCACAAGCTAGTGCCCTCTTCTGCAGTGCCACAAGCTAGTGCCCTCTTCTATGCCACAAGCTAGTGCCCTCTTCAGTGCCACAAGCTAGTGCCCTCTTCAGTGCCACAAACTAGTGCCCTCTTCAGTGCCACAAGCTAGTACCCTCTTCAGTGCCACAAGCTAGTACCCTCTTCTTCAGTGCCACAAGCTAGTGCCCTCTTCAGTGCCACAAGCTAGTACCCTCTTCTTCAGTGCCACAAGCTAGTACCCTCTTCTTCAGTGAAACAAGCTAGTGCCCTCTTCAGTGCCACAACCTAGTACCCTCTTCTTCATTGCCACAAGCTAGTACCCTCTTCAGTGCCACAAGCTAGTACCCTCTTCTTCAGTGCCACAAGCTAGTACCCTCTTCAGTGCCACAAGCTAGTGCCCTCTTCAGTGCCACAAGCTAGTACCCACTTCAGTGCCACAAGCTAGTACCCTCTTCAGTGCCACAAGCTAGTGCCCTCTTCAGTGCCACAAACTAGTACCCACTTCAGTGCCACACAAGCTAGTACCCTCTTCAGTGCCACAAGCTAGTGCCCTCTTCAGTGCCACAAGCTAGTATCCACTTCTTCAGTGCCACAAGCTAGTACCCTCTTCTTCAGTGCCACAAGCTAGTGCCCTCTTCAGTGCCACAAGCTAGTACCCTTTTCTTCAGTGCCACAAGCTAGTACCCTCTTCAGTGCCACAAGCTAGTACCCTCTTTAGTGCCACAAGTTAGTGCCCTCTTCTTCAGTGCCACAAGCTAGTACCCACTTCAGTGCCACAAGCTAGGGCCCTCTTCAGTGCCACAAGCTAGTACCCACTTCTTCAGTGCCACAAGCTAGTGCCCTCTTCAGTGCCACAAACTAGTGCCCTCTTCAGTGCCACAAGCTAGTACCCTCTTCTTCACTGCCACAAGCTAGTGCCCTCTTCAGTGCCACAAGCTAGTACCCTCTTCTTCAGTGCCACAAGCTAATACCCTCTTCTTCAGTGCCACAAGCTAGTGCCCACTTCTTCAGTGCCACAAGCTAGTGCCCACTTCTTCAGTGCCACAAGCTAGTACCCTCTTCAGTGCCACAAGCTAGTGCCCTCTTCAGTGCCACAAGCTAGTGCCCTCTTCAGTGCCACAAGCTAGTGCTCTCTTCTTCAGTGCCACAAGCTAGTACCCTCTTCTTCAGTGCCACAAGCTAGTACCCGCTTCTTCAGTGCCACAAGCTAGTGCCCTCTTCTTCAGTGCCACAAGCTAGTGCCCTCTTCAGTGCCACAAGCTAGTACCCACTTCTTCAGTGCCACAAGCTAGTGCCCTCTTCAGTGCCACAAGCTAGTACCCTCTTCTTCAGTGCCACAAGCTAGTACCCACTTCTTTAGTGCCACAAGCTAGTGCCCTCTTCTCAAATGCCCGAGGCTCCTATATTTCTGGTTCCCATAACTCACTTGTCTTTTACTATCTTAAACGCTACACATTACCAAGCGTCTCCCAGATTTCTCTCTCATCTAATTTTCCTCATCTTGAGCACAACGTTTATCTTTCTCATTCAATCCTCCTCATTCAATATTACTCATCCTCTCTAACCTCCACACTGAATATCAATCTTACTCATCGTGTATAGCCTCTACACTGAATATCAATCTTACTCATCGTGTATAGCCTCTACACTGAATATCAATCTTACTCATCGTGTATAGCCTCGACACTCAATTTCAATCTTACTCTCGGGTTCTTTCTACACGCCTCTCATTCTGAGCAGGTACGGAGGGACCATTTACCCTATCCATGTGATTACATATTCCGGGAAGTGACTTGGTGCCAAGGGAAGAGAAATGAATGGATGACAATGGCTTGGTGCCAAGGGAAGAGAAATTACTGGTTGAGAAAGGCCCCTTGCCAAGGGAAGAGAAATGACTGGTTGACAATGGCTTGTTGCCAAAGGAAGAGAAATGACTGGTTGACAATGGCTTGTTCCCAGGGGAAGAGAAATTACTGGATGAGAAAAAAGCCTGTTGGTTGCCAAGGGAAGAGAAATGACTAGTTGACAAGCACTCGTTGCCAAGACTAAGAGAAATGACTGGTTGACAAGAATGTTGACAAGAGATGAGAAATTTAAAAAAAAAAAATCTTAAGGAGACCAAGTTCAGACAGGTATCTTTCCACAGTGACTTAAACTCACTGATACAGCATCACTCCACAACAATGGAAGTAAAGTAATAGAAAAAAAGAGACTAATGATGTCAAGTATCAAAATCTTTGAAAGCTTTTGAAATATAAGATTGCTACACATATGAAATCAAAACATTTAAGTACAGTTCAGGAAGTAAGTGTTCTCTTCCACATCTTGTCGGCATCACCATACCATTTTTCATACGTAATCACAATACTGACTCAACCAAGGGTAACAGATCTTACAGTAGGTCGCTCCTGCTGATCAAATGCTGGACAACGACCACATGATTTTGGATGCAATGGAAGACAAACAAAATGCCCAAAGATACACAGATTTTGCAAAAGTGTGATGAGGGTGTAATAGCCAACGAAATGTGTGCAAAACGAAGAACTCGAGAAGTGGGAAGGTCAGTGTTCAACTTACTAACAAATCAGACTCAGAATCAGATTTGTTGTCCCATAATCAACTTAGTAAAATCAGAAGCCCTCGCCCACAGTGACAAGGTCTGTCCCACAAAACAATTCTCTCTTTAATTCTTCCCTAATTCTCATATTTGACACAGAAACATAAATGACAGCAGAGCATCACGCATATATATAAGATATATTGCAGGAGTTGGATTGATGGACGGGTGGAGTTGTTACACCATCTTCATTTCGCCACTCCTGCTCTCTCCATATTTATTCTTATCTGTTAGATATCTTTATTCCGAAACGTTTCGCCTACATAGTAGACAGAAGAAGCAATAGAGATGTAAAGATGTAATCAGTCCATCACTCTCGAAGACGCAGTTTTGAGGTGGTCAGTCCCTCAGCCTGGAGACGAGTTCTGCTCCATATTCTGAAATAATGCGAAGCCGAAGTAACAGAATGGAGACTTGTATATCCTGTTATATTCATACCCTTATCATAATCGACCGAAGAAGCTGCTGTGTAGGCAAAACATTTTGACAATAAAACAAAGTGCTGCACCTGTGTCCTTCTCATTTCCATATCAGTACTGTATACAATTTTCATAACTACATATGTAGTAGCTGCATTTATCATGAACACAGGGCGAAACGTGCGACTTTATCACCAGTACCTTATTCCATCAATGACACCTAAACAAATTAAAAAATCCCTGACTAGGGTATATATTCCTGGAAAGAACAGCGGCCAGGTAAAGAGGAAGATGTTTGGGTACCAACAACGTCGGAAAATAAACGTTCTCCTCACTGGTATACGTCGCTTAATGCAACTTGCAAAATTCGTTTAAAACTTGCCTTTTCCTTATACGTAACAACCAACATTCAATAACTAACGTAACGAATCACAGTAACGTAATGAATCAGTCAGTAACGTACGAACCAGTAACGTAATGTAGTAATTCTAGGAGACTTTAACTTTAGTCATGTTGATTGGAATTTCTTGACTGGGAATTTAGAATCATACGACTTCTTAGAAGTATTTCAGGATTTTTTTTGAAGCAGTTTGTGACAGAACCTACAAGGGGAAATAACCTGCTTGACTTAGTTATGGCAAACAATGAATCCCTTGTTAATAATTTAGAAATTTCAGAGGAACTGGGTGCTAGCGACCACAAATCAATTACATTTAGCATTGAATGGAAGTACGATAGTAGCGATAACTCAGTAACAGTCCCAGATTTTCGCTTAGCAGATTACGATGGGCTTAGAGAACACTTATCATCTGTTGACTGGGGTAACGAAGAGAGCTATCAATATGACAGTTTTCTGAACACTATACATGCTGCTCAAAGAGCGTTTATCCCATATAAAGAAATTAGATCAAATAGGCTCAAATATCTACTAGGGCATAAGAAAGGAATTTATAGGCGTATCAAAAGAGGTGAGGGTCATCTTATGAATCAGTATATTGACATTAAGAGGGACATTAAAAAGGGGATAAGAAAAGCTAAAAGGGACTATGAAATTAAAGTTGCTAGGGATTCTAAAACTAACCCAAAAAGTTTTTTCCAGGTCTATAGAACAAAAGTTAGAGATAAGATAGGTCCCCTTAAAAATAACTATGGGCACCTTACTGACAAAGAGAATGAAATGTGCTTGATTTTAAATAATTATTTTCTCTCAGTTTTTACACAGGAAGACACTAACAATATTCCAGTAATTAATTTTTACAGTAGGCTAGAAGAAGATAAATTATGTAACATCACAGTCACTAGTGAGATGGTTGTGAAGCAGATAGACAGACTGAAGCAAAATAAGTCGCCGGGTCCTGATGAGGTTTTTTCAAGGGTTCTTAAGGAATGCAAAATGGAACTCTGTGAACCATTAACTGATATTTTTAATTTATCTCTTCAAACAGGTGTAGTGTCTGATATGTGGAAGATGGCTAATGTAATTCCTATTTTTAAAACAGGGGACAAGTCGTTACCGTCAAATTACCGCCCAATAAGCCTGACCTCAATTGTAGGCAAATTACTAGAGTCAATTATAGCTGAGATTATAAGAAGCCATCTCGATAAGCATAGCTTGATTAATGATACTCAGCATGGATTCACAAGAGGCCGGTCTTGTCTAACTAATTTATTAACTTTCTTCAGTAAAGCTTTTGAGGCTGTTGGCCACAATAAAGAATTTGATATTATTTACTTAGATTTTAGTAAGGCTTTTGATAGAGTTCCGCACCATAGACTGTTAAAGAAAGTGGCAGCTCATGGCATTGGGGGAAAAGTGCTCTCGTGGATCGAGTCATGGCTCACTGACAGGAAGCAGAGAGTGTCCATAAATGGGGTTAAGTCCGAGTGGGGATCTGTAACAAGTGGCGTTCCACAGGGATCAGTCTTGGGCCCGTTGTTGTTTATAATATATATCAATGATCTTGATGAGGGAATTACTAGTGATATGAGCAAATTCGCCGATGACACAAAGATAGGTAGGATAATTGATTCAAACGTAGATGTTATGGAACTTCAGGAGGATTTAAACAAACTCTATTCTTGGTCAGAAAAGTGGCAGATGCAGTTCAATGTAGATAAATGCAAGGTTCTGAAGCTTGGGAGTGCCCATAACCCTACTACTTGTAAGTTAAATGATGTAGAACTTAGCCATACAGATTGCGAAAAGGACTTGGGGGTTATGGTGAGCAGCAACCTTAAACCAAGACAGCAATGCCTAAGCGTACGTAATAAGGCAAATAGATTACTGGGATTTATATCAAGAAGTGTAAGCAACAGAAGTCCAGAGGTCATACTGCAGCTTTATACATCATTAGCAAGGCCTCACCTAGATTATGCAGCTCAGTTCTGGTCTCCGTATTACAAAATGGACATAAATTCGTTAGAAAACATTCAGCGTAGGATGACTAAATTAATACATAGCATTAGAAATATTCCTTATGAAGAAAGATTGAAGACTCTTAAGTTACATTCACATGTTAGACGAAGAATGAGGGGAGACCTGATCGAAGTGTATAAGTGGAAGATAGGTATTAATAAAGGGGATATTAATAAGGTCTTGAGGATGTCTCTCCAAGAGAGAACCCGCAGTAATGGGTTTAAATTAGATAAGTTTAGATTTAGAAAGGACATAGGAAAGTATTGGTTTGGAAATAGGGTAGTTGATGAGTGGAACAGTCTACCTAGTTGGGTTATTGAGGCTGGGACTTTGGGTAGTTTCAAATCTAGGTTGGATAAGTACATGAGTGGGAGGGGTTGGATTTGAGTGGGACTTTCACATCAGAGCTTATTTCTTGGGTGGCATTGAAAATTGGGTTGGGCAAATGTTTTGTTAGTGGGATGAATTGTAAAGGACCTGCCTAGTATGGGCCAGCAGACCTCCTGCAGCGTTCCTCCTTTCTTATGTTCTTATGTAACGGATCAGTCAGTAACGTAACGAACCAGTGACGTAATGAATCACAGTAACGTAATGAATCAGTCAGTAACATAACGAACAAGTAACGTAACGAATCACAGTAACGTAATGAATCAGTATCATAATAACTTGTTTATCCAGTGTATTATAACACTTTAAAATGATTCCATTACCTTAAGATGACTTCATAACCTTAAAATTATTCCACTGCATTAAGATAATTCAATTACCTTAGGAAAACTTTATTACCCTGAAGATGATTTAATTATCTTAAGATGATTCCATTACCTTACCTTTCAGTCGTTCATCCGAAGTGCAAGAAAATAGAGAGAGAGAGAGAGAGAGAGAGAGAGAGAGAGAGAGAGAGAATCACACAGCAGGCCAGGCCGGGCTCAGCACACACACATCCAGCTGACGTCATTAGCATACACACCTGCAAAGAGAATTTACAATTAACTCACAATTCTGACAAAGATGATAATTAAACATATGACGAAACTACACTCGCAAATTAGCAGAGGAAGAACAGGAGAGAGGTATGGGGAGGAAGAGGAGGAGTAGTACTGGTAGAGGACTGGGAGGAAGAGGAGTACTGGGAGGAAGAGGAGTACTGGGAGAGGAGGAGTACTGGAAGGAGGAGGAGGAGGAGGAGGAGGAGGAGGAGTACTGGAAGAGAAAAAGTTGTGAAAGAGGAGTATTGAGAGGAAAATGAAGAGGCACTGGAAGGAGGAGAAAAAGTAATGCGAGGAAAAAGAAAAGAATTGGGAAAAAATGGAAAAGTATTTTAAGGAAGAGAAATAATGAAATGAAACAGAAAAGAATTGGGAGAAAATGGAAAAAGTATCGGAAGGAAGAAGAACAGTACTAGGATGGAAAAACAGAATTAATTCTAATAAAAACTGGGAGGAATATTAGAACTGAGAATAAAAATAAAAGTATTCAGAGGAAAAGATGATACACCGGGAGGCAAATTATAAGTAGTGTGAGGAGTATCAGGAGGACAAGAAGAGACGTAGTGGAGTGTAACTGATGGTGCTCACCAGATATATTACACAGAATATGGGAGATAAAGACCATAAAAAATACATCTTTATCTTCCTATAAATAATCAATAAAGAAGGAAACCCTGAGAATAATAAAGAAATTAAATTTATTAATCTGCATGATCTCAGTGGGTTTTTTTTTTATGGGGGGAGGGGGAGGTGAAGACTTGATGAGTCAAACTTAGTATTAAGATATGGGGGGGGAGGGGGGGTGAAGACTTGATGAGCCAAACTTAGTATTAAGATTATCACTCTTTTTTTTCCATCTCCTCAACTTCTCCTTTATCTCATTCCCCTTTACTACTTATATTTTTTTTCATTTTCCTGTTTCCCGTTCCCTTTTCTTCTTCTTCGCCACCTCTGTTTCCTCCTCCATATTCCTTCTCTTCCTCCTCCTACTACTACTACTTTCCCTCTACGTTCTCCCTCCTCCTTCTCCTCCTCCATTTCATCTCTTCGTCCACTACCTTCCTCGTCCTCCTCCTGCTGGTGCTGGTGGTGCTGCTGGTGGTGGTACTGATGCTGGAGGTGCTGGCGCTGCTGCTGCACCTCCAGAGAGCAGGTGCAGGGCGCTACGGTCACGTTCGTGTTAGTGTTCCTCAGGATTTGTCACGGCGTTGAGTCACTCTTCCTCCCTCCCTCCCCTTTCCTTCCTTCTCCTCTTCTCTCCTACCACCATCCTTCCACTTTTCTGTTCTCTTCTTTCCTACATTTATCCTACCCTTCCATTACAATCCTTACTCTTTCTCTGCTACGTTCATCCTCTTCGACTTCTTCACTACCAAAATTCTTCCCTATCTTATACTACCACCATCTCCCCCCCCAGCTCACCAACCACAATCTCCCCCCCAGCTCTCCAACCACGATCTCCCCCCATCTCTCCAATCACCAGCTTCCCCTAATCTCCAACCACCAGCCTTCCCCACCTCCCTTACCACCAACATTCCCCTCCTCCCTTACCAGTCTCCCTTTCCTGTCTTACCACCAGCCTTCCTCATCCTCTCTCTTGTTTTTTTTTTTTTTTTTTTTTTTTTTTTTTTTTACACAGGGTTTGACAAGGTTAAGGATCCCTAGCTTTATTGACAGCTATATTACCAGTTAAGGATTCCTAACTTTATTGGCAAGCTAAGAGCTGTTACCTACATCAGCTCATTTGAAAGCATTTTTATTGTTATGAGACATACAAGTACGGGACAGGATGAAGTTGGAGCCATCTGTGGGCCAGCATTTTCATTTGATCAACTGACTTTATCTCGTTGACATCATTATGCTGTACGAATGTGTTCCATACTCGAGTCATCCTGGGTATGTATGATCTCAGATGGAGTGATGTTCTGGAGAAGGGTACAGCCAGAGTGAAGTTGCTGCTTTCTGCCCGTCTTGTGGCATAAAAGCTTGTTTCACGCTGTCCTCGAAGTGGATCCAAGTGTGGTATTTTGACAATATTGGCCTTGTACATAACAGTAAGGCCACCCACATCCCTCCTATGTTGAAGGCTCTGCTGAAATGACAGATCTATCCAGGATGGGTCCAGGCGAGAGATGAGACGTCTTGCTCTGTTCTCTACTCTGTCAAGCAGTCGCAGATGAGAGGGGGGGCAGGCAAACCAAGAAAGTGGAGCATACTCAAGGTGTGAGCGTACTTGTGCCTCGTACAGGATCTTGCAACCCCTACTGTCAAGCAGATGCGAGATACGGCGAAGTGCTGTAAGCTTCCTGGCTGCCTTGTTTGCAAGATTTACAACATGGTTCTTCATGGTTAGTTTGGAGTCAAATTTCACCCCAAAGATATCAACTTCTTCTCCAGGTGCCAACATCGTCCCATTCATCCTTACTACTGCACCAGCATTACCATCATGGTGCCTAGAGACGATCATCATTTGCGTTTTCTCAGGTGCAAATGTTACTTGCCATCTATTTCCCCAAGCTGATATAGCTCTCAGCTGGTGATTGATGTAGCTTAGAGCAGCTGGCATTTCTTCTCTTGGATAAGTGAATGTCAGTGTACAGTCGTCTGCATATGCATGTGATTCTGGGATGAGATGAAGAAGGTCGTTGAAGTAGACATTCCATAACAGTGGACCCAGCACGCTTCCTTGTGGAACGCTTGCCCCAATAGGATGCCTTGCTGATTCCGTTCCATTGAGGACTACACTTAGAGATCTACCATGAAGGTAATCACTGAGGAGACATAGCGTAGAGCCTGCAATTCCCAGTGCTTGAAGTTTTGCTAAGAGGCCCTGGTGCCACACCCGGTCGAAAGCGCCAGCAATGTCCAGTGCTACCACACAGCTGACTTTGGATTCATCCAGTGACTGGTGCCACTTAGTGGAGAGGTTTAACAACAGATCAGCAGCAGAGTAACCTTTCCTGAAGCCATATTGACGATCACAAAGTAGTGAGTGGTAGTCAAAAAAATCTGTCATTTGTCTTGAGATAATTGTCTCAAGGATCTTACCAGTGATTGACAGGAGTGACACTGGTCTGTAGTTGCTGATTTCTGCTCTGCTCTTCTTTTTGTGAACAGGGACTACATTTGCCTCTTTCCATGGAGAGGGCCATTTACACTGTACTAGGCAGTGCTGAAAGATGCGAGTTAGAGGTGCTGCTAGCTGGTCTGCACATCTTCTCAACAATCTTGGGCTCAACTTGTCTGGGCCCACAGCCTTTTCTTGGTCAAGTGATTTAAGAAGGAAATGCACCTCCTCCTGCCTTATTGTCACCACTGACAGTTTTGACACAGTTCTTGCAGCTAGCCAAGGAGGGTCCCTTGCTGGATCAGGAACTTGCATTTTGGTAGCAAAGTGTTCAGCAAAGAGGTCCGCCTTCTCTTGACTACTACCAGCAGCCTCCTCCTCCTCTCTTACCAGCAGCCTCCCCCTTCCTCTCTTACCAGCCTCCCCCTCCTCTCTTACCACCAGCCTCCCCCATCCTCTCTTACCAGCCTCCCCCTTTCTTACCACCAGTCTGGGTGATCAAGCCCTGATCCACCGGGAGGCCTGGTCATGGACCGGGCCGCGGGGGCGTTGATCCCCGGAATAACCTCCAGGTAACCAGCCTTTCCCTCCTCTCTTACCACCAGCCTCCCCCTCCTTTCTTACCACCAGCCTCCCCCTTCCTCTCTTACCACCAGCCTCCCCCTTCCTCTCTTACCAGCCTCCCCTCCTCTCTTACCACCAGCCTCCTCCTCTTCATTTCTTACCACCAGCCTCCCCCTCCTCTCTTACCACCAGCCTCCCCCTACTTTCTTACCATCAACCTCCCCCTTCCTCTCTTACCACCAGCCTCCCTCTTCCTCTCTTGCCACTAGCCTCCCCCTCCTCTCTTACCACCAGCCTCCCCCTCCTCTCATACCGCCAGCCTCCCCCTCCTCTCTTACCACCAGCCTCCCCCCCCCTTTCTTACCACCATCCTCCCCGTCCTCTCTTACCAGCCTTCCCCTACTCTCCTACCACCAACCTCCCTCTCCTCTTACCAGCCTCCCCCTCCTTTCGTACCATCAGCCTTCCCCTTCCTCTCTTACCGCCAGCCTCCCTCTCCTTTCTTACCAGCTTCCCCCCTCCTCTCTTACCACCAACCTCCCACTCCTTTCTTACCACCAGCCTCCCTCTCTTTTCTTACCACCAGTCTCCCCCTCCTCTCTTACCACCAGCCTCCCCATCCTCTCTTACCACCAGCCTCCCCCTTCCTCTCTTGCCAGTCTCCCCCTTCCTCTCTTACCAGACTTCCCTTCCTCTCTTACCAGCCTTCACCTACTCTCCTACCACCAGCCTCCCCCTACTCTCTTACCAGCCTCCCCTACTCTCCTACCACCAGCCTTCCCCTCCTCTCTTACCAGCCTCCCCCTACTCTCCTACCACTAGCCTCCCCTTCCTCTCCTACCACCAGCCTCCCCCTACTATCCTACCACCAGCCTCCCCTACTCTCCTACCACCAGCCTCCCCCTACTCTCCTACCACCAGCATCCCCCTACTCTCCTACCACCAGCCTCCCCCTACTCTCCTACCACCAGCCTCCCCCTACTCTCCTACCACCAGCCTCCCCCTACTCTCCTACCACCAGCCCCCCCCTACTCGCCTACCACCAGCCTCCCTCTCCTCTCTTACCAGCCTCCCCCTACTATCCTACCATCAGCCTCCCCCTACTCTCCTACCACCAGCCTCCCCCTACTCTCCTACCATCAGCCTACTCCTACTCTCCTACCACCAGCCTCCCCTACTCTCCTACCACCAGCCTCCCCCTACTCTCCTACCATCAGCCTCCCCCTACTCTCCTACCACCAGCCTCCCCCTACTCTCCTACCACCAGCCTACTCCTACTCTCCTACCATCAGCCTCCCCCTACTCTCCTACCATCAGTCTCCCCCTACTCTCCTACCACCAGCCTCCCCCTACTCTCCTACAACCAGCCTCCCCTACTCTCCTACCACCAGCCTCCCCCTACTCTCCTACCACCAGCCTCCCCTACTCTCCTACCACCAGCCTCCCTCTCCTCTCCTACAACCAGCCTCCCCTACTCTCCTACACCAGCTTCCCCCTACTCTCCTACCACCAGCTTCCCCCTACTCTCCTACCACCAGCCTCCCCTACTCTCCTACCACCAGCCTCCCCTACTCTCCTACCACCAGCCTTCCCCTACTCTCCTACCACCAGCCTTTCCCTACTCTCCTACCACCAGCCTTCCCCTACTCTCCTACCACCAGCCTTCCCCTACTCTCCTACCACCAGCCTACTCCTACTCTCCTACCACCAGCCTCCCCTACTCTCCTACCACCAGCCTCCCCCTACTCTCCTACCACCAGCCTCCCCTTCTCTCCTACCACCAGCCTTCCCCTACTCTCCTACCACCAGCCTTCCCCTACTCTCCTACCACCAGCCTTCCCCTACTCTCCTACCACCAGCTTTCCCTACTCTCCTACCACCAGCCTCCCCTACTCTCCTACCACCAGCCTTCCCCTACTCTCCTACCACCAGCCTCCCCCTACTCTCCTACCACCAGCCTTTCCCTACTCTCCTACCACCAGCCTTCCCCTACTCTCCTACCACCAGCCTTCCCCTACTCTCCTACCACCAGCCTTTCCCTACTCTCCTACCACCAGCCTTCCCCTACTCTCCTACCACTAGCCTTCCCCTACAATCCTACCACCATGTCCTAAACGAAACATGTTGGGAAGATGTCTTAAATGACATGGATCCAAACCAGTGCCTTGAAAGGATCAACTTCCTGGTAGCCGAAGCATGTTCTAGGCATATTCCCCTAAGAAAGAAGAAGAGCAGGAGTAAACTGGAGAGAAAAAGACGCTCCCTCTACAGAAGACGACGAAGAGTCACTGAGCTCCTCAGGAGTGCTAGAATATCTGATACACGAAAGGAGGCGCTGACCAGGGAAGTGGAAACTATCGAATTTAAGCTAAATGACTCTTACAGGAACCAGGAGAGGCAGGAGGAGCTTAAAGCTATTAGTGAAATTGAAAGAAATTCAAAATATTTCTTTTCATATGCCAAAAACAAGGCAAATACCACATCTAGTATCGGGCCCTTACTCAGACAGGATGGGACTTACATAGATGACAACAAGGAAATGAGTGAAATATTTAAATCCCAGTACGACTCTGTGTTTAGTGAACCACTAATCGGTCTGAGGATCGACGACCCAAATGATTTCTTCATGAATGAGCCTCAAAACTCCATAAATGTATGCCAGATTTCCGACATTACCCTAACTCCGATAGATTTCGAAAAAGCCATTGACAACATGCCTATGCACTCAGCCCCGGGCCCAGACTCATGGAACTCTGTTTTCATTAAGAACTGCAAGAAACACCTCTTGCGTGCCCTAAGTACACTATGGAGGAGGAGCTTGGACATGGGTGAAATTCCACAGTCACTTAAAACAACGGATATAGCCCCACTCCATAAAGGTGGCAGCAAAGCATTAGCTAAGAACTATAGACCAATAGCTCTGACGTCCCACATCATAAAAATCTTTGAAAGAGTGCTAAGAAGCAGGATTGCAAATCACCTGGATTCCCAAAATCTGCACAATCCAGGGCAACATGGGTTCAGGGCAGGTCGCTCCTGCCTCTCACAACTACTGGATCACTATGACATGGCCTTGGATGCACTGGAAGAAAATCAGAATGCAGATGTAATATACACAGACTTTGCAAAAGCATTTGACAAATGCGATCATGGCGTAATAGCCCATAAAATACGTGCTAAAGGAATAACTGGGAAAGTGGGGAGATGGATCTTCAACTTCCTAACAAATCGAACACAAAGAGTAGTGGTCAACAGAGTTAAATCGGAGGCTGCCATAGTGAAGAGCTCTGTTCCACAAGGCACACTACTCGCCCCCATCTTATTCCTTATCCTCATATCAGATATAAACAGAGATATACACCACAGCACCGTATCATCCTTTGCGGATGATACTAGGATCTGCATGAGGCTGTCATCTGCTGAGGACGCGGTTAACCTCCAAGAAGATATAAACAAAGTTTTCCAGTGGGCAACGGTAAACAATATGATGTTCAATGAGGACAAATTCCAACTATTCCGTTATGGAAAACTGGAGGAGATAATAACTAGAACAGAGTATACTACTGACTCCGGCCATACAATAGAGCAGAAAAATAATGTAAGGGACCTGGGAGTAGTAATGTCTGAGGATCTCACTTTCAAGGATCACAACAATGCCACGATCGCACGTGCAAAGAAAATGATAGGATGGATAATGAGAACTTTCAAAACGAGAGATGCCAAGCCCATGATGATCCTTTTCAAATCACTTGTTCTCTCTAGGCTAGAATACTGTTGTACATTAACATCTCCATTCAAAGCAGGTGAAATCGCAGATCTAGAGAGTGTACAGAGATCCTTTACTGCACGTATAAGTTCTGTCAAGCACCTTAACTACTGGGAACGCTTGGAAGCACTTGACTTGTACTCGTTGGAACGCAGGAGGGAGAGATATATCATAATCTACACTTGGAAAATCTTGGAAGGAATGGTCCCAAATCTGCACACAGAAATCACTCCCTACGAAAGTAAAAGACTGGGCAGGCGATGCAAAATGCCCCCAATAAAAAGTAGGGGCGCCATTGGTACACTAAGGGAAAACACCATAAGTGTCCGGGGCCCAAAACTGTTTAACAGCCTCCCATCAAGCATTAGGGGAATTGCCAATAAACCCCTGGCTGCCTTCAAGAGAGAGCTGGACAGATACCTAAGTCAGTGCCGGATCAGCCGGGCTGTGGCTCGTACGTTGGACTGCGTGCGGCCAGCAGTAACAGCCTAGTTGATCAGGCCCTGATCCATCGGGAGGCCTGGTCATGGACCGGGCCGCGGGGGCGTTGATCCCCGGAATAACCTCCAGGTAACCAGCCTACTCCCACTCTCCTACCACCAGCCTTCCCCTACTCTCCTACCACCAGCCTTCCCCTACTATCCTACCACCAGCCTACTCCTACTCTCCTACCACCAGCCTTCCCCTACTCTCCTACCACCAGCCTTCCCCTACTCTCCTACCACCAGCCTACTCCCACTCTCCTACCACCAGCCTTCCCCTACTCTCCTACCACCAGCCTTCCCCTACTCTACCACCAGCCTACTCCCACTCTCCTACCACCAGCCTTCCCCTACTCTCCTACCACCAGCCTACTCCTACTCTCCTACCATCAGCCTTCCCCTACTCTCCTACCACCAGCCTTCCCCTACTCTCCTACCACCAGCCTTCCCCTACTCTCCTACCACCAGCCTTCCCCTACTCTCCTACCACCAGCCTACTCTCACTCTCCTACCACCAGCCTACTCCTACTCTCCTACCACCAGCCTACTCCTACTCTCCTACCACCAGCCTCCCCTACTCTCCTACCACCAGCCTACTCCTACTCTCCTACCACCAGCCTAATCCTACTCTCCTACCACCAGCCTACTCCTACTCTCCTACCACCAGCCTCCCCAACTCTCCTACCACCAGCCTACTCCTACTCTCCTACCACCAGCCTACTCCCACTCTCCTACCACCAGCCTACTCCTACTCTCCTACCACCAGCCTACTCCTACTCTCCTACCACCAGCCTCCCCTACTCTCCTACCACCAGCCTAATCCTACTCTCCTACCACCAGCCTACTCCTACTCTCCTACCACCAGCCTACTCCTACTCTCCTACCACCAGCCTCCCCTACTCTCCTACCACCAGCCTACTCCTACTCTCCTACCACCAGCCTACTCCTACTCTCCTACCACCAGCATCCTCTACTCTCCTACCACCAGCCTACTCCTACTCTCCTACCACCAGCCTACTCCTACTCTCCTACCACCAGACTCCCTTACTCTCCTACCACCAGCCTACTCCTACTCTCCTACCACCAGCCTACTCCTACTCTCCTACCACCAGCCTCCCCTACTCTCCTACCACCAGCCTACTCCTACTCTCCTACCACCAGCCTACTCCTACTCTCCTACCACCAGCCTCCTTTACCAACAAATTAGCAAGAGAAAGACAGTGCCTCAACAGACGGAGACGAAGAATCACATTAACGTCTCCATGATTATAGACTTTCTCAAAGCACGAAAAAAATATCTGGCCAGAGCAGTAGAAAACACCGGATTAAAACTTCATACAAAGGACGAGAGACAGAGAGCAAACAGTCAGCACTATTTTCTTTTTGTGCACAGTTGAATTTACAAGCTTTGAGCTGTTATTCTATCTTATCTCATTTCAAAGCCTATCCTTGTGTGAGGCAACTGAAAATAATCTAAAATACTTTTCCCCATTTTGCAAAATCCAAGGCAAAAAATAATATTTCTTAAGCAGATGATAACAAAGAAGTGAACGAAATGCTGAAATCACAATATAACTGTTTAATGAGCCATTAGTCAGGCTAGAAATAAACTCAAAGGATTTTTTTTCACGAGTCTCCAAATTCTGCTAAAAACTCCAACATCTGTGAAACATCTTAACCTGTGGCTGAGCTTTGAAGAAACCAGTATTAGAATGTCCATATTCTCCATCATATTACCAGACTAGTACAAATTATTATTCGTGTTTTTTTCCAAAAAATTCACTATCACATGCCTAAATTATAGTAAAGAAACGAAGCCTAGATACCGCAGTTATTCCAGTCACTAAGAACCACGAATATACTGTATGGTAGCCCGACAGTAAAGAAATCGCAAAAATATTATAGATCGAAGAACTGACGTCAGAAATCATAATCTATAAAATAGCGATAAGTAAACAGATGAAGCTTTAATTTTATAAATCAATAGTTTAAACTGAAAAACTGTGCTTCTCAAACACAGCACTTGTCCAGATTTACTTACTCAAGTTTAACTCTTGACACAGACATACAAATCATATTTTTTACATATATTAGAATTTGCATGAGAGCGACATCCGACAAATCGACAAGCCGTGATAAGAGATAACACAAGATTTCGTTCGGATTTTTAACCCCGGAGGGTTAGCCACCCAGGATAACCCAAGAAAGTCAGTGCGTCATCGAGGACTGTCTAACTTATTTCCATTGGGGTCCTCAATCTTGTCCCCCAGGATGCGACCCACACCAGTCGACTAACACCCAGGTACCTATTTGCTGCTAGGTGAACAGGACAACAGGTGTAAGGAAACGTGTCGAAATGTTTCCACCCGCCGGGAATCGAACCTGGGCCCTCCGTGTGTTAAGCGGGAGCTTTAGCCAGCAAGCCACGTCTGTTATAACCACGTCTGCCAGTGAGTCGGAGAAAATAAGTTCAATGATGACAAATTTCAGTTACTACGCTATTGAAAAATTGACGAAATATTCACTGGTGTAAAGTATAAACTAAACTAGAATACTAGAGATTATTTCCAAATATGTACACGTAAATTACTTCATACGAGAGTTGTAGGCTCGACAGACAGTACAAAATGCCCCAATGAAAAGTTGGGTGTAACTAGATTATTGAGAGAACTCAGCAAATGTACAAAAATCCATGAATATCAATAACCTCCCTTCATGCTCTACCACCATCCTCCCCTTCTCTTTTGCCACTGTCTCCTCTCCTGCCACCCTCTTTTCCTCTCCTATTACCAGCCTCTCCTCTCCTGCCACTATCTTCCCTTCTCTCCAGCACCATCATCTTCCTATTTGGGGAGCCCTTTCTCGTTTAATTTTAAATGCAAGTACTGAGCTAAAATTTCCTTCCTGATGCATTTTATTCACCACTGTGCCCTAACACTGAAGGAAGTATATGTACGCTGCGGTCAGTGGTCACGTGAGGTCATCCTGTCCTAAGCTGTCTGGGAATTAGTGTGGGGTATTACCGAGCACCATAGCTTGCTGTAGTGCTTTAGAATCTCAGGTTAAAGTGTTGAAGGTGGTTCTACTTCTTCAGGAGGAAAACAGAAGGCTGAAGCTTTGCCTATATGGGTTTGGGAGTGGGTGTAAGATGGTTGGAATTGGTAAGGAGGAAAAGGTTACCAGCAGTGAGTTGGAGAGTGGCAACCGCTTTAAGTGGCAAGTGGTTCACAATTCAGGAAGATAAGGAAGGTTAATAGAGATATGAAGGTAGAAAATCGATTTTCTGTTCTCTAGGACGAGTGTACTTCAGTGGTTAGTGAGGTTAAAGGTACCACTGACTCCCCTGCTAATCAAGATAAGAATATTCTGATTGTGGGAGACTCTCAGGTAAGATATATGGACTGTTCTTTTTGTAACAGAGATAGGAAGATCAAACAGAGAGTGTGCCTCCCAGGAGCTGGTGTTGGTGATACAGTCAGCAGGTTGGATAATATTATGTCAGGTAATGGAAACAAGCTCATTAACTTAGTACTGCTGCAAACGGCATCGAGAAGGGAAGGAGACAGGAGCTGCTAAATAAGTACAGGTCAGCCATAGATGTAGTCAGGTCTAAGGGAGAGATCCCAGTCATATGTAGCATTTCGCCTAGAAGGGGAGTGGGCAATGAATGGTATAAATTGCTGGCTAGACAAGTACTGAAAAGAACTTACAATCCCATTCACTGATAACTGGGACAAATTCTATGGCAAACATGATATGTATGCAAGAGATGGGGTTCATCTCTCCTGGGCTGGAGTGGTTGCATTAGCCAATTCCATTGAGGGGGTCATTGGTGACTTGTCTAGGACTTTAAACTGATAGATTATAGAGGTATGAGTGTTTGTGGGAAACAATGAGGCTGCAGTATTATTGTTGGAAACAGCAGATATTACCAGGATACCTCAGGGATATGTTTAGAAAACAATATTCAAAATAAGGTTGCTAGTAAAGGCAAAGCAATTGTTCAACAAAGATAGTAGAGGGAAACGAGTGACTAGCTCCCTCAAGGTTTACTATACAAACAGTAGGAGTCTAAGAAATAAGATAGATGAGCTAAGATTACTTGCAAGAGCAGATAATACAGATATTGCTATAACGGAGACCTGGTTCAACTTGAAAGATAGAGAAATGCCTTCTGAATGCAACATACAGGGTTATAAACTATTCCACACTGATAAGGTCAACAGGAAGGGTGGTTCACAATTTACATAAATGACACAGATGAGGGAATAAATAACAACATAAGCAAATTTGCTGATGACACCAAAATAGACCATCCAATTCATTTTAATGAGAACATTAGAGCACTCCAGGATGATTTGAATAGACTGATGCAGTGGTCGGAGAAGTGGCAGATGCAGTTTAATATTGACAAATACAAAGTTCTAAATGTTGAACAGGAAAATAACCATGCCACATATAAACTAAATAATGTATATCTTAATATTGCGAAATGATTTAGGAGTTCCGGTTAGCAGTAATCTAAAACCAAGACAACAGTGCACAAGTTTTCGCAACAAAGCTAACAGAATCCTTGGCTTCATATCAAAAAGTATAAATAATAAAGTCCTCGGGTTGTTCTTCAACTCTATGTATCCTTGGTTAGGCCTCATTTAGATTATGCTGCTCAGTTCTGGTCACCGTATTACTGAATGGAAAACGTACAGAGGAGGATGACAAAGTTGATCCCATGTATCAGAAATCTTCCCTATGACGATAGACTGAGGGCCCTGAATCTGCACTCTCTAGAAAGGCACAGAATCAGGGGGGATATGACTGAGGTGTATAAATGGAAAACAGGAATAAATAAAGGGGATATAAATAGGGCGCTAAAAATATCCAGCCTAGACAGAACTCGTAGCAATGGCTTCAAGTTGGAAAAATTCAGATTCAGGAAGGATATAGGAAAGCACTGGTTTGGTAATAGAGTTGTGGATGAGTGGAACAAACTCTTGAGTACCGTCATAGAAGCTAAGACGTTGTGTAGTTTTAAAAATAGGTTGGATAAATACATGAGTGGGTGTGAGTTGGACCTGACTAGCTTGTGCTACTAGGTCAGATGCCGTGTTCCTTCTTTAAGTGAATGTGACCTGACCTGACTAGGTTAGTGCGTTGGCTTAAGCCGGTAGGAGACTTGGATCTGCCTCGCATGGGCCAGTAGGCCTGTTGCAGTGTTCCTTCTTAATGTTCTTCTGGTTCATTTCAACTTCTAATTTCCTGTTGCGTCTCCTCGTTGAATTTTCAAACTGAAATCTATTATCATAACTCAGTTCATTTCACATCCCAGTCTTAGGTATACTACCACTACCCAGGATATGAAGCACAACCACTGACTACCACCCCCTAGGATTCCACTCACAACAGAAGATTACCATTTTCCAAGATGTAAGCCACAATTATTGAGAACCACCCTGATGAAGCAACCCCATAACAGCTGACTATCAATTCTAGGATGCCACCCACAATAAACGAGTACTAATTTCAGTATGCCACCCATTACAGGCGCCTATCATCTGATGAGTACCCATTCAGATGTAAGAATACCTGGATATAAGTCTCGACCAGCTCGGGAATCTAACCCGCGTGCTCCCGGTTGTGAGCTGAGCTACAAGTGACGGAAGTGACAGTGACGCAAGCACACGAGAGTTGGAAGAGAGAATGAGTGACACGTGTTCATGAGCACGTTCCTCTCCACCTGGCCTCCCACACCGCCCACGACGCGCCCACGTGAGAGGCAGTGGGCGCTCTTAAACGAAGCAAGTCACGGTGTCACCTGCAGGGGTCGCCGTGCTCAGGTGAACACGAGGGCAATTAACTGTACCTGGTTCACCTGCGGGAACTCCTACCTCGGAGACTCGCTCCATGATTGTTCAACTCCTCCTCCTACTCTATGAACACCTGCTCTTTTACTTCCAGCAAACACGTTCCTTTACTGTGAACACCTGGTTCAGTCACACTGAACTCCCGCTCCTTTACTGTGAACACCTGGCTTAGTCACAATGAACACCCGTTTCTTTACTGTGAACACCTGGTTCAGTCACACTGAACTCCTGTTCCTTTAATATGACCACCGGTACCTTCACTGTAAACACTGTTTTCTCGGTACAGTTCATGGTGGAAGGAGGACGACCCAACTTTCAACTGTTTTACAACTATGTAGAGCTGATGCACAAATGACACAATGCTGACTTCTCATTTATCTGACACACACACACACACCT
This sequence comes from Cherax quadricarinatus, assembly GCF_038502225.1. NCBI lineage: Eukaryota > Metazoa > Arthropoda > Malacostraca > Decapoda > Parastacidae > Cherax > Cherax quadricarinatus. The sequence continues at coordinate 9,219,762 of NC_091357.1, forward strand.
CAGGCCGAGTCTTTATTGACAACTGGTAATTAACACACACACACACACACACACACACACACACACACATAATCAATAATATACACAACAAGCCAAGTGTATATTTACAAGTGCCTTTGTTAACTGGTAACTAATACACACACTCATTAACCTACACAACAGGCCAAGTATCTACTGAGAAGTGCCTCTGACAAATGGTAGCACACATACACATACACACATACACACACACATACTGACACGCACACACTGACACACACGGCCTAGTGTCTAATCGACATGTGCCTAGGACCAAATGGTAACTAACGTCAGGAGTGAGGAGCAGTCTCAACCCCCACAAATACAGTTCGGTGAGTACACTTCACCATGAATCCCTGTTCATACTGGAAGGAAAAATACCCCGTTTTTCGACGGGCTCGCATATTCACGTCAACAACAATGACAGGTGAAAAAAAATGGTCAAATTATGGCCATTTTCAGGTATTTTTCCTGTTTTTTCCCTTTTCCCCTTGCAGATTCGTCAAGGGCGCTGTATTCTGACTCAAATTGCCATTGTTCCGTGGTTTTTACATTTTTTCTCGTTGCACATTCATTTTTTCAAACTTTTTCGAGCAATATCCAGATTCTCGGGATAGTATATACACCGCTTAGAGCGAACGTTGCGTTATTTTACCGATGGTGATTATCCTCGTACTGTGAACATGCCAACCGTTTAGTATTCATCACAGGTCTTTACGCTAAGCACTTACCGTATTCACTGCCGCCATCACTATCGCAACCCCCCCCCCCACTAACCATAACCACAATTACTAACATGACAACGACTACCACCACCCCTTACCATCATCGTCGGTGGCGGCGGTGGCGGCAGCAACGACAGCGGCAGAAGCAGCTCATATCCAACCCACCTGTTTGGTTTAAGACAGCTAGACATGCCGGTATTAAGCGATCACACAGCGTCGAAGCCACAATGACGGCGCTGGATTCCCCATTATCTAGTGCGCAAAAAGGAAATTTGCATATCAAACCAGGCGCCCAAAGACTCTGCATGTCATCTAAATATTTAAATAGTCTATAAACAACTGAGGATCGTTCTTTAAAGACTGACTTTATTCATTCTCTCTTTCCGTTTGTTTGTTTCTTTCTCACTCCTGTTTATTATTCTTGGCGTTTACCTGGCCGCTTGTCTCCTTTCCTCCCTTCTTCCTTGCCTGCTTGCTTGTGCTCTTGCCTATTTGCTTGCCCCCTTTCTTATCTGCTTGTTTGCTCCTTTTCTGCTTGCCCCTCTCCCTCTTTCATGCCTCTTTTCTTGTCTCATTGCTTACTTGCCCCTCTCATGCCTATTTTCTTTGTCCCCTTGCTTACTTGCCCTCTCTCTTTCATGCCATATCGTCTGCTTGCTTGCTCCTTTTTCATGTCTCTTTTCTTCGTCTCCTGGCTTGCTTGTCCCTCTTTCATGTCTCCTTGCTTGTTCGCCCCTCTTTCATACCTTTTTGGTCTCCTTGCTTGCTTGCCCCTTTTTCATGCCTCTTTTCTCGTCCCCTTGCTTGCTTGACCTCTTTGGTCTGCTCCCTTGCCCTCTCATTGTCAGCTTCATCAACTTCCCTTTCTTGCCTGCTTGCTTGCCTGCTTGTCACCTTGATAAATTGTCTTGTCATAAGTCAGTATCAGTATCCTATGAACTAGTTCTCAGGATTTAAGTGCGTATTGCAAGGACTTGTCCTAAATCAATCTGACTGCAGTCATTCTGACAGTGTTGTGGAGAGAGATGGAAGAAGGGATCCAGCACACTAGGAAGCAGCAGCTAGGCAAGTGACAGGAAAACAGAAGAGGTGTAGTTGCGAGGTGGTGGGATTGAGGTAACTGGTTTTGTTAAA
>NC_091357.1:9224138-9416638 GCF_038502225.1 Cherax quadricarinatus
TGGGTTCCAGACTGGTACTGCATACTCCAGTATGGGCCTAACATACACAGTGTCTTGAACGATTCCTTATTAAGGTATCGGAACGCTATTCTCAGGTTTGCCAGGCGCCCGTATGCTGCAGCGGTTATTTGGTTGATGTGTGCCTCCGGTGATGTGCTCGGTGTTATGGTCACCCCAAGGTCTTTCTCCCTGAGTGAGGTCTGTAGTCTTTGTCCACCTAGCCTATACTCTGTCTGCGGTCTTCTTTGCCCCTCCCCAATCTTCATGACTTTGCATTTGGCTGGATTGAATTCGAGAAGCCAGTTGCTGGACCACATGTCCAGGTCTCTTTGCAGTCCTGCCTCATCCTCGTCCGATTTAATTCTTCTCATCAACTTCACGTCATCTGCGAATAGGGACACTTCAGAGTCTATTCCTTCCATCATGTCGTTCACATATATTAAAAATAGCACTGGTCCTAGAACTTACCCCTGTGGGACCCCGCTCGTAACAGGCGCCCACTGTGATACCTCTTCACGTACCATGACTCGTTGCTGCCTCCCTGTCAGGTATTCCCTTATCCATTGCAGTGCCCTCCCTTTTACGTGCGCCTGATCCTCCAGCTTCTGCACTAATCTCTTGTGGGGAACTGTGTCAAAGGCCTTCCTGCAGTCTAGGAAAACGCAATCTACCCACCCCTCTCTCTCGTGTCTTACTTCTGTTACCTTGTCATAAAACCCCAGGAGGTTTGTGATACAAGATTTGCCTTCCATGAACCCATGCTGGTTTTCATTTATAATCTTGTTCCTTTCCAGGTGTTCGACCACTCTCCTCCTGATAATCTTCTCCATGACTTTGCACACAATACATGTCAGAGACACAGGTCTGTAGTTTAGTGCCTCGTTTCTGTTTCCTTTCTTAAATATGGGGACTACATTAGCTGTCTTCCATTTCTCAGGTAGTTGCCCAGTTTCAAGGGATGTGTTGAAGATTGTGGTTAGAGGCACGCACAGCATTTCTGCTCCTTCTCTAAGGACCCATGGGGAGATGTTGTCCGGTCCCATTGCCTTTGAGGTGTTAAGGTCACTTAAGAGCTTCTTCACCTCCTCCTCAGTTGTTCGTATGTCATCCAACACTTGTTGGTATATTCCCTCTTGATGTTCCCTTCTGTGCTGTCTTCCCACAGCCCTTCCTGTCTCTACTGTAAAAACTTCCTTAAATCTCCTGTTCAGCTCCTCACATACCTCCTGATCATTTCTTGTGAGTTCTCCACCTTCTGTCCTTAATCTGATCACCTGGTCTTTGACTGTTGTCTTCCTCCTGATGTGGCTATACAACAGTTTCGGGTCAGTCTTGATTCTCGATGCTATGTCATTTTCATACTGTCGCTGGGCCTCCCTCCATACCTGTGCGTACTCATTCCTGGCTCTGCGACTGATCTCCCTATTTTCGTGTGTTCTCTGCCTTCTGTACTTTTTCCATTCTCTATTGCACTTTGTTTTTGCCTCCTTACACTGTCGCGCAAACCAGGGGCTCGTTCTGGTCTTCCCGTTGTTACTGTTGCCCTTGGGAATAAACCTTTCCACTGCCTCCTTGCATTTTGTTGTTACATATTCCATCATTTCATTTACTGGCTTTCCTGCCAGTTCTCTGTCCCACTGGACCTCCCGCAGGAAGTTCTTCAATCCTATGTAGTCCCCTCTTTTATAGTCAGGCTTTTCCCATTCAACTCCTGTTATTCTCTCCACTTGCAGCTCTACTATGTATTCAAAGCACAGAACCACGTGGTCGCTAGCTCCTAGGGGACTCTCATACTTGGTGTCCTCAATATCTGAGCTGCCCAGGGTGAACACAAGGTCCAATCTTGCTGGTTCATCCTCCCCTCTCACTCTGGTAGTGTCCTTAACATGTTGGTGCATGAGGTTTACCAGCACCACGTCCAACATCCTGGCTCTCCATGTTTCGGGACCCCCATGTGGCTCCAGGTTTTCCCAGTCAATCTCCCTGTGGTTGAAATCCCCCATAACCAGCAACTTTGCTCTGCTGGAGTGAGCTCATCTTGCCACCTCAGCAAGTGTGTCCACCATTGCTCTGTTGCTCTCTTCATATTCCTTTCTTGGCTTCCTGCAGTTCTGTGGTGGATTATACATCACTGCAATGACCACTTTGTGTTCCCCAGACTGAAGTGTACCTGCTATGTAGTCTCTTTCTCCCGTCTCATCTATTCCTTCCATTTTCTCGAATTTCCATCTGTTTTTTATGAGCAGAGCAACCCCACCTCCCCCCCTGCCCCTTCTATCTTTCCTCATGATCTGGTATCCTGGTGGGAAGATTGCATCTGTTATTGTCTCCATGAGTTTTGTTTCTGTAACTGCTATGATGTCTGGGGACTTCTCATTGATTCTTTCTTGCCATTCCTCATGTTTATTCGTTAATCCATCTGCATTTGTGTACCAAACCTTCAACTTCTGTTCTAATACTGTTGTAGACAGCCTGTACTGTCTGCACAGACAGCCCATGCTGTCTGCCAGCTTAGTTCATATTTCGCGCCACTCAGGTGCTGCCATCTATAGGCCTTGCCACTTCAGTATGCCCAGACTTGCCTCACCCTCACTCACACAGCGGCCTGGCATCAAGACACAAGTACTCCCTGCTCTCTCTCGTGGGCATGGCCCTGCCCGGGCCATGGGCACAAACACACAAGCCTGTGTAACCCACCACTACTTATCAATAAAGTAAGAAGCCTCCGAAGACGTATATCATTCACACCCGCTTGCTACAGCTACCAAACAAGCCCATTATAAATGGTGACAGCGGTGCTTGCAGCAGTTGTGTTTGCCTGGAGAGAAGGAGGAAGAGGTATGAAGTCATCTTCACTTCATCACCCTACACAAGAAGCATCCGTCTCTCAACGAGTTATCCTGATGTCGTGTCTGCACGTTTGAGCATCCAGACACAGGTACAAGCAGGATCCAGCCGAAATTTGCCGAATTTCTTCGAGAATTGTGAGTGGCGTCCCAGTGACTCCACGCTACTGTGTCCCACGCTGTTTCTCAAGTCACGTGTTCAGCGTCACTTGTATGTTGCTGTTGTTGTTCAGCTCAGCACAGCTGTTTCAGCAAGCCAGAGGTGAGTTTTGTGGTGATTTCTGCGTCCAGTGTGAGTTCTCTATGTATTTGTGGGTGGGGGAGGAGAGGAGAGGAAGTGGCTGTTCCTCACCTTGCCCATGCCCGCCCTGCCATACACACGCACGCTCCTCGCCGCTAGCCTACCATACACCACTCACCACTGCCCACTCCCTCTGCTGTGTTTTCTGCTGTTTTTCGTATGAATTCATTGCCAGTGCTGTGTATCCGATTGCCCGAGGCCACTCGAAGCTGCGTGGATCAGCATCCCACGTAGATCACAACACCACGTGGATCGACACCACGTTGGGTGTGGACGATGTCACGTAGACCTACAAAGCCACGTGAGTTACCAGATGTCCCAAGGCCTCATGCTGTGGTCTGCTGCCCGCATCACATCGACGCCACCCACGATGCTGCCCGACTTCATGACGTCACGATGTCTGTTGACGTCACCTCACGATGTCTGCTGACGTCACCTCGAGATGTCTGCTGACGTCACCTCACGATGTCTGCCTGACGTCACCTCGAGATGTCTGCTGACGTCACCTCACGATGTCTGCTGACGTCACCTCACGATGTCTGCTGACGTCACCTCACGATGTCTGCCTGACGTCACCTCGAGATGTCTGTTGACGTCACTGCTGCTGACGTCACCTTGCGACATCACGCCTGACATCACATGATGTCACATCGAGTGTTCTAGTAATTATTTCAGTATTGTCGAGAAGATTGAGAGAAGATATATGTCGTGTGTTAATTAATTCCTCTCAGTCAGTGTTCTCACATTTTAATATGTCTTAGTGTCAGTTTTGTGCACAGAAAAGCATCTTTTGCTAGTTAAGCCATGTTGTACCGTATGTACAGCGGTGTGTTTGTAAGTTTTCCGTGTGTCCAGTGAGGTCTGTGGTCAGACCCTTGAGTTGCACCACTGTGCTGTCACCCGCTTGACCAGTGTTTGACAGCTGATTTCTCAGCCCTGAGCGTATGAGCCCCCTTGTACAGAAAGCTTTTATGCTCGTCGCTCGTGTTGTTCTGCAGAATCGTACCTGCTACGATTCCCATCGAGATTTGTTTCACTTCACCTCCAGACCGTCAGAGTGCAGTTATATGTAGAGAAACAAGTCTGGGGACGCTTAGACTAACCTCTGCTATAACTCCAACTGTCGAGAGATGATACTCGTCAAGCCGCAGCCAGGCCTGTCGGCAGGCGCTGTGTCAGCCTCGTGTCACAAGCTTCAGTGAGCAGCCTGCACAAAGAAGATGTCACTTTGACTGCTAGCTCTCTCACTGCAGTCTGGTGTATGATGTTACGACTCCCAGATGTTTCGCCCAGTCGTCGCTGCCACGACTCGCTCCACAACTCGCTCCACGCTCGCCGGCAGTGATAGCCCAGCGACAGTACCAGTCGAGAAGTGTCCTCCTGAGTCGCTTGCCAGAAGTCCTGCCCAGTTGCCGAGTTTTGTCGACGCCTCACTCGAGGGCACCAGCATGTCGTGCCCCAGGTTGAGTGAAAACCTGCAGCGACTCCTACGATGTCTGCTTCACCGTTCCAGAGGAGACCGTACCCTGTTACGTCACAGCTCAGCCGCAGCGATGTCTCCCGTGTTGCATTATCTGTCCAGACGCAGGAAGGCGTGCAGTGATGCCCATCGACGCTCACTGCCTATGACCACGATGTTTAGCACACCCCACATGATTTTTTCTTCCCTCCCTGTAGGAAGTTTTTTTTTCCATGTCCATATGTATATATATGTTTTCATTTGTGTTCTGTGCCCTGTTCCTACGAGAGAGAGACCGAGTTTCTTTTACTACCAGTATTGTCGCGTTGGGACGACGCGCGGTAGGTGGCCGAGCGTATGTAGACAGCCTGTACTGTCTGCACAGACAGCCCATGCTGTCTGCCAGCTTAGTTCATATTTCGCGCCACTCAGGTGCTGCCATCTATAGGCCTTGCCACTTCAGTATGCCCAGACTTGCCTCACCCTCACTCACACAGCGGCCTGGCATCAAGACACAAGTACTCCCTGCTCTCTCTCGTGGGCATGGCCCTGCCCGGGCCATGGGCACAAACACACAAGCCTGTGTAACCCACCACTACTTATCAATAAAGTAAGAAGCCTCCGAAGACGTATATCATTCACACCCGCTTGCTACAGCTACCAAACAAGCCCATTACTGTAACTGTGGTGCGGGGGGGTGGAAACAGAGGGATCGGTGTGTGATGGTTGGTTTGGATTGTTCAGTTGCCTTGGGGGTGTCGTGGCTGGAGTCCTTCTGCAGGTGTTTCTGGGGGGTGCGCTTGTCCTTCCATTTGATCCTGGGTTATTCTGCTCTCCTTTTTCATTTCCTCCCATTTCTCCTTTCGTTTTTGAACTCTCTCTTTCATTTTGTGTGTGTGTGTGTGTGTGTGTGTGTGTGTGTGTGTGTGTGTGTGTGTGTGTGTGTGTGTGTGTGTGTACTGAGTGAGTTATGTTTGCGAGGGGTCAAGTCTCAACTCTTGGTCCCCGCCTCAAATTAAAATCGCCGGCATGACTGATTCTGGCCTCTTGAGCCCATCACACCTAATTTTGAAACCGGATGGTGATTGCTTCTACTACTTCCTCGTGCACCTCACTCCACTTATTAGAGAATCCGGGTATGTATTAGCAACAAGTACAGGTAAGTGACCCATTACAACAATTGTTAGATTATAGCAATTGTTAGATTTCAACAACTGTTAGATTACAACAATTGTTAGATCACAGCAATTGTGAGATTACAACAATTGTTAGATCACAGCAATTGTGAGATTACAACAATTGTTAGGTTATGATCTTAGGTTGCAGTTAGATTTTCAGAGCTTGACAATATTGCTGAAGTCTCTCACTGATTGAGGTTTGTCGTCCATACTCTAATTTATGATCTCTCGCTCTCACTTCGTCACTAACATTCCCATGTTTTGACAGCATATAGAGGTGACTCTGATGATTAAGGCACATGTGCAGCAGTTGGGTATCTTTATTGTTGAAATGTATCGCCTACACAGTAGGCTGCTTCAGTTAAATACAGAGGCAGCAGGTGTAGTAGTGAAATGAAGATGATGTAATCAGTTCATCAACCTTGGAGAAATAGTATTTGAGGTAGTCAGTCCTTCAGCCTGAAAAAGAGTTCGGCTCCATGGTCTGGACGATGAAGCCGAACTCTTCTCCAGGTTGAAGGACTGATTATATCATCATTTCAGTACTACACCTGCTGTTCCTGTATTTGACTGAAGAAGTCTATGTGTAGGCGAGACGTTTCAACAATAAAGCTTCCCAAATGTTACCATGTGTATTAATGATCAACTTGTCGGTATTTTATACTATTTTCAACACACCAATAGTTCTAAATACCTCCTTCCTAGCATCCCTGGATCTTCAGGTTTCATCTATGACATCTTTGCCCTGCCTCGCATTTCAATCACACTCTTCCTATCCATGGACTCTGTAATCTTGCATGTCCTTAACATGTCTCCACTGGTCATTCTGTCTTGTAAGGTGGTCAAGGTCAACTCCTCTGGTCTCTCCTAGAAGCTCTAGCCTCTTTATCCATGGGACTAGTCGAAAACCACTGGACCTTCTCGAATTTCCATATACGTTTCACCAGATGAGGGGTTCCACACTGGTGCTGCACACACTACGATAAACCTGACATATGCTGTCAGTGTTATGCAGTTTATGTGCATCACTAGCGATATGTTGGGTGTGAACCCTGTGATGCTGACCATTAGATATTTCTCCTGGAGTAATATTTGTGGCTTTTCGTCTCTCGAGCTGTAAAACTTGTATATTTTTCTTCCTTGTCTAAAGAATCCAAAGTTTTATATATTTTCTAGTGTCAAAATACAAGAAACCCTTTCCTAAAAATGCAAAAATTTTCTAATAATAAAATAAGCATTTTCTAATGTCAAACTAAATAAATCTTCACTTACGACAAAATATAAAAAGAAAAACTTTTTTAAAATCAAAATAAAAGTCCAAAATACCGTAGTCACCGAAGAACAAATTTGGTGCTAAAAAAAACCCAGACGTTTCTCATCCATTATTCATTTTCGGACTAATTCCTTATTTGTACAGTGAGATAATACACAGTTTTCCTTCCTCACTCACCATAAAGAAACAAGTGCAAACAATAGCCTCACAATAAAATAATTTGATAAACCTAGTAATAAGTAACAGACCAGTAAATTTAAATAAGTTTAGAAATATGTCAAACAGGAGAAATAAGCAAAAGAAAAAAGTCAAACAGAAAAAAGGTCAAACAGGAGAAATAAGTCAAACATAGAAAAGAAATAAATCAAACTAACAGAAGAAGTAAGTCAAACTAACAGAATAAATAAGTTAGACTAACAGAAGAAATAAGTCAAATTAACAGAAGAAATAAACTAACAGAAGAAATAAATCAAACTAACAGAAGAAATAAGACAGACTAACAGAAGAAACAAGACAGACTAACAGAAGAAACAAGACAGACTGACAGAAGAAACAAGACAAACAGAAGAAATAAGACAACCAGAATAAGTAAATCAAACAGATAAATAAGTCAAAATAAGATAAGTTTCCATGGATCAAGAGCCCTTCACCGATATAATAATACACGAGACAAACGTTATAAGAAAATTCACTAATTAGCCTCCAGTTAGACATTAAAATTAGTTGAAGATTGAGACACTTATGCAGCATATGGGAATCTTTATTCAGGAAACGTTTCGCCACACAGTGGCCTCATCACATCGACTGAACACATCGACTCCAGGCTGAGGGACTGATTACCTCATACTCCTCCTCTCCTTACGCCTTCCTCTTTGTATTGGACTGATGAAGCCACTGTGTGGCGAAACGTTTCCTGAATAAAGATTCCCATATACTGCATAAGTGTCTCAATCTTCAACTTGTCGGTTTTTCAAACCATTCATCACATTAAAATTAGTGCTTCATAAAAAAAATAGTAATTTTTGTGGAAAAAATTAAATTTCCTAAAAATGCTTGAAAAAGAAAAAAATGCATGTGGAAATATTGCGAAATATCAAAGCTTTTCGTTTCTTCATCAGATTTGTTTCAGCTGCATACAGCAGCGCACCCGCCGACAGTACTGAAACACACACGTGAAGAACACACTTATGGTGACAACGTTTCGCTCTCTGTTGAGCTTTGTCAAATCCTGATGAAGCGCGAACAGTTGCGACAATAACGGCTTGCTATGCACAAGTCTCTATTCTTATTTCATCTCTTCATTATTATCCTCCCGCACGTACGGTTGTCGACCCAAAATCGAAAAAGTGGAACACAGCTGACGTAAGAAAAATAAGGACTTTCCCCCCTCCCCCACATTTTCACTTGAGAGACAGGTCCTCCCTAGACACACCAAGACAAAAATTAAATCAATCACAACTATCAAAAGATATTGAGGGTGTGCCAGGTGACGGACGTGCCTGTGAAAACATCACCACCACCACTGTGTCCTTTTCTTCTACAACCAACATCAGATTATTTCTGCAGTGGAGGGAAGGAGAAAGGGAATGAAGGGAGGATGGGAGGACATCAGTGACAACAAGAGGGATGGAGGAGTGGGCGAAGGGGATGCAAGGAGGATGGGGGACATCAGTGACAACAGGATGGATGGAGGAGAAGGGGATGCAAGGAGGATGGGGGGACATCAGTGACAACAGGATGGATGGAGGAGGGAGGCGAAGGGGATGCAAGGAGGATGGGGGGGACATCAGTGACAAGAGGGATGGAGAAAAATGGAAGAATAGAAAAAGGAAAAGGGGTAAGAATAGGAGGAGGATGAGTAAGAGAAGGAAGAGGAAAGATAAAAGGAAAACGAGAAGGACGAGGAAAAACAGAAAAATTACCCTCATCATCAGCAGCTGTAACACCAGCAGGAGTACCAGCAGAAGCGGAACAGCAAAAATAACAAGAGTAACAGCAGCAGTAGGAATAAAGCAACAGCAGAAAAAACGTCGGCAGCAGCATAAGCAGTAGCAGCAGTTGCAGACACGTATAGAAGAATGAAGAGAATTAGACAGAGCATAATACAAATACCTCGCTTACTGTACGTTAAATTATTCCCTGATGAATAATACACATGTACAATAGTTAATTATGTTCTATAACGAAACGTTGTGCCTGCATAACAGGCTTCTTCAGTCCAATACCGGTAAATATAACACTGAAGACAGTAGAAGTGGCAGTTCTGATGTAATCAGTCCCTCAGCCTTGGTAAAGATTGGTCAATCCTTCGGGCCTTAAACAACGGCATGTGTACTGGAAATGAAATAAGATGTAGTAGCTGGAGTTGACGTCACAGGTGAGCATGGCCCACTAGTGGCAGTAGGTCATGATAGTTTTTTTTTTCATCAAAGGAGTTGCAGAAGACTTCCCCTGTACCAAGTTACCACGGTGTTCAGCCCATCAGCCTGGAGTTGATGAGCACATCAGCTCCGGCTGAGGGACTGATTACCTCAAACTCCTCCTCATCTTCTACCTTTCTCTGCATTGGACTGAAGAAGCTTCCACTGTGTGGCGAAACTTTTCCAGAAAAAAGATTCCCAAATGTTGCACAAGTGTCTCATTTATCATATTACCGTTGACAAACAATAATGTTACATAACAGGAGAGGGGTCCCTGATGCTGGAGGGAAGGGCTCTTGATCCAAGGAAGTTAAACAACTTCCCTTTCCTTGGATCAATCCTGATTACCTCCCATTCCCCAGGCGATATATGAAACCTGCAGGTTTACCGCTTCCCTGGGTAGATAATAATAATAATAATAATAATAATAATAATAATTGCAGGTAATATTGACCCCTCCCTCCCGTGTCAACATCCCGGGGGCTCTACTTAATTAATTACTAAATTACACTAATTTATTCATTTAATTAGTATATTAACATTGTTTAATATTTATTTACTGTTTGAATAAATTAAAAAAAAATACATATTTTTATATAGAGTTATACTGTGCATTCGTTAAAAAAATTGAATTATCCACGAACACTGTTATTTGTTTACTAATCTCTACAATAATACACTATGTGTGTGTGTGTGTGTGTGTGTGTGTGTGTGTGTGTGTGTGTGTGTGCGCGCGCTTGGGGAATCGATGGAGGGGAAGGGGGGAGGAGGCTGTGTCATTCTCAAAACACACTATAATAATAATAATAATAATAATAATAATAATAATAATAATATCTTTATTTACTACAAGTACATGTACATGGTATACAGGCCTAGGTGACAACAATGGCACACTACTATATAGAAAGCCCCTTGTTATGCTCCGCATGTCGGGCAAATTAGGTCAGTGTCCCAGGATGCTACCCACACCAGTCGACTAACACCCAGGTACCCATTTTACTGATGGGGAACATAGACAACAGGTGGAAAGAAACACGCCCAATGTTTCTACTCTGGCTGGGAATCGAACCCAGGCCCTAGCCGTGTGAAGCGAGAGCGTTAGCCACCACGCCACCTCCGTGAAAAAAATATTTTGGTTCGCATTGTTATTACTCGTTAATTTGCTAATATTTAAAAAAAATTCCTGACATTTATAGCCCAAGAATTCATAGGAAAATCACGCCCTTCCCCAGGGGGCTATCACCCCTCCCCCAGTCCATTAGGGACAGGCAATAATGACCTCCGCTCCCCTGGGTAACTGCTGGACCCGCCACTGGCCTAGCTTCAACCATCCCCAGCAACATAAGCAACAACATAACTCCCGGGACTCAGACACTATATGCCGTTTATGGCATTTTATTGAAAAGACGTTTCGCCCACCCAGAGACTTAATCATAATTATGATTAAACTTCCTGGTGGACGAAAAGTTCTCAATAAAATGTTCATATTCTGGATAAAATGTTTATTCTTCCACTGACAGAGGCCATCACTCCTGGCTGGCAACATTAGCACTCCTGGTATTACTGTAGCAGAATACACTGATATTTGTAAATAATGATACATTAGACACAAATGCAATATCTGTGTATCTTTACTATGTAGAAACGTCTACGAAGATACCCAGATGTTGCATATGTGTCTAATTCATCATCTTGTCGGTATTGTATACCATTCATATTCATTTTGTAAACGTAACATACACACATTGACTGTGAAAATGTTTCGTCCACCAGGAACTTTCTCACCTGATAAAAGCCTCTAGTGGACGAAACGTCTTCACAATAAAATGCCGCAACCTACAATGTGTATCTTGTTTACATTAGCAAAACTGACTTTATTAACCCGTCTGAACCACATTATACCCCAATATTCCCCTGAAAATCCTATACCGCACCGCAGAATTGCAAAACCATCATTGTGTTAGCAGTGGCCGTGCTAACGACGGCGGGAATTTCAGCTCGGGGTTCACGTTATTCTGAAAATAATACGCGAAATGCATTTTCCAAAGGCTGGCAAGCTGGGAAAATGCATTCTTTTGGGGGGTATCTCTGGATTTTTGAGTGACGTTGATGCAATAGGCCAGAGAGAGGATAGCGCAGCTGAATATCCCCGCAGCCACAGCCTGGCGCTGGGATTATATATTCATTAACCACATGCACAAGCTGAAAATGCCAAAATTTCGTTGAATCTTCCCCCCCCCCCCAAAAAAAAAAAAAAAAAAGCGATAAAGGAAAGGGATGTTGATGATACAAACTAAATCACCAATGATTGATGACGGCAAATACAAAAACAGGAATGATTAAGTCATGATACCCTAATACACTCCCGAATGGTAGCATCGCTATACAATAATACAATAGAAAATGCTAAATATACGTAACGCACACGAGGCATGATGTAACAAGAAAAATTATTATACTACAGATAATGATGGATAATGAGAACCTTCAAAACTAGGGAGGCCAAGCCCATGATGACACTCTTCAGGTCACTTGTTCTATCTAGGCTGGAATATTGCTGCACTCTAACAGCACCTTTCAAGGCAGGTGAAATTGCCGACCTAGAAAATGTACAGAGAACTTTCACGGCGCGCATAACGGAGATAAAACACCTCAATTACTGGGAGCGCTTGAGGTTTCTAAACCTGTATTCCCTGGAACGCAGGAGGGAGAGATACATGATTATATACACCTGGAAAATCCTAGAGGGACTAGTACCGAACTTGCACACGAAAATCACTCACTACGAAAGCAAAAGACTTGGCAGACGATGCACCATCCCCCCAATGAAAAGCAGGGGTGTCACTAGCACGTTAAGAGACCATACAATAAGTGTCAGGGGCCCGAGACTGTTCAACTGCCTCCCAGCACACATAAGGGGGATTACCAACAGACCCCTGGCAGTCTTCAAGCTGGCACTGGACAAGCACCTAAAGTCAGTTCCTGATCAGCCGGGCTGTGGCTCGTACGTTGGTTTGCGTGCAGCCAGCAGCAACAGCCTGGTTGATCAGGCGCTGATCCACCAGGAGGCCTGGTCACAGACCGGGCCGCGGGAGCGTTGACCCCCGAAACTCTCTCCAGGTAAACTCCAGGTAAACAGAGACAAATACGTTACCAGAATAAGGATTACACTACACATACAAATACGTGATCAGAAGGATAATATTGCGCGATATTACACAATTAGAATGATGATGCATCACTTAATACACAATATGAATGATGATACTGCACAATAATTCACAGACTGATCATGCACACCACAACACATGATACAAATATACAAAAATGCTGAAAAAAATACTACACAACAATGATATTAATACACGCTAATATACAAGAATGATAATCATATACACTAATAAGCAACAATGATAATACAAAGCAATACACAAAAAGTATGCTACACTAATATACAAGAATGATAGTCCGGTGACCTGGAGAATGAGGTGAGGTTCTGGATCATGTGACCTGGGATATCACACACACATTACTGTAAGAATGATGATATTAACACAAAAAAGAACGATGACACTAAATCACCGACAAGAATGATGATACTAACATAATGAAGAATAATGATACTAAGACAATAAAGAATGATGATACTAAGACAATAAAGAATGATGATACTAACACAATAAAGAATGATGATACTAACACAATAAAGAATGATGATACTAACACAATAAAGAATGATGATACTAACACAATAAAGAATGATGATTCTAACACAATAAAGAATGATGATACTAACACAATGAAGAAGGATGACACTGAATCGCCGACAAGAATGATGATACTAACACAATGAAGAATGATGACACTGAATCGCCGACAAGAATGATGATACTGACACACAAGAAAAACGATGACACTAAAACAACCATCCACAAGAAAGATGATACTAGCACAAAGAAGAATGATGACACTAAACAATCATCTACAAGAATGATTATTCTAGCACAAAAAATGAATTACCTGGAGGTTACCTGGAGGTTATTCCGGGGATCAACGCCCCCGCGGCCCGGTCCATGACCAGGCCTCCCGATGGATTAGGGCCTGATCAACTAGGCTGTTACTGCTGGCCGCACGCAGTCCAACGTACGAGCCACAGCCCGGCTGATCCGGCACTGACTTTAGGTATCTGTCCAGCTCTCTCTTGAAGGCAGCCAGGGGTTTACTGGCAATTCCCCTAATGCTTGATGGGAGGCTGTTGAACAGTTTTGGGCCCCGGACACTTATGGTGTTTTCCCTTAGTGTACCAATGGCGCCCCTACTTTTTATTGGGGGCATTTTGCATCGCCTGCCCAGTCTTTTACTTTCGTAGGGAGTGATTTCTGTGTGCAGATTTGGGACCATTCCTTCCAAGATTTTCCAAGTGTAGATTATGATATATCTCTCCCTCCTGCGTTCCAACGAGTACAAGTCAAGTGCTTCCAAGCGTTCCCAGTAGTTAAGGTGCTTGACAGAACTTATACGTGCAGTAAAGGATCTCTGTACACTCTCTAGATCTGCGATTTCACCTGCTTTGAATGGAGATGTTAATGTACAGCAGTATTCCAGCCTAGAGAGAACAAGTGATTTGAAAAGGATCATCATGGGCTTGGCATCTCTCGTTTTGAAAGTTCTCATTATCCATCCTATCATTTTCTTTGCACGTGCGATCGTGGCACTGTTGTGATCCTTGAAAGTGAGATCCTCAGACATTACTACTCCCAGGTCCCTTACATTATTTTTCCGCTCTATTGTATGGCCGGAGTCAGTAGTATACTCTGTTCTAGTTATTATCTCCTCCAGTTTTCCATAACGGAGTAGTTGGAATTTGTCCTCATTGAACATCATATTGTTTACCGTTGCCCACTGGAAAACTTTGTTTATATCTTCTTGGAGGTTAACCGCGTACTCAGCAGATGACAGCCTCATGCAGATCCTAGTATCATCCGCAAAGGATGATACGGTGCTGTGGTGTATATCTCTGTTTATGTCTGATATGAGGATAAGGAATAAGATGGGTGTGAGTACTGTGCCTTGTGGAACAGAGCTCTTCACTATGGCAGCCTCCGATTTAACTCTGTTGACCACTACTCTTTGTGTTCGATTTGTTAGGAAGTTGAAGATCCATCTCCCCACTTTCCCAGTTATTCCTTTAGCACGTATTTTATGGGCTATTACGCCATGATCGCATTTGTCAAATGCTTTTGCAAAGTCTGTGTATATTACATCTGCATTCTGATTTTCTTCCAGTGCATCCAAGGCCATGTCATAGTGATCCAGTAGTTGTGAGAGGCAGGAGCGACCTGCCCTGAACCCATGTTGCCCTGGATTGTGCAGATTTTGGGAATCCAGGTGATTTGCAATCCTGCTTCTTAGCACTCTTTCAAAGATTTTTATGATGTGGGACGTCAGAGCTATTGGTCTATAGTTCTTAGCTAATGCTTTGCTGCCACCTTTATGGAGTGGGGCTATATCCGTTGTTTTAAGTGACTGTGGAATTTCACCCATGTCCAAGCTCCTCCTCCATAGTGTACTTAGGGCACGCGAGAGGGGTTTCTTGCAGTTCTTAATGAAAACAGAGTTCCACGAGTCTGGGCCCGGGGCTGAGTGCATAGGCATGTTGTCAATGGCTTTTTCGAAATGTATCGGAGTTAGAGTAATGTCGGAAATCTGGCATACATTTATGGAGCTTTGAGGCTCGTTCATGAAGAAATCATTTGGGTCGTCGATCCTCAGACCGATTAGTGGTTCACTAAACACAGAGTCGTACTGGGATTTCAATATTTCACTCATTTCCTTGTTGTCATCTGTGTAAGTCCCATCCTGTCTGAGTAAGGGCCCGATACTAGATGTGGTATTTGCCTTGTTTTTGGCATATGAAAAGAAATATTTTGAATTTATTTCAATTTCACTAATAGCTTTAAGCTCCTCCTGCCTCTCCTGGTTCCTGTAAGAGTCGTTTAGCTTAAGTTCGATAGTTTCCACTTCCCTGGTCAGCGCCTCCTTTCGTGTATCAGATATTCTAGCACTCCTGAGGAGCTCAGTGACTCTTCGTCGTCTTCTGTAGAGGGAGCGTCTTTTTCTCTCCAGTTTACTCCTGCTCTTCTTCTTTCTTAGGGGAATATGCCTAGAACATGCTTCTGCTACCAGGAAGTTGATCCTTTCAAGGCACTGGTTTGGATCCATGTCATTTAAGACATCTTCCCAACAAGTTTCGTTTAGGACATGGTTTACCTGGTCCCAGTTGATGTTCTTGTTGTTGAAGATGTATTTTGTGAAGACACCTTCACAGGTACATGCATTCTGCTGATCAGGACCCCTATGCATGTACGTCTGGACTTCGATTAGATTGTGATCAGAATTAGTTGTTTTTGATATTCTTATGTCTCTTATCAGGTCCTCATTATTTGTGAAGATAAGGTCAGATGTGTTTTCTAGTCTTGTTGGCTCCACTATCTGCTGGCTTAAGGTGTGTTTTTCGCAGAGACTTAGTAGCTCATGTGTGTGTGACCTTTCATCTGCGCTACCTCCGGGGATTGTTTCAGCTATAACATTATTTGCTACATTCTTCCATTTTGTATGCCTTAGGTTGAAATCACCAAGCAGTAAGATGTTTGGGGATGGAGCTGGAAGGTTTTCCAAACAGTAATCAATTTTCAGTAGCTGTTCCTTGAACTGTTGTGAGGTTGCATCTGGTGGCTTGTATACAACCACAATGACTAGGTTTTGGTTCTCGATCTTTATTGATAGAACTTCAACTACCTCATTTGTGGTGTTCAGCAACTCCGTGCAGATAAGGGACTCTTTGACATACAGGCCAACCCCCCCTTGTTGCCTGTTTTTTCTGTCGCATAATGTCGAATGATGACACTAACCATCCACAAAAATGATGATGGCCGCCCTTCCTTCGTCAACAACAGACACAGCTGCACAAACAATCTACGGTGTGCACAGCTGCTCACAGACCTTGACCCAAGTCGGCTATCATACAGCTGTGTCTGGCAGCATGTATCAAGCAGCTGTGTCAGACAGCATTTATCCGTCAACAGTATTTATCGGATAGCTGTTTTTCAGGCAGCATCTATCAGGCAGCTGTGTGCCAAAAAGCATTTATTAGTCAAAGGCATTTGTCAGACAGCTGTGTTTTAAAAAGTATCAGGCAGCTGCGTTGCAGTATGTATCAGGCAACTGTGTGTCAGGTAGTATCTATCAGGCAGCTATGAATCAAACAGCATCTATCAGGCAGATATGTGTCATACAGTTTCTATCAGCAAGCTGTGAGTCAGATAGCATCTATCAGGTGGCTCTGTGTCATACAGCTTGTATCTGTCAGCTGTGAGTCATAGAGCATCTATCAGGCAACTGTGAGTCATAGAGCATCTATCAGGCAGCTGTGTGTCAGACAGTATCTCTCAGGCAGCAGCAGCACCGGCAGGAGCACCAACAAACACAACTATTCCCTTCCAAATTTTACTCAGCACTCATTCATTACTTAAGTTTTTTTGTCAGTTTTCTCTTACACTGCATCATCCGTGTTCACTTGCCTCCTCTAACTCCCGTCAATTTTCGAGGAGCAAGCAACAGTAATCTTATTATACAATTATATTTTATGGTACAGATGAAGATGCAAAAAAAGGGTTTTCAAATGTCAGTATTTAGTGTCAAGCAGTGTCAGATTCACAGGGACGGACCGAGAGTTTTTGGCACCCAGTTCAGACGTATATTTCTGCACCCTTAACAGACATGTACCGAAAGTTTTGTAATATATTTGTTCAACACCTCCACTAGGCCTAATAAAGATGAACTGTATGACCCTTACTTTATTTTCAGGCATTCAATGTAACATAACATTTTTCCTTATTCATGGAATTGTCAAAATTGTTCATAATTTCACAGACTTTTTTCCCACCACTAACAATTTGATGACTGTCACCACTAACATTCACTGTGCAGGTAACAAAGTAACAAGTTACAAAGTATAATTTAAAATGTACTATATTCCCAAAACACAGAGGAACACTTTTTCGATCACCTTTTATGTTTCAAATATCAGGCCCTTATAATCACTGACTATTGAAACAGGACGGTGTACACATCCTGGCAGCAGCAACAACGTTCAGAGAATCCGCAATAACAGCACAAGCAACATTAACAAACTGCAATATCAGCAACAGTAAAGGCAGCAGCAACGATAACAGCAGTAGCAAGAACGGCAGCAACAACACTTACAGAATTCGAGATATCAGCTGCAATATGAAACGCAGAATTAACAGTAACAATATCAGCAGGAACAACAGCCTCAACAATATAAGTAGCATTAAGAGTAGAAGTAACAAGAGCCTGAACATCAATATCAGCATCAACAAGGACATCCACAGCATTAAGAGTAGAAGTAACATTAGCAAAAACCTGAATATCAACAGCAACAGCGGCTGTACTAACGGAAACATCAGTAACAGTACAAACATTACCACCCACATCATTTGAAGTAGAACACTAAACGAGAGATGAACCAACAGATGCCTCCACACTAACCTTCCTCCTACAGTGCGGGGCATAACACCTTCATGTTTACTTTCTTACCATTAATAAAAACACTCGTTACTTCAACCACTTACCATAATTTCCTATAATTTCTAAGTGGAGTAACAGTCACTCGCCTTGATGCAACTTACAGTGTGTGTGATTCCCAGTCTAAAATACCGTGTCTGGGCTCAAGTTTATTTACGGCGCGTCGTACATCACTCAGGAGAGACAAAAACAATCTAATTTATAAAGTAGCTAATAAATAACAAATTATATCAACGCTTCCACAAACAAGTGCAGAGACGTATACACACATTTTAAGAGAAAATCCTGTGCTCACTTACTACAACAATCACAAAATTATATAAGAAATATACGGCAGCCCTGATTGGATATACATTATACAGCTTTCGGATAAGATTTTGATAAACGTTCTCCATGAAAGACTAATCTACTATTCTACAAACTACTACAATGGATAAGAAACTTTTCTTTGATGGGGAAATGCGAACAGTGGAACAAGGAAAATTGTCATCACGGGAAAATGTTACCCGAGGAGTCCCTCAGGACAAGTTCTTGCCCCGATGATGGTAATTTATGTAAATGATTTGTCAGAATAAATAAGACTATATGAACTTGTTTGTGGAAGATGCCAAAAAAAAAAACCTCATGCAAAAAATGTAATAAAAAGTAACTGTAAATCCCTCCAAGACACTTGGATAAACTGAACAAATGGGTTGACAGATGGGTGGTGGATTTAAATGTGTAAAATAATTGTGAGACTGCGACAGCAAGCCGCATGTATAATCAAGAATGAGTCTAAAAATACTAAAGTTGTCAGGAGGAGGAATGTACACGTCAGTGCGAGAGCGGGATGTAGATGTAATATACGTCAGTGCGAGAGCGGGATGTAGATGTAATATACGTCAGTGCGAGAGCGGGATGTAGATGTAATATACGTCAGTGCGAGAGCGGGATGTAGATGTAATATACGTCAGTACGAGAGCGGGATGTAGATGTAATACACGTCAGTACGAGAGCGGGATGTAGATGTAATATACATCAGTGCGAGAGCGGGATGTAGATGTAATAAACGTCATGAGAGAAGGATGTAGTAGTAATGTCAAGAGAGAAGGATGTAGTAGTAATAAATGTCAAGAGAGAAGGATGTAGTAGTAATGTCAAGAGAGAAGGATGTAGTAGTAATAAATGTCAAGAGAGAAGGATGTAGTAGTAATAAATGTCAAGAGAGAAGGATGTAGTAGTAATAAATGTCAAGAGAGAAGGATGTAGTAGTAATAAATGTCAAGAGAGAAGGATGTAGTAGTAATAAATGTCATGAGAGAAGGATGTAGTAGTAATAAATGTCAAGAGAGAAGGATGTAGTAGTAATAAATGTCATGAGAGAAGGATGTAGTAGTAATAAATGTCATGAGAGAAGGATGTAGTAGTAATAAATGTCAAGAGAGAAGGATGTAGTAGTAATAAATGTCAAGAGAGAAGGATGTAGTAGTAATAAATGTCATGAGAGAAGGATGTAGTAGTAATAAATGTCAAGAGAGAAGGATGTAGTAGTAATGAATGTCAGATTGTGAAGAGAGATTTAGGAGTAATGTCAGAAATAAAAGTGCTCAACGAATATAATAAAAGTGTCAGCACGAAAGAGTGATCTAAAAGTACTAAAAGTTTTATAATAGAGAGAGAGAAATAACGAAAGTGTCAATATGAAAGAGGAATAAAAGAATAATTATGAACAATATAGTATCATCTGGATAAACAAACGTATATGATATACTGGTAAACATCAAGATTGCCTTCACATATACAAATGGAAAAATAGCCATCACATACATGGGGAAATATCCTTCACATAAATGTGGAAATAATCGTCACACACATACATGGATGGAGAAATGCTACACAAACTGTTCACAACATACGTTAGATGAAACATTCAACATGCAGAGGGAGTAGAGTCGTTCACACCAAAATAATATGCAGATAAAACAGGAAAAATCTACACAAATTCTACAAGACGTATTCCAGAGCTTAGATATGCGTTACGAAATAAAACTTAAGGTGCCCTTGTTGCTTCATAGGTTAATTAGAAGACGTGATACCCACATTATAAAATCATAAAAAAACACGAGATTAAAAAAAAAATTACCATGAACAGGCAGAATAAATTACACCTGAGAGCTCAAGAAACAACCAGTACTGAAAGCGCACTGCAATATTTTTCTTTGCAAGTAATATGGTAGAATATTAGAGACAGTCTGTGCTACAACTACTAGTCTGGGGTCCACCATGTAGCAGCATGTGCTACAACTACTAGTCTGGGGTCCACCATGTAGCAGCATGTGCTACAACTACTAGTCTGGGATCCACCATGTAGCAGCATGTGCTACAACTACTAGTCTGGGATCCACCATGTAGCAGCATGTGCTACAACTACTAGTCTGGGGTCCACCATGTAGCAGCATGTGCTACAACTACTAGTCTGGGATCCACCATGTAGCAACATGTGCTACAACTACTAGTCTGGGATCCACCATGTAGCAGCATGTGCTACAACTACTAGTCTGGGATCCACCATGTAGCAGCATGTGCTACAACTACTAGTCTGGGATCCACCATGTAGCAGCATGTGCTACAACTACTAGTCTGGGGTCCACCATGTAGCAGCATGTGCTACAACTACTAGTCTGGGATCCACCATGTAGCAGCATGTGCTACAACTACTAGTCTGGGGTCCACCATGAAGCAGCATGTGCTACAACTACTAGTCTGGGATCCACCATGTAGCAACATGTGCTACAACTACTAGTCTGGGATCCACCATGTAGCAACATGTGCTACAACTACTAGTCTGGGGTCCACCATGAAGCAGCATGTGCTACAACTACTAGTCTGGGGTCCACCATGCTGCAGTATGTGCTACAACTACTAGTCTGGGGTCCACCATGCTGCAGTATGTACTACAACTACTAGTCTGGGATCCACCATGTAGCAGCATGTGCTACAACTACTAATCTGGGGTCCACCATGAAGCAGCATGTGCTACAACTACTAGTCTGGGATCCACCATGTAGCAACATGTGCTACAACTACTAGTCTGGGGTCCACCATGAAGCAGCATGTGCTACAACTACTAGTCTGGGGTCCACCATGCTGCAGTATGTGCTACAACTACTAGTCTGTGGTCCACCATGAAGCAGCATGTGCTACAACTACTAGTCTGGGGTCCACCATGAAGCAGCATGTACTACAACTACTAGTCTGGGGTCCACCATGAAGCAGCATGTGCTACAACTAATAGTCTGGGGTCCACCATGAAGCAGCATGTGCTACAACTACTAGTCTGGGGTCCACCATGAAGCAGCATGCGCTACTACTACTAGTTTGGGATCCACCATGAAGCAGCATGTGCCACCTTCATAGTGTACGTAACAACCCTGAACACTGAAGACGGGACACCACCAGCATATCTCCACCCAGCTAACTACAAATACCAAATCACACACACATGCTATGCCATTAAGCGATTGGCCAAGACAAAGAGGTAACGTTCATTGTACCATTTAGGGTTCAAAGAACCCAGACAAATCCCAAAGAAAATCGACTTTAAAGCAACTAAGGCATGACACTCTGCTTCCCCGCATCTCTATGTTCCCAGCCATCAGCTCTTTATCCTAAATCAAACTCGCCAACATTGGCATAAAATTTGCGAAATCATAAAACGCGAGAATCCCTCGTAAAACCCGACGATTATATGTCCCTAAGAAATGACGGACGAATATGCTCTGCGGGAGGCTCCGGTGATAAGACCTGGTTGACGAGAGAGAGAGAGAGGGAGAGAGAGAGAGAGAGAGAGAGAGAGAGAGAGAGAGAGAGAGAGAGAGAGAGAGAGAGAGAGAGAGAGAGAGAGAGAGAGAGAGAGAGAGAGAGATGTGTAGATGTATATTTTTCTACACGTGTGTTTCTGTACCGCATTCCCCATCTCCCCTCCCCTGGGCCACACCTCTACACACAATTTCCGCCCTTGCTTCACGAGGCAGCAAGACCCATGTAAACAGCTATCTCCTACTGCAACGTCCGTGGGTCGTGCCAGGCCAGGACATACTCCTCCAAACACCATCATATATAGAAAAACAAACAAAAGTAAAGCATGAAAATAAACAAAATATAAACTACAAAATAACCACAAAAATAAAAAAAATAAAGGCAATAACTACATTAGACTAACAACAGATGCCATGCACACACACACACACACACACACACACACACACACACACATATATATATATATATATATATATATATATATATATATATATATATTTTTTTTTTTTTTTTTTTTTTTTTTTTTCAACAAGTCGGCCGTCTCCCACCGAGGCAGGGTGACCCAAAAAAGAAAGAAAATCCCCAAAAAGAAAATACTTTCATCATCATTCAACACTTTCACCACACTCGCACATTATCACTGTTTTTGCAGAGGTGCTCAGAATACAACAGTCTAGAAGCATAAACATATAAAGATACACAACATATCCCTCCAAACTGCCAATATCCCAAACCCCTCCTTTAAAGTGCAGGCATTGTACTTCCCATTTCCAGGACTCAAGTCCGACTATATGAAAATAACCGGTTTCCCTGAATCCCTTCACTAAATATTACCCTGCTCACACTCCAACAGATCGTCAGGTCCCAAGTACCATTCGTCTCCATTCACTCCTATCTAACACGCTCACGCACGCTTGCTGGAAGTCCAAGCCCCTTACCCACAAAACCTCCTTTACCCCCTCTCTCCAACCCTTTCGAGGACGACCCCTACCCCGCCTTCCTTCCCCTATAGATTTATATGCTTTCCATGTCATTCTACTGTGATCCATTCTCTCTAAATGACCAAACCACCTCAACAACCCCTCTTCTGCCCTCTGACTAATACTTTTATTAACTCCACACCTTCTCCTAATTTCCACACTCCGAATTTTCTGCATAATATTTACACCACACATTGCCCTTAAACAGGACATCTCCGCTGCCTCCAACCGTCTCCTCGCTGCTGCATTTACCACCCAAGCTTCACACCCATATAAGAGTGTTGGTACTACTATACTTTCATACATTCCCTTCTTTGCCTCCATAGATAACGTTTTTTGACTCCACATATACCTCAACGCACCACTCACCTTTTTTCCCTCATCAATTCTATGATTATATATATATATATATATATATATATATATATATATATATATATATATATATATATATATATATATACACACACACACACATATATATATATATATATATATATACACACACACACACACACACACACACACACCTGTTGAGGAACTTTTGTCTGGCCAAACAAAAGTTTTTCAACATGGTACCACTCGAGTGGCAATATCATTTATTGGGATTGAGAATAATGCAACGAAAAACTGTATGTTTACATGTTGTGTATAAATGGTGAGAGTTTACTTTAATCGCTAAAGTATTCTTGACTGATGGTGACCAGGTGACATGAAGCCTTAATGAGCTTCGTGTAGTCGACAGGCTTTAAATCCCAACAACCTCCCAACCAACTAACATTAGAAGTTACGAAATACTCTGGAGGTAATTCACACATACACACACTGACTTAAACACACAACACTCACATGAATAAACAGAAGAATGGATGGGGACTTCAACCGTTGTCCTGACAGGTAGCAGGTCCAGTATTGTACCTGTTACCTATCAGGACCACGGTCCGAGTCTCCATCTGGTCTTATTAATTCACTGACAGTCGCTCAATATAAATTGAGTGCATACATACATATACATGAAATAAATCACATTAAAATGAGTGACTGCAAACGAGAAAAAATATCACAGTGAAAAGAAAAAATAAAACCTGAGAGCTTTCATGTGTTTCATATGTGTGAGTATGCACATGAAAGCGCATAGGTTTTATTTCACATTTTCACTGTAGTATATTTTTCATATATATATATATATATATATATATATATATATATATATATATATATATATATATATATATATATATATATATATATATATAAAAGAGGCCACATATATATATAAAAGAGGCCACATATATACATTCATGTAGGGTCACATCTATAGGTAATGGTTTAAAATATCAACACTATTTTAAGTGCAGTTATATGAAACCTCGATATATATATATATATATATATATATATATATATATATATATATATATATATATATATATACATATATATATATATATATACATATATATATATATATATATATATGCATATATATATATACATACATCTAGGTTTTTCTCCTTTTTCTAAATAGCTCTTGTTCTTTTTTATTTCTTCTATTGTCCATGGGGAAGTGGAAAAGAATCTTTCCTCCGTAAGCCATGCGTGTCGTATGAGGCGACTAAAATGCCGGGAGCAATGGGCTAGTAACCCCTTCTCCTGTATACAATTACTAAAAAAGAGAAGAAGAAAAACTTTATAAAACTGGGTTGCTTAAATGTGCGTGGATGTAGTGCGGATGACAAGAAACAGATGATTGCTGATGTTATGAATGAAAAGAAGTTGGATGTCCTGGCCCTAAGCGAAACAAAGCTGAAGGGGGTAGGAGAGTTTCAGTGGGGGGAAATAAATGGGATTAAATCTGGAGTATCTGAGAGAGTTAGAGCAAAGGAAGGGGTAGCAGTAATGTTAAATGATCAGTTATGGAAGGAGAAAAGAGAATATGAATGTGTAAATTCAAGAATTATGTGGATTAAAGTAAAGGTTGGATGCGAGAAGTGGGTCATAATAAGCGTGTATGCACCTGGAGAAGAGAGGAATGCAGAGGAGAGAGAGAGATTTTGGGAGATGTTAAGTGAATGTATAGGAGCCTTTGAACCAAGTGAGAGAGTAATTGTGGTAGGGGACTTGAATGCTAAAGTAGGAGAAACTTTTAGAGAGGGTGTGGTAGGTAAGTTTGGGGTGCCAGGTGTAAATGATAATAGGAGCCCTTTGATTGAACTTTGTATAGAAAGGGGTTTAGTTATAGGTAATACATATTTTAAGAAAAAGAGGATAAATAAGTATACACGATATGATGTAGGGCGAAATGACAGTAGTTTGTTGGATTATGTATTGGTAGATAAAAGACTGTTGAGTAGACTTCAGGATGTACATGTTTATAGAGGGGCCACAGATATATCAGATCACTTTCTAGTTGTAGCTACACTGAGAGTAAAAGGTAGATGGGATACAAGGAGAATAGAAGCATCAGGGAAGAGAGAGGTGAAGGTTTATAAACTAAAAGAGGAGGCAGTTAGGGTAAGATATAAACAGCTATTGGAGGATAGATGGGCTAATGAGAGCATAGGCAATGGGGTCGAAGAGGTATGGGGTAGGTTTAAAAATGTAGTGTTAGAGTGTTCAGCAGAAGTTTGTGGTTACAGGAAAGTGGGTGCAGGAGGGAAGAGGAGCGATTGGTGGAATGATGATGTAAAGAGAGTAGTAAGGGAGAAAAAGTTAGCATATGAGAAGTTTTTACAAAGTAGAAGTGATGCAAGGAGGGAAGAGTATATGGAGAAAAAGAGAGAAGTTAAGAGAGTGGTGAAGCAATGTAAAAAGAGAGCAAATGAGAGAGTGGGTGAGATGTTATCAACAAATTTTGTTGAAAATAAGAAAAAGTTTTGGAGTGAGATTAACAAGTTAAGAAAGCCTAGAGAACAAATGGATTTGTCAGTTAAAAATAGGAGAGGAGAGTTATTAAATGGAGAGGTAGAGGTATTGGGAAGATGGAAGGAATATTTTGAGGAATTGTTAAATGTTGATGAAGATAGGGAAGCTGTGATTTCGTGTATAGGGCAAGGAGGAATAACATCTTGTAGGAGTGAGGAAGAGCCAGTTGTGAGTGTGGGGGAAGTTCGTGAGGCAGTAGGTAAAATGAAAGGGGGTAAGGCAGCCGGGATTGATGGGATAAAGATAGAAATGTTAAAAGCAGGTGGGGATATAGTTTTGGAGTGGTTGGTGCAATTATTTAATAAATGTATGGAAGAGGGTAAGGTACCTAGGGATTGGCAGAGAGCATGCATAGTTCCTTTGTATAAAGGCAAAGGGGATAAAAGAGAGTGCAAAAATTATAGGGGGATAAGTCTGTTGAGTGTACCTGGTAAAGTGTATGGTAGAGTTATAATTGAAAGAATTAAGAGTAAGACGGAGAATAGGATAGCAGATGAACAAGGAGGCTTTAGGAAAGGTAGGGGGTGTGTGGACCAGGTGTTTACAGTGAAACATATAAGTGAACAGTATTTAGATAAGGCTAAAGAGGTCTTTGTGGCATTTATGGATTTGGAAAAGGCGTATGACAGGGTGGATAGGGGGGCAATGTGGCAGATGTTGCAAGTGTATGGTGTAGGAGGTAGGTTACTGAAAGCAGTGAAGAGTTTTTTACGAGGATAGTGAGGCTCAAGTTAGAGTATGTAGGAAAGAGGGAAATTTTTTCCCAGTAAAAGTAGGCCTTAGACAAGGATGTGTGATGTCACCGTGGTTGTTTAATATATTTATAGATGGGGTTGTAAGAGAAGTAAATGCGAGGGTCTTGGCAAGAGGCGTGGAGTTAAAAGATAAAGAATCACACACAAAGTGGGAGTTGTCACAGCTGCTCTTTGCCGATGACACTGTGCTCTTGGGAGATTCTGAAGAGAAGTTGCAGAGATTGGTGGATGAATTTGGTAGGGTGTGCAAAAGAAGAAAATTAAAGGTGAATACAGGAAAGAGTAAGGTTATGAGGATAACAAAAAGATTAGGTGATGAAAGATTGAATATCAGATTGGAGGGAGAGAGTATGGAGGAGGTGAACGTATTCAGATATTTGGGA
This sequence comes from Cherax quadricarinatus, assembly GCF_038502225.1. NCBI lineage: Eukaryota > Metazoa > Arthropoda > Malacostraca > Decapoda > Parastacidae > Cherax > Cherax quadricarinatus. Next base: position 9,251,070 of record NC_091357.1, read on the forward strand.
GTGGACGTGTCAGCGGATGGGTCTATGAAAGATGAGGTGAATCATAGAATTGATGAGGGAAAAAGAGTGAGTGGTGCACTTAGGAGTCTGTGGAGACAAAGAACTTTGTCCTTGGAGGCAAAGAGGGGAATGTATGAGAGTATAGTTTTACCAACGCTCTTATATGGGTGTGAAGCGTGGGTGATGAATGTTGCAGCGAGGAGAAGGCTGGAGGCAGTGGAGATGTCATGTCTGAGGGCAATGTGTGGTGTGAATATAATGCAGAGAATTCGTAGTTTGGAAGTTAGGAGGAGGTGCGGGATTACCAAAACTGTTGTCCAGAGGGCTGAGGAAGGGTTGTTGAGGTGGTTCGGACATGTAGAGAGAATGGAGCGAAACAGAATGACTTCAAGAGTGTATCAGTCTGTAGTGGAAGGAAGGCGGGGTAGGGGTCGGCCTAGGAAGGGTTGGAGGGAGGGGGTAAAGGAGGTTTTGTGTGCGAGGGGCTTGGACTTCCAGCAGGCATGCGTGAGCGTGTTTGATAGGAGTGAATGGAGACAAATGGTTTTTAATACTTGACGTGCTGTTGGAGTGTGAGCAAAGTAACATTTATGAAGGGATTCAGGGAAACCGGCAGGCCGGACTTGAGTCCTGGAGATGGGAAGTACAGTGCCTGCACTCTGAAGGAGGGGTGTTAATGTTGCAGTTTAAAAACTGTAGTGTAAAGCACCCTTCTGGCAAGACAGTGATGGAGTGAATGATGGTGAAAGTTTTTCTTTTTCGGGCCACCCTGCCTTGGTGGGAATCGGCCGGTGTGATAATAAAAAAAAAAAAAAAAAAAAAAAAATATATATATAAGGAGGTACCACCTCTAGAACTGTTATAGGGACCCTCATCCTCAGAGAAAAGAATAAACTTGCTTCAGGGAAAACTCAATGTTCTCCCTGAAGCTGTTTGAGAATTTTCTCCTACCACCCCCTATATTTAATTAATATATATTTTATTTAAAGACAAAATACATTGACAAAGCACTCACAAAGATACAATAGAAAGTAAAACAACATAGGTAACTCAGAGCTACATCTCGAATACTCCGTACAGCTCCCCGGCGGTGGGCCGCGTGCCCAGAATGCTGCAGGCATTTCCTCTCTGGATCGCAACACTGAGTCTCTGAATGAGGAAGCTGGTCGCCCTGTGGTCCTTGGTTTCTATGACGAGCTTTTCACCCAGCTCTTTGAGGAACTTTAGAGCACATTTGCCCCATGCTCCAAGGGTCTCCGACCCTATTGGGAAGAAGTTATAGCAAGGGGGAAGGTCTTCATATTTGCGGATCTTCTGGGTCTCCCTGTGGCTGGCAGCTCCACCCTCTTCCACTACGGAGTATGGCAAATAGGTGTCTGCCAATGTGGCGGCACAGGTGTAGCCCCAGGCAATCTGATTATATATATATATATATATATATATATATATATATATATATATATATATATATATATATATATATATATATATATATATATTATATGCAAATATCGCAAATTTAGTAATTTATACAGGCATTTTAGTCGCCTCTTACAACACGCATGGCTTACAGAGGAAGAATTCTTTTCCACTTCCCCATGGAGATAAGAGGAAATAAACAAGAACAAGAACTAGTAAGAAAACAGAAGAAAACCCAGAGGGGTGTGTATATATATGCTTGTACATGTATGTGTAGTGTGACGTCTAGTGTAAATAGAAGTAGAGAGACATACCTGAAATATGGCATGTTTATGAGGCATTAAAAAGACATCAGCAATCCTACTATCACTTTAAACAATTACAGGCTTCCGTTTTACACTCACTTGGCAGGATGGTGGTACCTCCCTGGGCGGTTGCTGTCTACCAACCTACCAAAAAGAAAGAAAAAACTTTTCATCATCGCTCATACATAATCACTGTCTTTGCAGAGGCGCTCATATAGGACAACTTAGATGTCCTTCCAAACTGCCAATATCCCAAACCCTTCCTTTAAAACACAGGCATTGCATTTCCCATTTCCAGGACACACATAGAATCGTGTTACAGAGTGACTTTTAAACTATTTTTTTTGGTGACCATGAAACTGACTCGTGTGAGGGTGTGCAACAGGGAGACCCTCTCGCCCCTTTCTATTCTGTCTGGTCATCAAGGTCACAGAAGCGCTCTCCAGTGAGCTCAATATCTGGATCTTGGATGATGGTACCCTAGATGGCACTATAGAATCTCTCCTATAGGATATCAGAAAAGTTAAAGACACGGGAAAGAGCCTGGGCCTATCTTTAAACCCCCACCAAATGTGAAATAGTTTCTACCAATCGACAGATGATCCAGAATATTAGTGCTGTTTTACCAGAAGCACGAGCCACTGATCCAGCCAACAGCACTCTCCTTGGTGCTCCTCTTAGGCCCAATGCCACTTATCTGATCCTAGAAAAGAAAATCTCAGACCTCACAACGATGGAAGGCAGGATGAAAGACATCGATATATACATGGTGCCTTCTACCTACTCACCATGTGCCTGTCAATCCCAAAATTTACCTACTTCCTGAGATGCTCCCCAGCCTTCAGCAGTCCGAAACTCAAGGAATAAGGAATAATAAAACAAATTCTTCCGGACAACCTCATTGACTCAGCAGGAATACAGAACTCTAGCTACACCAGTGCCATCACTGAATGGGAGACTTTAGCTGCTCCAGCACAAAAACCTAGTGCAGCAGTGGCCTACAGTCAAGTTTGGATTGCCCCATCGCTGAAAAGGTGTTTGCCAACATGCTTAGGGCTGCAATATCAGACAGGGAGACTGCCCGTCTCGAAGCTGTGAGTGCACATCACTCCGGGGACTTCCTCCAAACAGTTCCCATTTCGGCAATGGGAACACGCCTCGACCTTAAGAGTCTCTACCTTGCTGCCCCAATTCACACGGAATATACGTGTATTTGTGGCGATGCGCAAGCCGGCCAATATGGTCTACATAGTGTTAACTGTTCCAAAACCAAGGGCTGGCACGCAAGACACAATGAAGTCAATGACATCAAGAGAAGCCTTGCTGCAGCTGGATGGACAGCAGAGAACCCCGATCACTAGCAGCCAACACCCACAACCCAGCAAACCACCCTGACGGGATCACCATCTATCCTCGGAAGAATGGTAAGCTCTTAGCATGGGACTATACCTGTGTGTCGATGCTGGCTGACACCTACATCCATCAATGTCGGGGGACAGGGAGGAGCTGCTGATCATAGGGAGGAGTACAAGATCAGCAAGTACAGGGATATAAGCCAACAGTATTAATTTGTCCCAGTGGGATCAGAGACCTTGGGATCATGGGGAAAAAATGCCACACGTTTCTTTAAAGAACTGGTTCCAGACTCATTGACGCCACCAGAGACCCAAGGGTAGCCACTTTCATGCTTCAGGGCCTCAGCGTGGCCATCCAGCGGGAAAATGCATGCTGCATACCGGGCTCGCGTCTGGCTTCGGAGGAGCTGGAGGAGATTCATAATCTTTGATATACTATTGTACCAATGTATTCATGTTTGTGTTTCCCGTCAATGTATTCTGTTTATTAATAAAGTTCACTCAGAATATAGAATATAGGGGGTGGTAGGAGAAGAAAATATTCAAACAGCTCCGGGAAGAACCTTGAGTTTTCCCTGAGGTACGTTTATTGTCTTCTTTGAGGATGAGGATCCCCATTCCAGCTCTTGAGGTGGTAACTCCCTATATTTAATACATTATATATATATATATATATATAATATATATATATATATATATATATATATATATATATATATATATATATATATATATATATATATATATATATATGTCGTGCCGAATAGGCAGAACTTGCGATCTTGGCTTAAATAGCAACGCTCAACTTGCCATATAGGACAAGCGAAAATTTGTGTATGCAATAATTTCGCCAAAATCATTCTGAACCTAACGAAAAAAATATATTTCACTGTGTTTGTTTAGTATTAAATTATTGTAAACAAATCTAAAATATATTTAGTTGGGTTAGGCTAAAATAAACTGTTCTTATTATAATAAGGTTAAGTAAGTTTTCTAAGATTCTTTTGGTGCAAAATTAAAATTTTTTACATTAACATAAATGAAAAAAATATATATTTTAAACGTATAAGAGAAAATTTTAGAAAGGACTTAATTTTAAATGAGTTCTTGCTAATTGACCAGTTTTACATATTCGGCACGACATATATATATATATATATATATATATATATATATATATATCCTTTTTCTCCTTTCTCTCAATTTTTCTTCCTTCCCATCTCCTCTCAATTACCCTTCCTTCTCCTCTCATGTCTCCTCCCCATCTATCCCCACCCTCCAGCAAGCAGACGCCAGCACCCATTGTTAACATAATGGCTTGCCGTCTGCTGGAGCCACAATTCCGAGCCCGGCCAATGATTTACTGCAGATATACCGCCCTCTTAGTGTGCTATTCTGCCCTCCGCTCTCCACATGCGCCCCAGCTCTCCACATTTACATAGGTACACGTCTCGGTAACCAGATGCAACGAGCTCCGTCTGGGAAGAGTGGATTATAGCGCTATGATGTATGTTGATCGCCTGTAGAAGTGGTTTAAGTCTGACCTATTCTTGTAATGTGGCACATGTTCATCCCTAACGACATCCATTTAGGTGCGTGTATTCGCGTTCTTTAATGCATAACCTTTATTTATCTCTCTTTCTCTCTCTCTCCTTGTAACATTAATCCATTAGAGAGACTGCAATAAAAATATACCACTCCAAACAGCAAATGCCAGCAAGTAAAATTCATTTCATCACCCAAACGCCACATCCCTAAGCAGCTTTGATCAAATGACTAATATTTTGTTCCGTTAAAAACGGCTAAATCCATTTTCAATTACCTTTTCATTTCCCATGACACTACACTGCTTGCAATCACGTTACCCGAGCTGCCGCGCTATACAAACCTGCTCCTCTTGTTAAGTGCTTGCCACTTTTGTCACAAAATAGTGTTTTTTATTACTACTACTACTACTACTACTACCATAACTAAAACAACTATTGCCACTATAACCAATATTTTTATTTCTACTACTATTACTAATGTAAGACCTACAGCCTCCAAAAAGGCTATTATAGGCGTTACGTACAGTAATTGTATCTCTGCTGATGTTTGTAATCGTGTACTTTTAAAACATCATATTTAAAAAAAAGGAAAGTACTGAGACTGCAGAATTCTCTTAACAGCATTATACGACTAAATTTACCTGCTCTTACACATTTTTATTCTTGTAGGAATGTCAGCTTTGGTCCAGGAACACGTGTCTCCTAAAAGTCACTCTTAATCACGTTTATATGCTACTTTAAGAAAAATTATACTCTAATCGCTTTAATGTTTTATCACAGCTTTCTAATCACACAATTTTGTAGCATTTTTGTGTCTAATTGTGTTTATCTATTTGGTATATGTAAAGTGAGTGAGTGTGTGTGTGTGTGTGTGTGTGTGTGTGTGTGTGTGTGTGTGTGTGTGTGTGTGTGTGTGTGTGTGTGTGTTATATATATACATGTATATGTCGTGTCGAATAAGTAAAACTTGCGATTTTGGCTTAAATATCAATATTCTTCTTGCCGAATAAGGCAAACGAAAATTTGTGTATACAATAGTTTCGCAAAAATCATTCAGAACATAACGAAAAAAATATATTTCATTGTGTTTATTATTAAACTGTTGCAAACTTATCTAAAATATATTTAGCTGGATTAGGCTAAATTAATTTGCTCTTGTTACCATAGGGTTAGGTAAGTTTTCTAAGGTTCTTTTGGTACAAAAATATTAATTTTTATATTAACATAGCTGAAGAAATATATCTTTAAACGTATAAGAGAATTTTTTTTAGAAAGAACTTAATTTTAAATGAGTTCTTGCTAACTGACCAATTTTATCTATTCGGTACACAACATATGAGGGTCCCCAGAACAGTTCTACAGGTGTTACCTCCATATATATATATATATATATATATATATATATATATATATATATATATATATATATATATATATATATAAGATCACAGTAAACAGGTGATATCAGAATATGCAAAAAAAAAACACTGTGAAAGAATTGTGAAATTCCAAGCGATTTCGTGACTTCTCACATTATCAAGGAATTATAAAAGCAATACATCAAAGGAAGGCATATAAAGGGTCGAGACAACACCTCACCATCACATCCCACAACCAACACCTGACACGCGACGACACCCGACTCATAATAAAGTATGAACACTGCAGCAGGCCTGTTGACCCAACTAGGCAGGTCCTTCACGACATCCCACTAACAAAATATTTAAGAACATAAGAACGTAAGGAACACTGCAGAAGGCCTACTGGCCCATGCGAGGCAGGTCCAAGTCTCCTACCGGCTTAAGCCAATGCACCCAACCTAGTAAGGTCAGGTCACCTTGACTTAAGGGAGGAACACGGCAACCGTCCTGGTAGCACAAGCTAATCAGGTCCAACTCACACCCACCCACACCCATTCATGTATTTATCCAACCTATTTTTAAAGCTACACAACGTTCTGGCCTCTATGACTGTACTTGGGAGTTTGTTCCACTCATCCACAACTCTATTACCAAACCAGTACTTTCCTATATCCTTCCTGAATCTGAATTTTTCTAACTTAAAACCATTGCTGCGAGTCCTGTCTAGGCTAGATATTTTCAGCACACTATTTACATCCCCTTTATTTATTCCTGTCTTCCATTTATACACCTCAATCATATCCCCCCTAATTCTACGTCTTCCTAGAGAGTGCAGATTCAGGGCCCTTAGTCTATCCTCATAGGGAAGGTTTCTGATACATGGGATCAACTTTGTCATTCTCCTTTGTACATTTTCCAGAGCATTTATATTCATTCTGTAATACGGTGACCAAAACTGTGCAGCATAATCTAAATGAGGCCTAACCAAGGATGTATAGAGTTGAAGAACAACCTGAGGACTCCTATTATTTATGCTTCTTGATATGAAGCCAAGGATTCTATTAGCTTTATTGCGAACACTTACGCACTGTTGTCTTGGTTTCAGATTACTGCTAACCAGAACTCCTAAATCTTTTTCGCAATCCGTAATATTAAGATCTACATTATTTAGTTTATATGTGGCATGGTTATTGTCCTGTCCAACATTTAGAACTTTGCATTTGTCTATACTAAACTGCATCTGCCACCTCTCCGACCACTGCATCAGTCTACTCAAATCTTCCTGGAGTGCTCTAATGTCCTCTTCAGAATGAATTCGACGGCCTATTTTGGTGTCATCGGCAAACTTGCTGATGTCGCTCTTTATGCCCTCATCTATGTCGTTTATGTATATTGTGAACAGCAGGGGGCCCAACACTGACCCCTGTGGAACACCGCTCGTGACGCTTCCCCACTCTGATTTCTCCCCATTTATGCAAACTCTCTGCTGCCTATTTGTCAACCATGCCTCTATCCAGGAAAAAATTTCTCCTCCTATTCCATGTGCCTTAATTTTCCTCAATAGTCTCTGATGTGGGACCCTGTCAAAAGCCTTACTGAAGTCCATATACACAATATCATATTCATTACCATGATCTACCTCCTCAAATACCTTAGTGAAAAAAGTTAACAAATTCGTAAGGCAGGAACGCCCCTTTGTAAAACCATCCTGAGATTCGTTGATTAATTTATGCTTTTCAAGGTGGCTACGAACTGCCTCGGCAATTATTGATTCCATAAATTTTCCCCACTATGGAGGTTAGGCTTATTGGTCTATAGTTCGAAGCTAAGGGCCTGTCACCTGCTTTGAAAACAGGTATCACATTTGCCATTTTCCACTTAACTGGCACCATGCCAGTTTGTAGTGATATGTTGAAAAGATTAGCCAAAGGTTTGCTAAGCTCCTCTTTACATTCCTTTAGAACCCTTGCATACAGTTCATCAGGGCCTGGGGATTTGTTAGGTTTTAATTTATCTATTTGCTTAAGGACCATGTCACTTGTGACCCTAATCGTGCAGTTTATTATCGTCCTGTTCCACATAATTTATCATTTCTGGAATATCGCTGGTATCCTCCTGTGTAAAAACTGAGAGGAAGTATGTGTTAAAACTTCTACACATTTCCTTATTACTGTCAGTGAGCTGACCCGAGGAACTTTTGAGTGGGCCTATCTTGTCCCTGATCTTACTTCTGTATACCTGAAAGAATCCTTTTGGGTTAGTCTTCGAATCTCTTGCAACTTTAACCTCATAATCTCTTTTTGCTTTTCTAATTCCTTTTTTTTATTTCTCTCTTTAACTGAATATATCGATTTCTTAATTGCCCCTCTCCTCTTTTGATTTGCCTATATATGCCTCTCTTTTGACCAATTAGATATTTTAATCTATTGTTCATCCATTTAGGATCATTTTTGTTTGATCTGATTTCCCTATTTGGAACATAATTTGACTGAGCAGCTAGAACTATGCCCTGGAAAGCGTCATATCGGCAACCATCACCACCTACCTGACCCTTAGTCAGGTCATTCCAGTTCAGCTCACCTAAGTAATTTTTCAGTCCTATGAAATCAGCCAAGCGGAAGTCAGGGACAGACTTGATTGCCATTATTAGGGGAATTCCATGATATATTAAAACTGAGTGATTTGTGATCACTTTCCCCAAGCTCATCATTAACCTCAAGATTATTAATTAGTGTTTCCCTACTGGCAAGAACCAAGTCAAGGAGGTTATTTCCCCTAGTTGGCTCTGTCACAAACTGTTTTAAAAAACAATCCTGGATCGTATCAAGAAAGTCACCTGACTCTAAATTTCCTGTCAAATTGCTCCAGTCAATCTGTCTATAGTTGAAATCTCCCATTAGCACAACATTTTCGTATGTAGATGCCTTACGAATTTCGTCCCATAGAAGTTTACTGCACTCCCTATCAAGATTTGGGGCCCTGTAAATCACACCCAAAATTAGTTTTTCTCGGCCCTCGAGAAGCTGTAACCAAACAGATTCAGTGGCTGACGCTTCTAATTTAATATCTTGTCTAACAAAACAATTTAAATTGTCTCTGACATACATCGCTACTCCACCACCTTTCCTGTTGACCCTGTCAGTGTGGAATAATTTATAGCCTTGTATGTGACATTCAGAGGGCATCGCTCTATCTTTCAGATTGAGCCAGGTCTCTGTTATAGCAATAATATCTATGTTTCCTGCACTTGCAATTAATCTTAGCTCATCTATCTTATTTCTTACACTCCTGCTATTAGTATAGTAAACCTTATGGGAGCTAGTCCCTTGCTGCCCTCTGCTGTCCCCCTTTGTTTGCTGACCTGATCTATTGTTTTTATTTACAACTTCATGCTGAATGCCTTTTATACATTTACTGTTTCCAACCCTAGTGTTGCAACCTGCTTGTTTCCCACACACACCCATACCTCTATCTTCCATCAGTTTAAAATCATAGGCATTTCACCAATGGCCTTCTCTATCGAGTCTGCAAGTGCTACCACTCCAGCCCCAGAGAGATGTACCCCATCCCTTGCATACATATCATGTTTGCCCACCCCTAGTACTCTACCCTTATATGCCTTTGTTGTATTGTTTTCATAGTTCCTTGATAATGTGAGAAATCACGAAAGTGGTATATATATATATATATATATATATATATATATATATATATATATATATATATATATATATATATATATATATATATATATATATATAAAGAGGGACTACAAATGTATAAATTAAAGGATTATGTGGAGTAAAATACAGATTGGATGTGAAAAGTGGGTTATAATAAGCGTGTATGCACCTGGAGAAGAGAGAAGTGTAGAGGAGAGAGAGAGATTCTGGGAAATGTTGAGTGAATGCGTGGGGAGTTTTGAATCAAGTGTGAGAGTAATGGTGGTTGGGGATTTCAATGCTAAAGTGGGTAAAAATGTTATGGAGGGAGTAGTAGGTAAATTTGGGGTGCCAGGGGTAAATGTAAATGGGGAGCCTTTAATTGAGCTATGTGTAGAAAGAAATTTGGTAATAAGTAATACATATTTTATGAAAAAGAGGATAAATAAATATACAAGGTATGATGTAGCACGTAATGAAAGTAGTTTGTTAGATTATGTATTGGTGGATAAAAGGTTGATGGGTAGGCTCCAGGATGTACATGTTCATAGAGGGGCAACTGATATATCGGATCATTATTTAGTTGTAGCTACAGTTAGAGTAAGAGGTAGATGGAAAAAGAGGAAGGTGGCAACAACAAGTAAGAGGGAGGTGAAAGTGTATAAACTAAGGGAGGAGGAAGTTCGGGCGAGATATAAGCGACTATTGGCAGAAAGGTGGGCGAGTGCAAAGATGAGTAGTGGGGGGGTTGAAGAGGGTTGGAATAGTTTTAAAAATGCAGTATTAGAATGTGGGGCAGAAGTTTGTGGTTTTAGGAGGGTGGGGGCAGGAGGAAAGAGGAGTGATTGGTGGAATGATGAAGTAAAGGGTGTGATAAAAGAGAAAAGGGTAGCTTACGAGAGGTTTTTACAAAGCAGAAGTGTTATAAGAAGAGCAGAGTATATGGAGAGTAAAAGAAAGGTGAAGAGAGTGGTGAGAGAGTGCAAAAGGAGAGCAGATGAAAGAGTGGGAGAGGCACTGTCAAGAAATTTTAATGAAAATAAGAAAAAAATTTGGAGTGAGTTAAACAAGTTAAGAAAGCCTAGGGAAAGTATGGATTTGTCAGTTAAAAACAGAGTAGGGGAGTTAGTAGATGGGGAGAGAGAAGTATTAGGTAGATGGCGAGAATATTTTGAGGAACTTTTAAATGTTGAGGAAGAAAGGGAGGCGGTAATTTCATGCACTGGCCAGGGAGGTATACCATCTTTTAGGAGTGAAGAAGAGCAGAATGTAAGTGTGGTGGAGGTACGTGAGGCATTACGTAGAATGAAAGGGGGTAAAGCAGCTGGAACTGATGGGATCATGACAGAAATGTTAAAAGCAGGGGGGGATATAGTGTTGGAGTGGTTGGTACTTTTGTTTAATAAATGTATGAAAGAGGGGAAGGTACCTAGGGACTGGCGGAGAGCATGTATAGTCCCTTTATATAAAGGGAAGGGGGACAAAAGAGATTGTAAAAATTATAGAGGAATAAGTTTACTGAGTATACCAGGAAAAGTATACGGTAGGGTTATAATTGAAAGAATTAGAGGTAAGACAGAATGTAGGATTGCGGATGAGCAAGGAGGCTTCAGAGTGGGTAGGGGATGTGTAGATCAAGTGTTTACATTGAAGCATATATGTGAACAGTATTTAGATAAAGGTAGGGAAGTTTTTATTGCATTTATGGATTTAGAAAAGGCATATGATAGAGTGGATAGAGGAGCAATGTGGCAGATGTTGCAAGTATATGGAATAGGTGGTAAGTTACTAAATGCTGTAAAGAGCTTTTATGAGGATAGTGAGGCTCAGGTTAGAGTGTGTAGAAGAGAGGGAGAATACTTCCCGGTAAAAGTAGGTCTTAGACAGGGATGTGTAATGTCACCATGGTTGTTTAATATATTTATAGATGGGGTTGTAAAAGAAGTAAATGCTAGGGTGTTCGGGAGAGGGGTGGGGTTAAATTATGGGGAATCAAATTCAAAATGGGAATTGACACAGTTACTTTTTGCTGATGATACTGTGCTTATGGGAGATTCTAAAGAAAAATTGCAAAGGTTAGTGGATGAGTTTGAGAATGTGTGTAAAGGTAGAAAGCTGAAAGTGAACATAGAAAAGAGTAAGGTGATGAGGGTGTCAAATGATTTAGATAAAGAAAAATTGGATATCAAATTGGGGAGGAGGAGTATGGAAGAAGTGAATGTTTTCAGATACTTGGGAGTTGACGTGTCGGCGGATGGATTTATGAAGGATGAGGTTAATCATAGAACTGATGAGGGAAAAAAGGTGAGTGGTGCGTTGAGGTATATGTGGAGTCAAAAAACGTTATCTATGGAGGCAAAGAAGGGAATGTATGAAAGTATAGTAGTACCAACACTCTTATATGGATGTGAAGCTTGGGTGGTAAATGCAGCAGCGAGGAGACGGTTGGAGGCAGTGGAGATGTCCTGTCTAAGGGCAATGTGTGGTGTAAATATTATGCAGAAAATTCGGAGTGTGGAAATTAGGAGAAGGTGTGGAGTTAATAAAAGCATTATTCAGAGGGCAGAAGAGGGGTTGTTGAGGTGGTTTGGTCATTTAGAGAGAATGGATCAAAGTAGAATAACATGGAAAGCATATAAATCTATAGGGGAAGGAAAGAGGGGGAGGGGTCGTCCTCGAAAGGGTTGGAAAGAGGGGGTAAAGGAGGTTTTGTGGGCGAGGGGCTTGGACTTCCAGCAAGCGTGCATGAGCGTGTTAGATAGGAGTGAATGGAGACGAATGATACTTGGGACCTGACGATCTGTTGGAGTGTGAGCAGGGTAATATTTAGTGAAGGGATTCAGGGAAACCGGTTATTTTCATATAGTCGGACTTGAGTCCTGGAAATGGGAAGTACAATGCCTACACTTTAAAGGAGGGGTTTGGGATATTGGCAGTTTGGAGGGGTATGTTGTGTATCTTTATACGTATATGCTTCTAAACTGTTGTATTCTGAGCACCTCTGCAAAAGCAGTGATAATGTGTGAGTGTGGTGAAAGAGTTGAATGATGATGAAAGTATTTTCTTTTTGGGGAATTTCTTTCTTTTTTGGGTCACCCTGCCTCGGTGGGAGACGGCCGACTTGTTGAAAAAAAAAAAAAAAAAAAATATATATATATATATATATATATATATATATATATATATATATATATATATATATATATATATATATATATATATATATATATATATATATATATATATATATATATATATATATATATATATATATATATATATATATATATATATATATATATATATATATATATAATTAGAAAGACTATTTGGGCGATTAATTATACCTGTATTACTATATGAAAGTGTAGTCGATTTCCGTCAAGCCTGTGTCCACAAACCTGGAAAAATAACTTGGTCATAACAAGGCGATGTGCTGACATTCTTGAATTCCTTTAAAAGGATACAAAACTAGTCTTTTTATGAATAACATAATCCAGCCACCTGTAACTGTTCCTCAAGGCCCTCAAAGATGCAGAGAAGCTGCAGCTCAACACCTTCCAAGAGGCTTAGGAGATATAACTGAAACCATTTTAAGAGGTTCAGGATGTACTGATCAACACCATCGAGAGTTCCAGTAACTGCAACTAAATTCAAACACTGAAAGTATTTTTGCAGGAACTTCTAAAAAAAAAAATAAGTCAGAGGGACAATGTTATAAAACTGCTTAAACTTCAAATTGTCATAAAAATTGAAGTTTTCCTTTTTCATAGTTAGTATATTTGACTTTTAGGCTCTACAGTCGTAACAAAAAATATTTAAGTATTCCCAGAAAGGGATACTTTTCAATGGTTATCGATTATTTTCCTTCCTTCAAGGTTTTCCTTAACCTGAAAATTCATCCAACCTGCTTCAAAATTTCAAGGCTGGTGTACTGTAAATAGGAAAAAAGTCTCATGCAACAAATGGTTTATGCAGGTGTCCTTTGGTCGATTAAAAAAGAAAAACGTGTTCTTTGTTTAGATTCAATAACTTGAGAAAATCTCTGATTGATTCAAAATTTCAACTGGTTTATCCATTTGGAAAGTTTGCATAGTTACTGCATTCTGTGTGACTTTATCTATTTTATATTTAAAATGGTGTTGCATTTTTTAGAATGATATAACTTTATGCCTTTTCTGCACGGCAGTTAAACACTGACACATCATATCAAACAATGATTCACTTTAGGTTCAGGCTGTGAAAGGGTTAGTTTCTTAATTTGTCAACATAGTCAAAATATTGTTTTTCTTTTTGGGTTTTTCCTTCTTTTGGGTCACCCTGTCTCGGTGGAAAACGGCCGACGTGAGGACCATGAAACTGACTCGTGTGAGGGTGTGCAACAGGGGTACCCTCTCGCCCCCTTTCTATTCTGTTTGGTCATCAAGGAAGTCACAGAAGCGCTCTCCAGTGAGCTCAATATCTGGTTCTTGGATGATGGTACCCTAGATGCCACTAAAGAATATCTCCTAGAGGACATCAGAAAAATTGAAGACATGGGAGAGAGCCAGAGCCTATCTTTAAACCTCATCAAATGTGAAATAATTTCTACTAATCGACAGATGATCCAGAATATTAGTGCTGTTTTACCAGGAGCACGAGCCATTGATCCAGCCAACAGCACTCTCCTTGGTGCTCCTCTTGGGCCCAGTGCCACTGATCTGATCTAAAAAAGAAAATCGCAGACCTCAGGACTATGGAAGGCAGGATGAAAGACACTGATACACATGATGCCTTCTACCTACTCACCATATGCCTGTCCATCCCAAAACTTAAAGCTAATTTCATTCTTATCCCCGTTTGGTGCATTAGCCTCCACAAGCAGTATATATATTATTGTGACCACGTGGTCACAATAATATATATACTGCTTGTGGAGGATAGTACACCAAACGGGGATAAGAATAAAATTAGCTTAGAGGCTCCCACACCACCGTATGTCCTCGGACCAAGAGTAACACACCTAGTTTGGCTGGGTGCTTGGTTCTACTAGGATTTTGTGGTTCAGTGAGTTAAGGCGTCATGTGATTTTCGCTCACCATGAGATAGAGCCAAAACTACATGGGTTCGAATTCTCGGCTAGTCGTAGTTTTGTTAGTGATACAATATTATATATATATATATATATATATATATATATATATATATATATATATATATATATATATATATATATATATATATAACTTCATCCCAATAGGGTCAGAGACCCTTGGAGCATGGGGCAAGTGTGCTCTAAAGTTCCTAATAGAGCTGGGTGAAAAGCTCATCATAGAAACAAAGGACCACAGGGCGACCAGCTTCCTCTTCCAGAGACTCAGTGTTGCGATCCAGAGAGGAAATGCCTGTAGCATTCTGGGCACGCGGCCCACCGCCGGGGAGCTGGACGAAGTATTCGAGATGTAGCTCTGAGTTACCTATGTTGATTTACTTTGTATCGTAGTTTTGTGAATGTTCTGTCAATGTATTATGTCTTTAAATAAAATATATATATATATATAAATATATATATATATATATATAAATATATATATATATATATATATATATATATATATATATATACATAATATAGGGGGTGGTAGGAGAAAATTCTCAAACAGCTTCAGGGAGAATATTGAGTTTTCCCTGAAGCAAGTTTATTCTTTTCTCTGAGGATGAGGGTCCCTATAACAATTCTAGAGGTGGTACCTCCCTATATTGTGTGTATATATATATATATATATATATATATATATATATATATATATATATATATATATATATATATATATATATATATATATATATATATCCAAGCAATTACGGTAATGCATCTTCTGATATGCTTCGAACTTTTAGCACTGGTGTATTTTGCATGCGGGAGTGTTCCTAATGTTAATGGGATGTGTAAGTTCCAATTTGCCATTTTTACTAAATAAAGTTTGATATATCCTTACAATATTTACAGAATGACATTTCCGATCAGCTTCAAATTTTCAACGTTGGCGAGCTTTACTTAGTGGAAAGTTAAGTTTGGTTTTCAACTGCTAATTGAAAAAAATATTTTGGCACTGGAGCTATTCTTTGAGAATGCCTCATAATATCGGCTTCAAACTTTCAATGCTGGTGTATTTTACTTAAATGAAAATTTACACTTTTAAGCTGAAATTTATAAATTTTATTTATAAAACTTGGGAGAATCATTCTAAACTTTGAGTTACTAAGAAATCAGACTACGAAGTTTAAAAATTAAACAAGTTTATAAAATAGTTTACACCTAAGCCAAGAATTTTTTTATGCAGTTCTCTTGGGCTGTTTACGAGATAATTTTTTTCCAAAACTACATAAAACTTAAATAGTTAAGCTAAATTAAATATTAATGATGTTTACAGTGGCATGCTCTGCAGTGTAATAAGTGAATAAGTGGTTAAAGTTTCACTGGCATCAGTGTATTTGTTCACCAGATATTACAAGGAGACCAAAACTCCTAACAAACATCTCACAGTTCTTATGCATGTATTATAGACGCAAAAGTCTGTGGACATCGCCTAACAAGTTCAATTTTTTCCCTGCACCTTGGGCCAGTCGATAACTTTGGTAGTGTGTACACGTCTGGCTTATTTTGTGTTGCCTGAGTGTACATACGCACACACATACATGCGAACACACAAATGTAAGCACACTCATACGTACACATACAAGTATACTGAAAAAAAAAAAACTTTAGATTGGTCCAAAATTTCCGTGCAGTATTATTTGTACATTCTCGTCTAGCTTTTCTTATCCTTTCATTACTTCCTATTTGAATATTTTAATTTATATTTACATACAGGTGAGTATCAATAGGAAGCGCGTCTGTCTCGTGCTCAGCAAACGGAGGATCAAGCCTCCAGCACGTCTTACGCTGAATGACACACATGGGTTTAAAGCTTAATGTGAATTATTATTATTATTAACTTCATAAGAAACACATCTTCTCTTTTTAAAGCGAGGGTAAACCGAGCTATTCATCCCATGTTTTATATTGTAGTGTTTATATGTTATGTCAGCCAGCCTCTGCGAAGACGACTTACTGCTTGCGCTGCTTCTATAGAGCTTGGGAAAGTGTCCTATTAGCCTCAACTGGGATAATTCCTAACGAGGTCACCCCAGTCGACAGCAGCTAGGTGGGACATCGCCAGTTATCACTAGCTAGATGGTTCCTAGCCAGGTCATTACTCTAGTTAATACTGCCTAGGTAGTACCTACTAGTTAAGCTATTACCCTACGTAACTCTAGCCAGAGGTCCCTAGACAGAATTCCCTAGTTAATATCTCCAAGGTGGTCGCGAGTGGTCCTGGAACCATAACTGCATTATTAAATTTATCCCAAAAATACTGAAGGTAACTGATTTGTGATCACTTTTTCACGTTCTTCCTCGACCTCAAGATTATTTATCAGGATACCATGACTTGCCTGAAGAAGAGTACATGGTACGGGAATACCAACAAGCGCAGCTGTACCTGAATAGTATACAATACCGACAAAATATAATAGACACAGGTGCAACATCTAGCTTATGAACCAACTACTATTCCTGAGCATGGCAACAGATGGTTGTTGCTCAGCACCCAGATGTGCCCTGTGGTTTACCCCGTGGATGGTTCTGGGGATTATCTCCCCCGCGGACAGGTCCCAGAGCAGGCCATCCTGTTGATGACCAGATCACTCTGGATGTTGGTAATCACTGAAAGCAGCGTGACGCAAGTACCACAGCCTGGCTGAGCAGGAACGAACTAGGAAAACATTGAGAAGAGACTTGACTTCATGGGTTGGGCAAATATTTTTGTTAGTGGGTGTGAGTATGAGAAAGATTGCCCATTTTTAATTCGTGAAACATAAATATCAGAACTATGTCGGAGCTAGCTGACTAAAGGTTTGTTAGCAGGCCTAGTAGCTAGATCTCAACCCTCATAGTTTCAGGTACGTAAATGTACACATAAGAACATAAGAATGGAGGAACACTTCAGAAGGCCTACTGGCCCATGCGAGGCAGCTCCTTATCAAAACGACCTCTACCTAAAGCTACCCAAGAAATAACTCCCGTACCCAATGACACCAATCAAACCCAGCCCCTCCCACTCATATATTTGTTCAGTCTCTTCTTAAAGCTACACACACACACACACACACTAGGGGCCAGGAGCTGTGAATCAACCCCTGCAACCACAACTAGGTGAGTACACACACGTACGACCTCCCCTCCCCTACTGGAACACAGACAGACCAGCGCACACAGCCCCACCCCCTCCCTGGAACGCAGACAAACACAAACACGAACACAGGAGCCCACCACTTAGTTCAACTGTGTCTATTAAAAATATAATAAAATGCCCGAAGTAAAAATAAAAAAGTGCTCTAAAATGGCCAAATTTAAAGCGAGCGTGTTTACTGAGAGCGTCGGCAGGACGCAAATGAGATGGAGCAGAGAGAGAGTGAATGTTATGCTTGAGGTTAGGGTGATGAAGGCCCAAGTTCCCCTTACACACGCACACCAACCTGCACACGTGCTGTGCAACCAAAATTTGAAGACCTGCTTTATTAAACAGCGATTGTTTTGAACAACAAGCCGGACGCATGTGAAGAAAGGCACGATGAGTCACAAAGATGCTAGAAAGTATTTCTTCAGTCATAGAGTTGTCAGGAAGTGGAACCATCTGGAGAGTGATGTAGTGGAGGCAGGATCCCTACATAACTTTAAGAAGAGATACGATAAAGCTCTTGGAGCAAGGAGTGTGTGGACCTGGTAACGAAGAGGCGGGGTCAGGAGCTGTGACTCGACCCCTGCAACCATAAGTAGGTGACTGCGAGTATGCGAAGCGATGTTCCGCTGTAAGCAGGGCAAATCAAAGTAGTCAGGTCACTTAACCTTTCTTATCTTTCTCTTCCTGTCTACTTAAACCTCTTCTTACTTCTTCCTGTCTACCCACAACCTATCTTACCTCTTTCTTCCTGTCTACCTCTTCTACTTCTTGTATACCCACAACCTTTATTTCCTCTCTCCTCCCCATTCATACCATTCCTCTTATAACGTAACAAAAAGAACTTAAAATCTTCCTACTGTATCCCCTGCCCTTTCTTTATCCTCAATCCTCATTTCTTTCCCCTCCTTCCCTACCTTCTCTTTATCCTCTCGAAATCCATTACTTCCTCACCCCACATTTTCTTCCCCCATTTCCTTATCTTGTTCCTATCCCCTCATGTCATTCCTTCTTTATTTCCCCATACCCCATTTCCTTCCCTCCCCTCCAACCTCCAATTTCCTTCCCTCTCCCTCCTCCCATTTCCTTCACATTGAAATAACTGGGTGGATGGACGGCCGGTGTTTGAAGAGAGAAAAACTTCACCATTTTTCATGTGTTGAGGCCCAGGTTGGATCAACGCCTACCAGAGTTCGTGTGAATATTTCTCTTTTCTTCTGACTAATAATCAAAA
Source organism: Cherax quadricarinatus (assembly GCF_038502225.1). Lineage (NCBI taxonomy): Eukaryota > Metazoa > Arthropoda > Malacostraca > Decapoda > Parastacidae > Cherax > Cherax quadricarinatus. The sequence goes on from NC_091357.1 coordinate 9,270,214, forward strand.
CCTCTTGTGGTGCACGCACTCTGGCAGACACCGGGACACGGGGCGCAGAAAATAGCATTCTGGTTAAGCATAATGAAGAACTGCTAAAGGTAGCTGAAGTAACTGGAAGGCTATAAGTACATATTAATTAGGAAAGACCTTTCCAAGGAAGACTTTATGAAACACAACTGAAAGGTAAAGTGGAAGAACAAACGTTTATCGCAACGACGTTACAGTAAACGTTTAGGAAAGACCTTTCCAAGGAAGGCTTTATGAAACGCAACTGAGAGGTTAAGTGAGGATATAAGTGAAGAAGACAAGATCATAAGTTCATCGCGACAACGTTACAATAAACGTTCGTTCTTCAGTGTGCGTCTTATTCAATACTTTCTACAGTTCACCATTCATATCCCAGAAATTGTTTATACAGAGCAAAAGAGTTGTACCCACTTATCAAAGGGTTTGATAGAAACAGCAACACTGGAAGATGGTAAACATACCAAAATAGAAAAAAATAATAAACAGTAAGAGAGTCAATTTGTAAATTTTAACCCTAGAAAAGAATATTCTAGAAATATTCTGCATTTGTCTTCCATTATTTGAGAGTCAAAATACCTATCTCTTAGATTTTATTGTACTTTCATATGATTTTTTAAACGTGAAATATTAAATTATACAGAAATATGTGCTAACACGTCATTTTTATATATATTTCCCAATTGTTCTCACCGGGTATGATGTTCCAAAATATTATAATCCAATCACTGTAATCAGAATTCACTGCTGATATTGAGGAACATGTGAAGCAACAATCATTGAAGGGAATGAGACATTGCACAATTCTATTTCACAACTCACACCCGTGAATACTTCACTAAAGTTACATATTAAAATAAATGAAGGAGTCAAATAATAACATAGATGAAGGAGTAATTGATTAATAAAAGTAGGAGTTAATAAACAATGAAAACGAGAAGAAACCTGATGAAATCTAACAAACTAAACTGAAAGCTCTTCAGTGAGGAGAGAGAGAGAGAGAGAGAGAGAGAGAGAGAGAGAGAGAGAGAGAGAGAGAGAGAGAGAGAGAGAGAGAGAGAGAGAGAGAAAGAGAAAGAGAAAGAGAAAGAGAGAGTGAGAGAGAAAAAAAATAGGAAAAAAAGAGGACTGGCAATAATGATACAATAAACAGTAAAAGTTACGATTATTAAACTCTACGAAGCGAACACTGTTGAAATTTTACTGATACAAATCCAAAATGAAGATGAGGAACTTATCACCAGTGACGGCAGAAAGCAGCGGTGATATCACCAGTAATATAAATATCAGCGGCAGTTTTATTAATAGTGGCAGTATCAACTATATATTAGTGACGTCATCAGTGGCAGTATCAACCATATACTAGTGACGTCATGAGCAGCAGTGACATTAGTGACGGCATCAGCGACAGCGACATTAGTGACGACACCTGCGGCAATAACATCAGCGGCAGTGATATCATCGGCGGTAGTGACATCAGTGACGTCAGCATCATCAACGGCAGTGATCCAGTAACTAGTCTAAAATACAGCCATGAACTCTCAAGTAATAAAGAGACAGAGAGACGAGGGAGGAGCGGGTGCAGGTCTTGGAGAACTAGGTGTGAGATAAGGAGAAAGAAGGAAATGAAAGTGTCTCGTTGGCTTTTATCAAAACTCGTGCACTGAGTGACAGCACCAGAGCCGCAGCCTTGTTAAACCCGCACCGAATTCGGATTATCTGAAGGCCTGCACACCGATACAAAATTTATACCGCATTTTACATTTACAGACACAATGTGCTCACTAGCTCTCTATCTGAACCTGTCTCCCTATCTCTTCCGTGCGTGTTTCTCATCTGTGCCTGTCTCTGTCCCTTTCACTGTATGTTTAAACTTAGAGTTCTGAAGGAACAAGGCTCAAAATTCGCCTGGCAAGCACAATGTGCTCACTAGCTCTATCTGAATCTGTTTCTATATCTCTTTCAGGCTATTTTTTGTCCCTCTGCCTCTCTCTCTCTCTCTCTCTGATTTTGTATTTAAACTTCAAGGTTCTACAGGAGTTAGGTTCAAAATACCTGTGTTTATTTATTAAGCCATAAGTTGTTATCCTACATCAGTGCACTGTAAATCTCTCTCCCAAAACAATAGCTTTATTGCAGTCAATTCACATACGTGTAAATACTCAATTTCAAGCAACAATACAGCGCACAGGTAAAAGGTGTTGTCAGCTGTAAACCAGAATTATTTTTGGTCCGCCAACCTGATATCTACAAAGCCCTTATGTTATGAAAACTATGTTCCACATGCGAGTCATACAAGGGATTAATTACAGCTAATGGAGTGACCTCGAGGTCGAGTGGTGTAATAACCGTTTTCTGGCTGTCAACGAATTTTCGCTATGAGGAGGGCACTGTGAACATCGGTCGTGTACATAACAGTAAGGCCACAAGTGTTGATAGCTTTGCTAAAATGTTAGGTCCAGCCATGATTGTTGAGGTGAGAAACGAGTCACTCAGCACAGTCCTCACACTTACCCACAAAGATAACGGAGGGAATAACGGGTAAAAGGGGGAAAGCTGGGGTATAGGGGGCATAAAATCCAATTGATCGGTTCATAAATTTCACGGCTAGGATGTGAACCTCATCATTCATCCTTCACCAACTCCACTAACCACTAGTAACACCACTGATTCATCCTTGATTTGGACGATACCAAAATATGATTGAAATTTACCTAAATAGAAGACAGAAAAGTGACATATCAACAAATTCTTTGAATTTGGAAGGCAAATACCGTGATGTCGAAGGATAATATATTCCATCCATTTAGATATAAAAAGATTGAAGAACTCGAAATGAACAAAGGACAAAACGCAGACTGTTCTATTTAACATTTGCAAGACTGAACTCTCCAAAGAGGATAATATCTGGTGGAGAATTTCAAAGGAATTTAAGGCAGGTGTCTTTCTTATCTGACCCTCTACCGTTGCTGAAAGTGATTGACATAAGAGACTAATTACCAACTTCTTATTCTCTCTAATAATATTGGTAGAATTACCGACAATATACTAGGTAAAAGGACACGTGAGCAACTAATACGACACTGTAATGTAACGGCTTAACAAAGCTCCTGAAGAGCGAAACGTTGGCACAATAAAATGTCGTATTTAATATTTTTCTCTACTTTAATATCCAGTACTTCTACTGCATCGTCTGATGATTTCAACACTTCTCTGCAAGAAAGTGAAGTGCTCACATACATGGTCAAACTCCTTCCTGTGACACTGTTACTCTTTCACGTTATAATGACTTAACTGTATTTTACTGACCAACATATCTCGTGTATGTCTCTGTTAATATTCCAAACATTTTCTCGTCTGTAATGACATTGTGATGATGACGATGATACTGTTAGTAAACAAAAAACTGGATACATTCCCAGTGTGCTGCTACCCTATTTTATATGATAATTACACAGTAAAGAACAAGCTGATTAAGAGGAAGCGATGGATACTGAGGCAACTGAAAAGGAACTTCAGAGAGGAGGAGAAGACTGACGAAGAAAGAGGAGGAGGAGGAGGAAGAGGAGAAAAGAAAAAGGAGGAGGAAAGAAGAAGCAGCAGGAGACAAGATGGGGGGAAAAGGAGGCGGCGGAGTCGACGAATCACTGAGCAACGGGGGAAGGGGAATCACAGGTGACAGCCACAAAATAGAAATGTCACCTCAACGTGTCAAGCTAAAACAATGAGAATATTATGATATATTTTTCGTCTCTTTCTCTCTTCCCCAATCAAAATAAAATTTAAATATTCAACCTGCCAAAAATAAGGATGGGATCATCAATCTTTACACATGACCCAGCAACCATTTTTAAAAACCCTCACCAAAACGCTTTTTTTCAACTTTCATCCACAGTCATATAAACAGTTATATAAACAGTCACAGAAGCAGTTATACAAACAGTAGTATGAAGTTGAAGAAAGTTACATAAAGTCGATGAACAGTAGCCAAATTAAGTCAAATGAACAGTCATATTAAGTCAAATGAACAGTCATATTAAGTCAAATGAACAGTCATATTAAGTCAAATGAAGTCATATTAGGTCAAATGAACAGTCAATATTAAGTTAACTTAACAATCGTATTAATTCAAATAAACAAACATACGAATAACCATAAGAATGTTCATATCAACAATCATATGAAGAATCATCCGAATCATCACAATCACAATGAGTCACTGACTGGATAACGTGACATACTTAAACTACACTGGTAATAAGATTATTCATATCTGATGACTAAGGTGTAATCAGCAGTTTGTATTATTTTAACAAGATACGTGTTATACTGCCAAGTCTTATAAATATGAGTCCAACTGGTCATCAAACTGCCCAAGTTTTATCCAGGTCCCACTTGTGACCAAACTGCCAAGTTTTATCCAGGTCCCACTTGTGACCAAACTGCCAGGTCTTATCCAGGTCCCACTTGTGACTAAACTGCCAAGTCTTATCCAGGTCCCACTTGTGACCAAACTGCCAGGTCTTATCCAGGTCCCACTTGTGACTAAACTGCCAAGTCTTATCCAGGTCCCACTTGTGACCAAACTGCTAAGTCTTATCCAAGTCTCACCTGTGATAAAATAAGGAAGCAACAATATAGAAGTTCACTTTAAAGAGGCTCCTCATCGAAGCACGGGCTGGGAAGGAAACCCCGTTAGAGAGAACTTGATGACTGCACACAGCTGCACCACTCGCTTCATGGAAACAAAGGAAATGAATAAAATACACTGCTAAATCAGTAAGGGTTACACAGCGTCTGGGAGAATGGGAGTTAATGAAGTTTGATCCAAGGAAGGAAGGAAGGAAAGTGTATTTTAATGATACACGACTGGAACAATATACAAATAACCCGCACATAGGAGAGAGAAACTTATGACGACGTTTCGGTCAAACTTGGACCATTTACAAAGTCACAAACATCTCAGCAATATTAACAATGAATCATAATTCACACACACACATACTGACGAAGGAATGTCAAGAAACAGTTGTTGGTCCCGCTGAATTGCATTTTACCAACGGTAAAGGAGAATGAACACAGCCAGGGGACGGAAATAATAGGTATCAAGTTGAACATGAGCAGCTATCGCAAGCAGAGTGGAGGAAGCAACGCATGACCTCTCGTGAGACAACGTGCAGACGTAACCGCAGCAGTAAGGAATTGTAACTACGGTGAACAGACGTGCCAGCTCAACTCCTCCTGCTATAAGATAGCGCAAGCAGGCAAGTAGGTAGAAATAGTCACAGGCATGCAAGCATGCACGCTAGGAAGCAGACAAGCACAATTGGCAAGCACGCAAACAAGCTGACTAGGAAACCGGCTTGAAAGCAGGTTAGAAAGCAGGCTAGAAAACAACAAACAGGCTAGGAAGATGGCTTGAAAGCAAGTTAGGAAGCAGGCAGGCAAGCAGGCTAGAAAATATGCAAGCAAAAAGGCTACAAATCGGGCAAGCAAACAAGCTAGGATATCAGGCAAGCAAGCAGACAAGCTAACAAGTGCCCAAGCAGACAAGTCAACAAGCGCCCAAGCAGCCAAGTCAACAAGCGCCCAAGCAGACAAGCCAACAAGCGAACAAGCAGACAAACAAGCAAGCAACCACAGGGACATCACAGCCAAACACAACTTCCTAATTCCTCAGGGAATTCCTTCTCTCCACTTCCAATATCCAACCAGAAACATTCGCCAGAATATATATATATATATATATATATATATATATATATATATATATATTATATATTCAGTACCCACCTTGCTTCACTGACTCCCTTTTTTTTTCATTCCTTCATATAAAACTTACGTCGTTTGTTATTATACATGCAAATTCGTTCCAAAAATGACGCAGGGAAGTTCCGGGGAAAATTTTTAAATGAGGATAATTTCGGAGGAGAGCAAATCTCTTTCTCCCTCCACCCATGAACCCTGTCCCAATATTCCACAACCACCTTACCCTCAACCATGAGCCACAACTTTTAAGACTCCCTCGCCCCCCTCCTACCGCCGCAAAAAAAAAAAAATCCGTTTCCAATAAAATAATTTAATCCAACCCCTAATTTTGACTAATTTATTTAGTTTATAATTTATCGTTAGTGACACATTAATTTTGTGATTTTTAAGACTTATTACTTTTATGGTTTTATTACAACAACCACTTTACACACACACACAATATATATATATATATATATATATATATATATATATATATATGTCGTGCCGAATAGGCAGAACTTGCGATCTTGGCTTAAATAGCAACGTTCATCTTGCCATATAGGACAAGTGAAAATTTGTGTATGCAATAATTTCGCAAAAATCATTCTGAACCTAACGAAAAAAATATATTTCACTGTGTTTGTTTAGTATTAAATTATTGTAAACAAATCTAAAATATATTTAGTTGGGCTAGGCTAAAATAAATTGTTCTTGTTATAATAAGGTTAGGTAAGTTTTTTAAGATTCTTCTGGTGCAAAATTAAAATTTTTTACATTAACATTAATGAAAAAAATATATCTTTAAACGTATAAGAGAAAATTTTCGATAGGACTTAATTTTAAATGAGTTCTTGCTAATTGACCAGTTTTACATATTCGGCACGACATATATATATATATATATATATATATATATATATATATATATATATATATTTCATTTTCAAAAAAATATTTCAGTGTGATGATATTTTTCACACATTGGCAGGAAGCGTGACCCAGCGCCGGACAGCCGGGGTAGAGACGGCAATAATTATGTTAACTCAAGGTCAGCTGTAACGAAACTTCTGAAGCTGCCTAGCTACTGATCCCCCTCTGGAATGCATAACGATATCCTCATCCCCTTACTGAAGCCCCCCAGCTCAGGCTGACAGATTTCAATACTTCACGTATGCAACCCATCCCTTGGAACGGAATTTGCCCTGCAAACACTGCTGGCTTTTGTTTCCACTATGAAGCCATCATAGCAAGTATTGCAACGACAGATGTACCCAATTTAGTTTAATAAAAAATACTGCACAAACCCCTAACCTACGCTCCAACCCCTTCTCCGGCCCCCACCACCTTGTTTCCCCTCCTCCCGAAGCCCCCACTTCGGAAATTCAATTCGGTGATAGCTTTCATGAAGACTGCATTTCAATATCTGGCAAACTCGGGCCGCTGCTTCAGTCCTCCTTACAGCGGCGTCCCGGGTCTTCAAACCTCCCTTTCAAGAGGTAATAAAAGCCTTTACCGAGACGCAGGCGAAGAAGACGTAGTCTGGATGGAAGATGAATTTAGGAGAGACAGGAACCTAAGAAGTCACGGCAGTTTAGGAGAGAAAGAAACCTAAGAAGTCACGGCAGTTTAGGGAAGGGAGGGACCAAAGAAGACAATATAGTTTAGGTGAGAGAGGAATCCAAGAAGACAATTTCTTGGGAGAGAGGAACCTAAGAGAGCACAACTGCTTAGGAGACAGGCTCTTAAAATAACAAAATGTTCAGAAGAGCTGTGTCCTAAGAGGACACAGCAGCTCACTAGAGCCAGTAGCCCAAGATGACAACAGTTTACAAGAGCCAATAGCCTAAGATGATATAACAGTTTACATGAGCCAGTAGCCTAAGACGACATAACAGTTTACATGAGCCAGTAGTCTAAGATGACATAACAGTTTACAAGAGCTAGTAGCCTAAGACGACATAACAGTTTACATGAGTCAGTAGTCTAAGATGACGTAACAGTTTACATGAGCCAAGAGCTTAAGATGACATAACAGTTTACATGAGCCAAGAGCCTAAGAAAATACAGCAGTTCAACTGATATTACTAAGTACTTTAATTATTTCTACATTTTGTAAAACCGTGATGTTCGGTAAGAGTTCGGTGCTTTTCGACTTTTTAATGTGTTTTATGTTTGTTATAACTTACATTCTAACGAGTGTTCTCTCTATCTTTCTCTCTCTTCTACAGACCAGCAGCCCAAACAGCAGAGCACGTCATAAAAGTCTGTGGAAGGGTGATGAGACGCCAAATTACAAACTTTATGGAACAGTACAACCCAAACCAGCATAGATTTAGAGTAGGAAGAACATGCTTGTTACAAGTTGATAATGGGATTATGGAGTCGACGGAAGATAGCCAAAACGCACATGTGGTATACACAAATTTCGCACAGCTTCTCAGAAAATGCGACTATGGAATAATTGCATATAAAATGAGTGATACATATAACTGGGAAAATAGGCAAGTGGATATTCAACTTTCAGACAAACAGAAAGCATAAATAGTAGCAGTAGTAGTAAATATAGTAAAATCTAGCGTCAGCAAAGTTAAAAGTTCAGTACTTCGAGGAACGGTCTTGGCGCCTATACTGTTTATCCTCATAGTAAATAATAATAATAATAATATATTTTTATTTCTACAAGTACATGTACAAGGTATACAGGTCTAGTTGACATCAATGATATACTACTACATAGAAAGCCCCTTGTTATGCAGAGCATTTGGGCAAATTAGGTCAGTTTTGTCCCAGGATGCGACCTATATTAGACGACTAACACGCAAATACCCATTATTACTGACGGGTGAACATAGACAGCCAGTGTAAGGAAACACGTTCAATGGAGGTTACCTGGAGGTTATTCCGGGGATCAACGCCCCCGCGGCCCGGTCCATGACCAGGCCTCCCGATGGATCAGGGCCTGATCAACTAGGCTGTTGCTGCTGGCCGCACGCAGTCCAACGTACGAACCACAGCCCGGCTGATCCGGCACTGACTTTAGGTATCTGTCCAGCTCTCTCTTGAAGGCAGCCAGGGGTTTATTGGCAATTCCCCGAATGCTTGAATAAATAAAATGACGGAGTAGATAATGATAACTTTCAAAACAAGGGAAATAAAGCTAATGGTGACAGTACTGAAATCACCTATGCAGTGTTTAGGGTAGGAAAGATAAACCTAAAAGACTGAGATTATTTACGGTCTTCTGGAGTCAATAAAGCGTTAAAATTATTAGAAATGCCTCAAAATCCTAAATATGGACTCTCTGGAGTTGAGAGAGGGCGATACATGGTAAATAATGTTTACGTGGAAGGGATTTGACGGCTTAGTGCCAAATCTGCACACTGCCATAAGAGCATACTGGAAGGGGAGATGCGAAAGAAAATGTGAAATAAACCCAGGGACGCCGTGGGTACAATAAAATTACATTATATCAACATCCGTGATCCCAGGCTTTTCAACATGTTATAAGAAGATATCAGAAACATTGTCTTAACAAGTGTACAAGTCTTCAAGAGGAAACTCAACAAGTACCTCTACCAAGTGCCTAACCAACCAGGCTGTGATGGACATGGGGGTCAATTGGCCGCTAAAAGCAACAGTCTGGTTGAGGAGGCAAGCACCAGACAAGCCTGGCCCAGGACCGGGCATCGCGAGTAGACAAACTCGAAATCCATCTTAGGTATAAAAGGTATGGTTACCTTCCCTCCTCATTTATTAGTCTTGCCCTTCCTAACCCCCACTCCATCCTTCCTCCCTCTCTCTCTCTACTCGTAATAAAGGCAACGTGTTACCCGGCATCACGGAGGCCACAATTAATGTGACCACAGCAAACATAATAAAAGTGTAACACCTATACTTCCAGCCTCTTTACTTCACTCCATCACTTTCTCACCTCCCTCAATCTTTCATCCTTCCCTTCCCTTTCCTCCCCACCTCTCACTCTCTCTCTCTCTCTGCCTCACACTACCACACTATTGTAGCACACAGCACTCTTCTTATTATTCCAGAAAGTCACACAAAGGTTTAACACTTTTTCATACTTTACCACAATGACAAAGAGCCCGCCTCTCTTTCTTTCTCTTGTTCCACGCAACCACTCTTTCTTGTTCCATACCAGCACTCTCTTGTTTCACGCCATCACCCACTTGTTCCATACCAGCACTCTCTTGTTCCACGCAACCACTCTCTCTTGTTCAATACCAGCACTCTCTCTCGTTCCATACCAGCAATCTCTTGTTCCACGCCATCATCCTCTTGTTCCATACCAGCACACTCTCTTGTTCCATACCAGCACACTCTCTTGTTCCATACCAGCACACTCTCTTGTTCCACACCACCACTCTCTTGTTCCACACCAGCACACCCTCACCCTCATCCCCCTACTAATACCACACACCTCCTTCCACACCACCTTCTCCACACACCACACTGCCGCCTCCTACCACACCATCTCCTCCATCTCTTATCACTGCCTACCACACCTCCTCCTATCACCACCTACCACACCTCCACCATCTATCACCACCTACCACACCTCCTGCTTCTATCACCACCTACCGCACCTCCTGCTCCTATCACCGCCTACCACACCTCCACCTCCTATCACCACCGACCACACCTCCACCTCCTCCTCCTATCACAACCTACCACACCTCTGCCTCCTGTCACCACCTGCCCCACCTCCTATCACTACCTACCACACCTATCACCCCTACCCAACCTATCACCACCTCCTACCCCACCACCTACCATACCTATCACCACCTACCCCACCTCCTACCACACCACCTACCACACCACCTACCACACCACCTACCCCAGCTCCTGCTCCTGCTTTGGCCTGGGTCCTCATAAACTCAACATTTCAATATCATCTTGTGCCTAGATGGTGTATCAGTTAGTCTTCATCGTGACGTTCAGACTCCAATTCCAGCTCCAGCAAGACGAGCCAGCAAATGATGAGACTTTTATCCTCACACATTCCTCACACTGCTACCAAATATTCTCTCTCTCTCTTTCTCACTGCAGATTCTTTACCTTCAGTTCATACGATGGGTTCCTCCTCCCTTTTCTTTCTATTATTCATTCTCTTCCTCCCTCCTTCCTAGCATGTGTGTGACCGTCTCGTGTGGTAGAAGATAACAGAGGGAAACATGGGTAGCTTTTGTTCCTACTTTGTAATTATATACAATAGTGTAGCAGCACACTTCTGATGTATTTAGTTTTGATAAAAAAAATGCAATCACTCCCTGTCTCCCTTCCATTCATTACATTCCTTCCACCTTCCATTACATCCCTCCCACCTTACTTCCATCACATCCCCTCCCACCTTTCATCACTCCCTTCCACCATCATCTGGAGGGACAGAGAGAGAGAGAGAGAGAGAGAGAGAGAGAGAGAGAGAGAGAGAGAGAGAGAGAGAGAGAGAGAGAGAGAGAGGGAGAGGGAGACATGTTACTGGCGAAAATAGGAGACAGGAATAACATTAGTGTATACTGATTCGCTGCACGCACATTCACAAGCACATACACACACAGGCGCATGCGCATGCGCATACAAGCATGCACGCACCAAGCACATGCACATTTTAATATATGCTCAAAAAACGTAGTTTTTTCAGCACTTCACTCCGCATGCGGCCAGAGGTTCAGGTAAGCAGCCAGCCATACCATGTTGAGGTTTTTCAGCCACAGTAAAATTTACACACTAAAAACCGAGTTATTATCCTATCTCACTTCATGGACAGGCTAAGAACTATTATCTTATCTCACTTCATGGACAGGCTAAGAGCTATTATCCTATCTCACTTCATGGACAGGCTAAGAGCTATTATCCTATCTCACTTCATGGACAGGCTAAGAGCTATTATCCTATCTCACTTCATGGACAGGCTAAGAGCTATTATCCTGTCTCACTTCATGGACAGGCTAAGAGCTGTTATCCTATCTTACTTCATGTACAGGATAAAATCTGTTATCCTATCTCAGTTCATTTCCTATCTAAAGTACGCCACCACCTCCGAACATCTATTTACTGCTAGGTGAGCAGGGAAGGCAGGTGTTAGGAAACCTGCCTATATTTGACCACGATATTTTAGAAACTAGTAACCAGCTTGGCTCTAGATTACCACATAGCGTTCGATCTACAAGAGAGGGAGATCAATTCCAACCTCTTATATCAGAGACCTTCACCAGTATCCCCTTCGAGGGGAAATTGCTATAACAGTTACTTAAGCAACAACTTATTGCAAACGGATCCTTTTATCTGTATTTCTTAGTTACAGTCAGACAGGAAGTTCAATTTCTCTTGCGTGAAAGTTCATTTTTTCTATAATCAATTATTTATACTGAAAACAAATATTTGTCTCTAAAAATATTAAGTTAGTTTACGTATATGTTAAGATGGCGGTTATTTTCTGATTTCTTTTATTGCTTTCATATCCTAAAATATCCGGTCAGTTTCGTTTTATTTACAAATCATTAGAACTTGCCTGTCTGGAGGGTGTTTTGGGGGTCAACGCCCCCGCTGCCTGGTTCATGACAGTTTTATTATTCATAGTTTTAAACATATACCGCTTCATACATCTTCAAATTTACACTACCATTTTCAACTTGCAATAGTCGTGATTACTTCACTTAAATTCTCACCAGTCAACACTCATTTTCTGGTCAATGATATTACACTGATTTTTGGGAAAATTTGTGGTACTGATTCCCAATATGTCATCGGTTTTGCTTGTTTGGCTCTTGTTTTTGACAAATTTGGTATCCTATTGAAAAACACAGATGTGAAAAATATATTGATCAGGCGGGGCTAACTTACAAATCACAATGAAATTATTTTTTAGATCATACAAAAGTCAAGTCATTCTATATAACAATATTAACGTAATAAGATAATTCAGATATCACTAATTACTCCATATGTAAACGTTGTTTGTAGGATTTTCTTCTAGGATGGTCATCAGCACAGTTTTGTTAAGTGAGCAATTGGAAAAGATGCATATTGGTTACCACTGTACAATAAAATACATTTAAAGCTTGTAATGGAGCTGTCTATAAACAGTCGCCAATCGCCTGGTCGATATTCAAGTCCCATTCGAAGTAGTCCAGGGATGTTGTTGCAGTATGTAAGTTCTTCCTCTTGGCTGAAGGAAGGAGTTCAACCTCTTTTGTCCGATAAGCTGTTATTTTTAATTTCTTGTTGTAGACAGTTCTTTTCTTTTAGTCTGGATGTTAAAAGTCAATATGCTTGCTTTGACAGACTGAGGTCACATATCAGATCATTGAGTTTTTCCTGGGCGAACTGCTGTGATGTTGAAATGCGTACTTCATATTCACTCTCACTACTATCACCTGTGTTACGTCCTAAACCCTGAGTTGCTTCAACGTTTGACAATGGAAGGTCAGGCAGTGTTGTAAACATTGGTATGGTAACGTCTTCACTGTGTGGCACAGTGATCCTTGCTGACTCCATATCAGGATATTCCCACTTGACTTTTTTGTATCGACTGAAATCTTTCACATTCACCACACAAAATCACAGTTGTCGTGGTGGTTTTTCAGCTCTCTCCGAAGTTTAAACTTTTCCTTTGCCTATTTTTTCACTGTCGTAAGCATTCTACACAGGTTTTGCAAACCATATAGGGACCCGAAGACTTGTCTTGTTCAAGGGCCACTCCAAAATAAGTAAGATAAGTTTGTTTAACAAAATCTGTGATGTTATTACTTCGCTTCTGCAAAAAGTATGCACCACAAATGTAGCAAAATGCACTAGGATTATTTAAGCGGTCTCTTCGTGAAGAACTCATGTTTACTTAGAAAAAATAACCAAAATGTTTACAATACTGTCGCGTGGTCGTTGTTGATACAACTCCTTTCGATAAATAATAACTATTTTAAAAATATAATTCTAATAGTTATTAAAACTATCTGTATATACAAACTGTCACTATGTATACACAGGTTATGGCTAAGTTCCCTGTTAAGTGAGGGTAGGAATGCAATATCTCACAAACTAGAGCCAATTTGAAAAACCTACTGACACTTTCCAATTCAACAACCCCACTGTAATCTAAATACCTTCAAATACTTTTGGCAACGATTTTTTTGTTGTTGACCAAAGTTGTACATAAATCATAATCAGAAACCATCACAAGTATTCAAAGTTAATTTCTCACAGTCCACGATCCACACATTCGTACTTCGTTTCGTGTCACTGCCCTAAGTGTCAACAAATTTCAACGAAAGGAAAAACATCCACACCATTTATGCTGAAAAATATGCTGTGTTCTTAGACAAGCAAGCACTCTGCTAGTAGTACTCCACCTTAGGGAACACTATCAATACTCATAGTCCTAAATTATTCAACATTTTATCAGAAGATATCAGAAATACTGCTGGGGCAAGTGTATTAGTTTTCAAGAGGAACTGGACAAGTATCTTCATCAGATGCCTGATCAACCAGGCTATGATGGATATGTGGGGTTGTGGGCCACTAATAGCAACAGCCTGGTTGACCAGGCAAGCACCAGACAAGCCTGGCCCAAGACGGAGTCCGCGAGTAGAAAAACTCTCAGAACTCATCAAAGGTATATCAAACGTTAGGAACAAGCCGCTCAAACCTCCGCATTATTGTGACCCAGTGTCCGGGGTTTAATCAATCTAGGCAGTGGGGAAGATAATCCCCAGAACCACCGACAGATAACCTCCAGTAGATGGTATCTCAAAGACCAGACAAGGCAGAAAATTGCAAAAATAGTAATTTGTTATTACTAAGCGTTCTGTTTTTATAAAAGCCTAGACCTCATAGATCCACCCATTATGAACAATGATCAATGACCTGGTAAATCGCACATGCACGGAAAATCTCCTACGCAGCAGAAAGATCCGTATATTTCGGACTGAAACGTTCACGACGTGTGTAGTAAGAACCACAAGCGAAGAATCTTTATATGAAGACCAAGAGAAAGGCAGACCGTAGGAGACCCCGTAGTATTTTATCCAGACTTTCTGCTGAAAAAGCATTGTCTACAGGTTCGTCTTAAATATCCGTCCGTCTGTCTGTGGGAGAGAGAGAGAGAGAGAGAGAGAGAGAGAGAGAGAGAGAGAGAGAGAGAGAGAGAGAGAGAGAGAGAGAGAGAGAGAAACAAAATAGTAGAAAACCACCACTGTCCACATCGAGGCTGTCTACCTAGGAAGATTAACTAGTCTTCTAATTATGTCCACACAGCTTAGTTTAGTACAATACAGCAGAATTCTCCCTCCTAGCTCTGAACATTCTCCTATCACAGTGAAGGTTTAAAATAATGGCTAGAAAGAACTTTTTTCACAATGTAAATTTTGAGGTTTCATGGTTGGCAAAAAAAAAAAAAAAAAAAGAGCTCTGTGACAGAAATAATGTAAACCAATACCGCAAAAGATCTTTTTTTTTTTCATTAAATTCTACATCCAACATACATTATGACGTCAAAATTATTTTTGTTAAGCTAAACTCGACACGCTACACAAACATGGCTTGCACGTCAAAAACGTAAACACACATACACATTACAAATATCCTCCCCAAACAAAGCAAAACTCATGATAAAGTAAGACAGCTAAATCCTTTACAAGTAATACTCTTAGCCATTAATGCCTGCAATTGTCTGTGTGTCTGAAGGTTAATTAAATGTTACACCATGTTACCTGTGTGATAACCCGACATTCATCTGTAATTTAACGTGGGTCGTCTGCGGATAATGTTAGGAGGCCTCTACTACTACACACAATTACCCCCTGTTAAACTTTTTAGTGACTCCACCTTAACATAGGCCTTCATCAAGCATGATCACTCTTACTGATAAACTAACATGAGAGTGGTAGTAGTAGTGATAGTAATGCTTACTTGGCCACTCTCCAGTCTTAGTTCTGCTGTGTTGTTGTCTTCATGCTCAAGTGCTTCCTCTTGTGACAGACTAACCCACCAACGTAAAGATCACCTTCCTCTTGTGATAGACTAACCCACCAACGTAAAGAAGATCACCTTCCTCTTGTGACAGACTAACCCACCAACGTAAAGAAGATCACCTTCCTCTTGTGATAGACTAACCCACCAACGTAAAGAAGATCACCTTCCTCTTGTGATAGACTAACCCACCAACGTAAGGAAGATCACCTTCCTCTATGATAGACTAACCCACCAACGTAAGGAAGATCACCTTCCTCTATGATAGACTAACCCACCAACGTAAGGAAGATCACCTTCCTCTTGATAGACTAACCCACCAACTTAAGGAAGATCACCTTCCTCTGATGATAGACTAACCCACTAACGTAATATAGACTACCTTCCCGTCATAGCAGTCTCGATCATTGCCGTGTGATCAGTTATAGTGTAGTGAATACGAAAAACAAAATCAGAGACTAACATCAACATAGAATCCTCTACATGGTAGACGTATACTCAGCTGGGGAGGAATAGGAGTTTACCTGGAGAGGGTTCCAGGGGTCAACGCCCCCGCGGCCCGGTCTGTGACCAGGCCTCCTGGTGGATCAGAGCCTGATCAACCAGGCTGTTGCTGCTGGCTGCACGCAAACCAACGTACGAGCCACAGCCCGGCTGGTCAGGAACCGACTTTAGGTGCTTGTCCAGTGCCAGCTTGAAGACTGCCAGGGGTCTGTTGGTAATCCCCCTTATGTATGCTGGGAGGCAGTTGAACAGTCTCGGGCCCCTGACACTTATTGTATGGTCTCTTAACGTGCTAGTGACACCCCTGCTTTTCATTGGGGGGATGCTGCATCGTCTGCCATATAGGAGAGGAATTAAGTGGGAAAAAAGGAGGCATGGGAAAGAGGATAGGACATAGTAGGGAAAGAAGAATAGAGCATAGAGGGGGAAAAAAGAATAAGAGGAAGAGATAAAGAGAAGATTATTATAAAAGGTATACAATACACTGGCGACACTTTGATATTTTTATTGTCGACACGTTTCGCCAGCACTGCAAACTTCTTCAGTTGAATGCAGACTAACAAATGTTTAGTGTGAACTTCTTCCACTAGCGGGTTCCACTCACATGTGACGTTATCTCCAGCTGCTACACTTCACTTCTAGATCTACTACGCAGATTTCTGGCCTCATACTTCTGCTTTAGGCTAAAGAACTGACCACTTTCTCTCAAGGCTGAGGGACTTCCCACCTCTACTGTTTCCAGTGTTATAAACGCTTTTATTCGACTGAGAAACATGCAGTGCAGGCGAAACGTTTCTACCAAAAAAAATTCCTAAATGTTGAAAATGTACGGCGGGAAGAAGGAAAGATTGCAGCAGGGAAGGATAAGACGGGCGCATAGGAAGAATAGGGCGTACGGGGAAAAGGAGGGGACGAAAGAAGAGAGGATAGAACACAGGGAGGGGGAAGAAAGAAGGAAAATAAGTGAGGAAGATGATTAAGGGAGTAGGAAAAAAACGAATGAAGGAGGGGAAGATTCGTCCCTTGTACATCATAGCATCATTTATACACTGAGGGCCAGAGGGCAGTAGCCCCGCCAGAACATTACGGCCCCAATTTCATATATTTTACGAGAGGGGAGGACTGGTGAGGGAGGGGGAAACAAAGCCGAACCAGGAACTAGCTGAACCAGGCACCTGCAGAACCAGACACTAGCAGAATTAGGGTCTGGCAGAACCAGGCACCAGCTGAGGCAGACACCAGCACCAGCAGATCCAACCACCAGCACCAACACCAGCAGAGCCAGACACCAGCTGATCTAAACACCAGCACCAACACCAGAAGAGCCAAACACCAGCACCAGCACCAACACAGGCAGACACAACCACCGACACCAGCAGAGCCAGACAACAGTAGATCCAAACACCACCACCAACACCGGCAGAGCCAGACACCACCAGCAGCAGAGCCAGAGATCATCAACAGCAGAGCCAGACACCACCAGCAGCAGAGGCAGACACAAGCAGCAGAGCCAGAAACCACCAGCAGCAGAGCCAGACACCACCACCAGTAGAGCCAGACACCAACACCAGCAGAGCCAGACACCAGTACAGCCAGACACCAACACCAGCAAAGCCAGACACCAGCAGAGCCACACACCACCATCAGCAGAGCCAGACACCATCACCAGCAGAGTCAGACACCAGCAGCAACAGAGCCAGACACCAGCAGCAGCAGAGTCAGACACCAGCACCAGCAGAGCCAGACATCAACACCAGCAGAGCCAGACACCAGCACCAGCAGTCTTATCCTAGCCAGGTTTACGACACATAACATAGTTTGGTTGGGCCGCGATGCCCGCTTATATAAACCTGTGATATGTTTATCAATATGAAAATTCTAAGAGGAGGAAGCTGGTGCACTGCGGGCGGCCGCTTGCGCAGGAAGGCGAGCTCTGGCGGGCGTGTGGACGAGTGGGCGGGGTGTATATACTTAGATCGGTTTACTGTGGTCGAGCCGTGGCTCCTGGACCCCCCTTTCTTTCAATCAATTGTCGTGGTTTAGTTGAATCAAACTTGTACATATTTAGAACCAATATGTGGAGTAAGACTGCCCTATAATTCCACTATAACTGTCTTTTAACTGCCCTAAACTGTCTTATAAATGCCCTATACCTTTCCTACAGCTGCCCTACAGCTCTCCTATAGCTGCCCTAGAACTCTCCTATAGCTGCCCTGCAACTGCCCTACAAATGCCCTATAACTTTCCTACAGCTGCCCTATAACTGCCCTGTTAAACTAGTCTAGAGTTGTGACAACAACAACAACTACTGAATCTTCACTTGCTACGCTAATTTTCATATTTGGTCTATTAACGTCTCCTGTAACACCACCTATAATATTTTATGAACAAACACACAAAACCCGCACACAGGAGAAAGAAGCTGCTTATGACGACGTTTCGGTCAGACTTGGACCATTTACAAGTCACACTAAGCGACGTTTCGGTCGGACTTGTGCGGGTTATTTGTGTATTGTTCTATTCATGGTATTTTGCTTTTTTGTTCTTTAAAGAAACAAGTTGCTGAGCCATACAACATTTCGCTGTGTAAAGCTTTATCATGACTTGACAAAGCTCTACACAGAGCGAAACGTTGTCTCAAGAGCTTCTTCTGCAACTTGTCTTGTCTTCAACCTTACTTACTAAGTTAGATTAGATTAGGTTAAGTAAGGGTTGTGCCATGATTAATGTGTTAGTTACCATTTTGTCCTAGGCACATGTCGATTAGACACTAGGCCTGTTGTATATGAGTACGTATGTGTGTGTGTGTGTGTGTGTGTGTGTGTGTGTGTGTGTGTGTGTGTGTGTGTGTGTGTGTGTGTATGAGTGTGTATGTGTGTATGAGTGTGTATGTGTGTATGAGTGTGTGTGTGTGTGTGTGTGTGTGTGTGTGTGTGTGTGTGTGTGTGTGTGTGTGTGTGCGTGCGTGCGTGCGTGCGTGCGTGCGTGCGTGCGTGCGTGTGTGTGTGTGCATGTGTGTGTGTGTGTCTCAGTAGTAGTACCAGTTCCTAGTAACCAGTTACCAGTAACCAGTGTACCAGTAGATGACTCACTACCAACCGTCTCTGCGTGAATCACTGTCTGTATTCATATTGCTGCTGACCACAGCAGTATTTCAAACACCCCCTCACATATGGGTACTGTGGTTAGTCAGTCTTACGAGGGAGAGCAAGGAGGCAGGTCACCGGCTGTTTGGCGCTTCCCACACTATCCGTAATATACGTACTACCAGCCTACGTGAGTATTTCTTTACCCTATCCACGTGTTCGAACCCCACATGATAAATAGCTAGTAAGTTATAGAGTTAATTTTTTTCAACCGGGGGGAGTCATCCACTCCACCGAGTTTGTTCATTCCTCCAGTAAGAAAGAACCGATCCCTTGTGTTCTGGTGATTCGATTCCTGCTCCAGGAAGATCTTATTCTTACTGTGAAGCCACCAGCTTTGTCATGAACCAAGAATTACTGTATCGAACAGCCGAGTTGGGTACTCCTAGCAGAAGAGTATACCAGTTAGTAATTCCACAGTCACTAGTGAATGTAGCCTTACAGCTAGTTCACGATGTACCAGGTGTTGCACACCCTGGAATGGATCGTTCAGTAAAACAAGCCAGATTGAAATACTTTTGGCCTCGTATGGCAACTGATATTTCTGAGTGTTAAGAAATGTAGTGTCTGCATGCAACATAAGGGTAATGCTAATGGTCCAATCCAATCCAAGTGTATCCAACTACTAGCGAACCGTGGGAAAGAGTTGCGCTAGATTTGTTAACTAATTTCCAATGTTCCCTCCAAGGCAACAAACATCTGTGTGTTATGGTAGACCATTTCACCAGATATTGTGAGTTAGTTCCTATTGCAGATAAGACTGCCGAGACAGTAGCTAAAGCGTTTAAAGAACGCATTATCTGCAGGCATACCACCCCTAAGTCCCTAGTAACAGATAATGGAGGTGAATTCTGTAATGAGATTCTTGAAAATTTGTGTACCTTGTACAAGATCTCTAAATCCACCATTGTTCCTCATCATCCTGCCAGCAATGGGTTAGCGGAACGAACCAATAAGAAAGTACTTGATGTCTTGAGAGCCACTATCAATCCCAACAGTGAAACTTGGGATGAAGTTATACCTGATGTGCAGTGTGCTATAAATTCTGCTTACAATGTTTCTATAGGTGACACTCCACATTATGCATTGTATGGTGTAGATAAACGTTTGCCTTATGAGTTGTTATATTCTAATCCGAAACCAAATTACAACCCTGATGATTTCATAGCAACTCGTACCAGCTTAGCTCAAAGTGTTTTTAGAAGAATCCGTGAAACACTTCATAAATCAACAGCAGAATTTACAAGAGTCGCAAACACTCGAGCAAAGCCATCCAAAATCAAAGTAGGTTCGAGAGTTATGCTGACTAACTTTAACAAAACGTCTGCAATGCCAAAGCTTGATCAAAAGTTTGTTGGTCCTTATCGAGTAGTTGAACATATCACTGGTAATAAGTATAAGGTTAGAGAAATTAGTACTGGTCAGTATAAAGAATCGCATTTAGATCATATGAAGTTAGTATGTGATGATAATGATGTTCCAACCCAGACTAATGTGACAGACTCTGACAATCCTCCTGATCCTGTACTCTCTTCCTCTGATACTCAGTTAGACGATCAACCTGAATGTCGTTATTCCCTACGTACACGACAGGTATCGAGAAATCCTCAATGTGTGTGTGTGTGTGTGTGTGTGTGTGTGTGTGTGTGTGTGTGTGTGTGTGTGTGTGTGTGTGTGTGTGTGTGTGTGTGTGTGTGTGTGTATGTGTGCGAGTGCGCTTGCGCATGACTGCGTATGAGTGCGTGCAGCTTTGTGAACTCCCCCAGCAAGAGTGTGGTGAACCACTGGTGCACCAGCCGGGATCACACAGTCGTAAGACCAGAACTATCTTCTTATTACTCTGTAATTGGTGACTTCTTACGCATGAGCCCCACACTGTGTCATAGTATTTAACTCTCATCACACCGCACCACTGTCATGGCGACGCCCACACCATTGCCACGACGACGCCCACACCACTGCCACTACAACACCCGGAACACTGACACAACAACGCCCACACAAATGTCACTACAGCACCCGTAACACTGACATAACGCCCAAACTGCTACCACTACACCCACACCGCTGCAACAACACCCGCACCGTTACAACAGAACCCTTACTGGTGGCTGTAACAACAACACCCACACAGCTACTACAAGAACACCTTCACTGGTAGCTGTAACACCCACACTGCTACTACAACAGCACCCTCACTGCTACCTGTAACACCCACACTGCTACTACAACAGCACCCTCACTGCTAGCTATAACAACAACACCCATACAGCTACTACAACAGCACCCTCACTGCTACCTGTAACAACACCCATACAGCTACTACAAGAGCACCCTCACTGCTAGCTGTAACAACACCCACACAGCTACTACAAGAGCACCCTCACTTCTAGCTGTAACAACACCCACACAGCTACTACAACAGCACCCTCACTGCTAGCTGTAACAACACCCACACAGCTACTACAACAGCACCCTTACTTCTAGCTGTAACAACACCCACACAGCTACTACAACAGCACCCTCACTGCTAGCTGTAATAACACCCACACAGCTACTACAACAGCACCCTTACTTCTAGCTGTAACAACACCCACACAGCTACTACAACAGCACCCTCACTGCTAGCTGTAACAACACCGCACCTCTGCCATGCCCTCTAACACCTTCAACCAAGGAAAGACGACTCTACTCTGGAAGAACACATGTGCAATAGTTAGGTATCTTCATTCCAAAACGTTTCGCCTATACTTTAGGCTTCTTCAGTCGAATACGGAAGCAGTGCTTCGGCTGCCACCTCTATATTTCACTGAAAAAGCCTACTGTGTAAGCGAAACGCTTCTGAATAAAGATACCTAATTGTTGCACGTGTGTCTTATTTATCAAATTGTCGATATTATATACCATTATAATTATACGTCCCGTAGCTCGATTCCTAGCGCATTCAGGTCACACAGTGAGGTCCGTGATTCAATCCCCAATACGGGTGGAAACCTCAGAACGTGTTTCCTTAAGACACCTGTTGTTCCTGTTCACCTAGCAGTATGACAGGTACCTGGATGTTAGTCGACAGGTGAGAGTCGCATCCTGGGTACAACATTCACCTAATTTGTCTGAAATGTTCTGCATAACAAGGGGCTTTCTATAGAGTAGATGTCATAGATGTCAGCTAGACCTGTATACCTTGTACATGTACTTGTAGAAATAAAGATTATTATTATTATTATTATTATTATTATTATTATTATTATTATTATTATTATTATTATTATTATTAACTCTGGAAGATCACTCGCTTCGACAAAGGCCTCTTTAACAACCCGTCCACAAACCTCGTGCGAAAAAAAAATACAGATTTTAACTCTGATCATTTTCAAGGAGACACCACGCTGTCAGGTGTGCATGGTTGGTTAATGGGGTTTGAGGCCCATCGAGTGCACTAGGGTCATTAAACCATACCCCCGGCCGGGATTGAACCCGCGGTCATAGAGTCTCAAAACTCCAGCCCGTCGCGTTAGCCACTAGACCAGCTAGCCACAATAAGATTCATCCAACTAGGTATATTTCTACACCATAGGAAGGTTAGCACAGGCACCTCTGTGACCACAAATGCAAGTTTTTACAGACGAATCTCCAGCTAGCGTGGCCGTGACGAACTCTAGCTCAAGTCCCTTCACTGCCGTCAACATGACTTAAGAAATCGTAATGACACGATTGCAAACAAACCATACCCCCGGCCGGGATTGAACCCGCGGTCATAGAGTCTCAAAACTCCAGCCCGTCACGTTAGCCACTAGACCAGTACTCTATGACCGCGGGTTCAATCCCGGCCGGGGGTATGGTTTGTTTGCAATAGTGTCATTACGATTTCTTAAGTCATGTAGGGTCATTAAGACCGCGCCACCAACTCTCGGCATATAGTACAGATATACACTATATCTCTCGATGTATACTTCCTACGCAGAAGTCTAGCTTTTAGTTTTAGTTTGTTTAGCTGTAGCTACATACAAGTTTATCATAGACTTATGTAATTTAAAACATTTTAAGTATATACGAACAGTATTAAATGAGCGTATATTGTGTGTGTGTCCCAGATCCACATTCTTAGATTTTCATTTTGCCGGCGAAGTGGGTAATTTATGTACCTGATATTTACCCTGTGGAGGCTAGCGGAAATATATCTCATCTATTGTAAGCAAATTTAGGATATTTGCTTAAAATGTCTGGTATCTCATTAATATTTTCATAACACCTGGGAAGCGAGGAAGGCAACGAGGTTCGCTCACACCATTAACTAGTAAATATTCAGTAGCAATGTGATAGTCACCACCAGCCGGACCACCGCCACATTCGCATCTGTGTTGGCAGCGCACATTATCTGGCCCTACGTGCTGCGCCCCTGCCATAGGGCCAAATTCTACGACATTCGCATCTGCTTCGGCAGACCCCACCGTCGTCAGAAGCACACACCTGTTCTTTCCTGCTGCGCCTCCTACGGAATGGGTCACCAGATGAAAAAGATGCGTGTCAGGTGATTTTCCATTGACTCACAGGTGATCCACCGGTAGTATATTCGTGGTGGTCCTTAAGCAACCCAATTCTCCAACTTTTTGTAGAGTTCGGTAGTACCATACACACTGCGGTGCCAGACTTCAGCAGTTCGTTTCTTTTATTTCGTTACTGTTGGTTATTTATACGTAAATATAAGTTAACATACATTAATCTAACAAAATCTAACTGAACTCAGAATAACTAACCTAAAAGTTAATTAGCTTCTTAAATCGGGCAGAAATGCCCTAGCGGTAATTTGGGGAAATATGTATCCAGGCACAATGTGTAGAGAAAGTTATTATGTGGGCAACGTTTCGCCCAGGGTAGAACACAGATAGAGGTCCATGCCAGCAGAAACTTGCTCTCTGTATATTGCGTCTTCATGCTCATCCCTGTCGGCATTACTCCTGAACATCCAATCTGGAGGAAACTGCCTGCACTAATTGGAGAACAGGTTGCTTTAAGAACACAGCATGCACGCCAGTGTGGGTTAGAGACGGTCTGTGTTATACTTGATACAACAACTTCCCTCACCTCGTTCTTCTCGTGAGCTTCTATGAACACTTCCGTTCCGACCAGCTTAAATTTTGAACATAGAGAAGCGATAGAGTGACACATACCTAAGAGGGACTCCTAAAATTGTAGGAAGACTCAGATTACTTGAAGATGACTTACACTCCCTTCATACATCAAAGGTTTCTATAGGAGTGAGAGACTAACACAATTCCTTTACAGGTGACAGGCTATGTCATACTTCGAGGACAATTTTCCTCACATCGGTCTTCTGGTGAGCCTCTACAAACACTTTCATTCAGGCCACCTTGAACTGTGAACGCGGAGAGGAGAAAGTGACACAAATCTAAAAGGGACTCTAGAAGTGTGGGACTCTTATACTGACCTCACTTCTACGAAAGTTCCAGGAGGAGTCAAGTTACCTAAAGACGATCTACACTTCCTACTTTCCTACAGCACAGATTCCTATAAGAGTGAGACTAACATCATTCCCGTAGCACAGGTTCTTGTAGGAGAAACTAACACCATTCCTGCAACACAGGTTCCTGTAGGAGTGAAAGACACTCGTTCCTCTCTTGCAACACTACTCCTACACTTCACTTCTACAACACTCCACTCCAACATTTCGCTACTGCATTCCACTGCTACAAAACGCTCATACACTCCTTCAGTATTAAGTCCTAAGTGGGCGGAACCAGGATCTATGCCTCGTCATGCTCACTAACTGGATGACAAAAACCAGACTTGGGAGAAGATGGAAGTGAGAGAGAGAATGTATGGGGAAGATGAGGAACAAAATGTAGACTTATTAACTGCACGGTGACAGACCCATGAGAACATCGCCAGTGGCCCTACCTCAGACCAGACTTCTAGGGCCCGGGCCGAGACCAAACTTTTAGGGTCTGGTCTCAGACCAAACTTTTAGGGCCAGGTCTAAGACCAAGTCGTCTTTACTGGAATGGCAAAACTACAGGCATAGGCCCAATTAAGAAATACAGTATTATGTTAGAGAATATTATGTCAGGCAGTATTATGTTAGAGAATATTATGTTAGGCAGTATTATGTTAGAGAATATTATGTTAGGCAGTATTATGTTAGAGAATATTATGTTAGGCAGTATTATCCTATATAATGTTACATCATAGTCACAAAAATTAGCTAAACAAACTAATTTTATTAACCCATACCTACCTGGAGGGTGTTCTGGGGGTCAATGCCCCCGGGGCCCAGTCCATGACCAGGCCTCCCGGTGGATCAGAGCCTGATCAAGTAGGCTGTTACTGCTGGTCGCACGTACGAACCACAACCCGGCTGATCCAGCACTGACTTTAGGTATCTGTCCAGCTCCCTCTTGAAGGTAACCAGGAGTCTATTGGCAATTCTTCTTATGTCTGGTGAGAGGCTGATGAACAATCTTGGGCCCCGGACACTTATTGCGTTTTTCTTTAAGTGTACTAATGGCGCCCCTACTTTTCACAGGGGTTACGTTGCATCGCCTGCCAAGTCTTTTGCTTTCGTAGAGAGGATTTCTGTGTGCAGATTAGGTACCAGTCCCTCTAGAATTTTCCAGATGTAAATTATGATGTATCTCTCTCGCCTGCGCTCCAGTGAGTACAAGTTAAGTACTTCCAAGCGTTCCAAGCAGTTAAGATAACATTTTCGAATTTGGTCAGGCACACACACACACACACACACACGCACACACACACACCTGCCAAAGCGCCAATTCAGCCGACATATCAAAACACAAAACAATCAGGTAAAATTTTTTTAAATATTTCGTTAATAATTTAAAATAGCAGAATAAGAGCATTTTTATCCTCTTCGTAAGTTTCTCCTCTCTTATCGACATGATATTTTTCATAAATTTTGGGTGTGAAGAAGCAACGGAAGGAGGGAGGAATGGTGAGGAGGAAGGGGAGGAGGGGAGGGAAAGGGGGTAAGGAAATGAGTAGGGGAGGGGGAATTGGGGAGAGAGCGCTGATTACAGGGAACAACGCATCAACAGGTGTTGTGTCGAGGTCCTACCACCTGAGTCCTTCCCTTTACAGTGAGAGAGAGAGAGAGAGAGAGAGAGAGAGAGAGAGCGAGAGAGAGAGAGAGAGAGAGAGAGAGAGAGAGAGAGAGAGAGAGAGAGAGAGAGAGAGATTTTACACCAGGCTTCACGAAGACGCTGATTCGACGGCCGTAATTTCAACTGAGCCTTGCGACACTTCCAATTCCTGTCTGCTGTTGCTCGCTGCTGCTGCAGACACCCACTCCTCCAACCTGCTGTTGCTGCTGCAGATACCCACTCCTGCAACCTGCTGTTGTTGCAGACACCCACTCCTCCAACCTGCTGTTGCTTCACACACCCACTCCCGCAACCTGCTGTTACTGCTGGAGACACCCACTCCTGCAAGCTGCTGTTGCTGCAGACACGCACTCTTGCAACCGGCTGTTACTGTTGCAGACATCCACTCCTGCAACCTGCTGTTACTCGCTGCTGCTGCATACACCCACTCCTGCAGCTTGCTGTTGCTGCAGACAACCACTCCTGCAACCTGATGTTGCTCGCTTCTGTAGACACCTGCTTCAGATGTCTGCTGTTGGTTGCTGCTGCAGATACCTGTCGCCGCTGTGACCGCCTCAGGAGGTTAATTATTTTGATATTATCCAATCTTGGAAGCACATGCGGCTGAGATTTTTATTTTATTTACAGTCTCTGATTTGTGCTTCCTGTGAGCCTCATGGCGTGCCCCACGGCGCACACACACACACACACACACACACACACACACACACACACCTTCAAGATGCAGTACAATAAAGCTCTTGGAGAAGGGAGAGAATGGACCTAGTAGCGACCAGCGAAGAGGCGAGGTCAGGAGGTGACTCGATCCCTCAACCACAAATTGGTAAGTACACACACACACACACACACACACACACACACACACACACACACACACAGACACACACATACACACACACACACATACACACATACAAACACGCACACACACACACACACAAACGAAGAATTTTCTGAGCAAACATATGAAGAAAACAACCAGAGCGAGGAAGATTATTAAGCGAGACGATCTGGTTTTTACACAAAGTGAATATGACATAGCTGAAATTACTTACGGGGAACCACTAGATGCCAGCCATAATGTGGTACTACATTCGAGTACCTGGTGGAAATGACAATGAAGAAAGAAATTGAGGAAATGAGCAACAGCAAATGGGAGTTCATAAAGGAGGACTATAATGACATGAGAAATTTTCTGAGAGAAAGTAATGGGTAAGGTTATTGAAGGGCAAAGTGATTCAAGAAAGGAAGGAGGACATAATAAATGTCAGTGTCAAGAAGTAGAAGAAAAAATAACACGAAGAGAGAGAGAGAGAGAGAGAGAGAGAGAGAGAGAGAGAGAGAGAGAGAGAGAGAGAGAGAGAGAGAGAGAGAGAGAGAGAGAGAGAGAGAGAGAGAGAGAGAGAGAGAGAGAGAGAGAGAGAGACAGAGAGAGAGAGACAGAGAGAGACAGAGAGAGAGAGACAGAGAGAGACAGAGAGAGAGAGACAGAGAGAGACAGAGAGAGAGACAGAGAGAGAGAGACAGAGAGAGAGAGAGAGAGAGAGAGAGAGAGAGAGAGAGAGAGAGAGAGAGAGAGAGAGAGAGAGAGAGAGAGAGAGAGAGAGCATGGTACAATCAAGAATGCAGAGGTACCAAGGGGAGGTCAAAAGGGCTTGGAAGAAATACATACCATCAAACGACAGAAACCAGGGGAGAAAAAGGCAAGAGAACTAGAAATTAATATGGAAGAACAAGTGGGGAAACTGAAGACAGTTTGAAAATGATACAGCATGAAAGACCAAAACTGGACCAAAAACAAGTGTGAAGGACCAAGTGATAAAGTTGGAGGAGGGAGAGGAGCTTACAGAAAATGACAAAAGTATGCAAAGACATCAACGAAAGATTCAACGAAGTCTTCACAGAAAAAAATAGAGAGCTACTGGAAGGCACCGTAGTCAGAACAGATCAACAGTTGCTAGAAAACATCAACACAACAAAAGTGTGAGACTACTGAAAGAGGTTAAAGCAATAAAGTGAATGGGACTAGACAATGCATCACGGGAGCTAAGAAGAGGAGAACTAATATGTAACCCAATAACAAATATCTTCTACTTATTTTTCCAATCAGGATAGCTATCAGAAAATTGAGAAAATGTTAATATGGTCCCCATATATAAAAAGGACAGATAAGAGGCACTGAAATCCAAGTCAGTATCTTTAACATGCATACCGTCAAAAATTCAGAAGATTGAAAAGAAAAAGATACCAGAGCAATTAACAGAGACAATTCTTCGGAGAAAACCAGCATGGGGTAAGGGATGGAGATTCCTGCCTAACGAACTTTCTCGAGTTCTATGACAAAAGTCACAGAGCTAAAACAAGATAGGATTAGCTGAAGTGCGCCTATATATAGTACTACACTATGGATTACCTGTAGGTTATACGTAGTCGCTTCCGGGGTCACCGTCCCCGCGGCCCGGTTCCACACCAGACCTCCTAACAGTTAGCCCATAAATTTGAACAGGCAGGGATAAAAGGCAGAGTGCTCCAGTGGGTCCGGTAGTACCTGAATGACAGAAGGCAGAAAGTAACAGTATGGGATGAGACATCAAAACGGGAGAGAGTAACTAGTGGGGTCCCGCAAGACTCAGCATTAGGACCGCTACTGTTTCTAATAAACATCAACAACGTACCAGGGGAATAGAATTTTGTGTGTCCTTGTTTGCTGATGATGCAGAATTAATGAAAAGGACAAGAACAGGTAAGTGATGAACTCCAGGGAGACCCCGACAGACTAAACATATGTGATCAAACAAGTGGATTCTAAAGTTCAATCCAAACTAACGTAAGGTTAAACGATGTGAAAAGATGAAAGCACACCGAACACAAAATACACAATCATTACTGCAACAATTCCCCCCTTACACACACTATCATTATATTACTACCACCACACATTACCACCACCACTAAGCCACCAAACACCACCAACACCACACCATAGACCATCACCACACGCCACAAACATACATTACCAAAACACACAACACACACCACTATACCACCACCACATCATCATCACCATATGCCACCATCACCACCACACCATCACAGCCACACACTACCACCACACCGTCAGCACAACACACCACCACCACAACCACACACCACAACACACCACCACCACACCAATACCACAACACACGGCCAGCACACCATCACCACCACACACCACCACACCATCACAACCACACACCACCGCCACACCGTCACCACCACACACCACTACCACACCATCACCACGACAACCACACCACCACTGTCACCACACCACACCACCACCACAAACACACCACCACCACAACCACACCAATACCACAACATACCACCACCACATCATCACAAACACACACCACCACCACCACCACACCGTCACCACAACACGCCACCACAACCACACACCAATACCACAACACACCACCACCACACCATACATTCTTCAAGTGTCAATTTACCCTAAATCTTTCCCCGGCTCCCTTTTATCCCGTCTGGCAAGTGAAAGTTTTTATGACAGATGTATCTGAGAAGCTTTTATCCCCGGCTGAGTGAGTGAGCATCATGTTTCTCGTGTGATGGACGACTGCACCAGTCTGCCCAACTTGACTCTCCTGTATAAGTTCATTTATATTAATATATGGTAGATTTAGTGAACACCCAGTAACCGACAAACTACGAATGTAAAACACACAGAGCGAGCCCTTGAGCGAAAAATCGTTTAACTACGGCGAAACGTCGTCTAATAAAATGACTCATTCCGCTACGTAATATGTATTATTAGGTTTATAGCCTTTCGACTACACAAAGATCATTAAGGCTGCACGTAACATGTTGACAACATGTTACGTGCTCTCAGGATATATATATATATATATATATATATATATATATATATATATATATATATATATATATATATATATATATATATATGTCGTGCCGAATAGGCAGAATTTGCAATCTTGGCTTAAATAGCAACGCTCATATTGCCATATAGGACAAGCGAAAATTTGTGTATGCAATAATTTAGCCAAAATCATTCTGAATCTAACGAAAAAAATATATTTCACTGTGTTTGTTTAGCATTAATTTATTGTAAACAATTCTAAAATATATTTAGTTGGGTTAGGCTAAAATAAATTAGTCTTGTTATAATACGGTTAGGTAAGTTTTCTAAGTTCCTTTTGGTGCAAAATTATAAATTTTTACATCAACATTAATTAAAAATATATATCTTTAAACGTATAAGAGAAGATTTTAGAAAGGACTTAATTTTAAATGAGTTCTTGCTAACTGACCAGTTTTACATATTCGGCACGACATATATATATATATATATATATATATATATATATATATATATATATATATATATATATATATATATATATATATATATATATATATATATATGTCGTTCCTAATAGGTAAAACTGGTCAATTAGCAAGAACTCATTTAAAATTAAGTCCTTTCTAAAAAATTCTCTTATACGTTTAAAGATATATATTTTTTTCATTAATGTTAATGTAAAAAATATTAATTTTGCACCAAAAGAATCTTAGAAAACTTACCTAACCTTATTATAACAAGCGCAATTTATTTTTGCCTAATCCTACTAAATATATTTTAAATACTTTTACAGTAATTTAATACTAAACAAACACAATGAAATATATTTTTTCCGTTAGGTTTAGAATGATTTTGGCGAAATTATTGCATAAACAAATTTTTGCTTGTCCTATATGGCAAGATGAGCGTTGCTATTTAAGCCAAGATCGCAAATTCTGCCTATTCGGCACGACAAATATATATATATATATATATATATATATATATATATATATATATATATATATATATATATATATATATGTCGTGCCGAATATGTAAAACTGGTCAGTTAGCAAGAACTCATTTAAAATTAAGTCCTTTCTAAAATCTTCTCTTATACGTTTAAAGATATATATTTTTCATTAATGTTGATGTAAAAATTTATAATTTTGCACCAAAAGGAACTTAGAAAACTTACCTAACCTTATTATAACAAGAGTAATTTATTTTAGCCTAACCCAACTAAATATATTTTAGAATTGTTTACAATAAATTAATGCTAAACAAACACAGTGAAATATATTTTATTCGTTAGGTTCAGAATGATTTTGGCGAAATTATTGCATACACAAATTTTCACTTGTCCTATATGGCAAGATGAGCGTTGCTATTTAAGCCAAGATCGCAAGTTCTGCTTATTCGGCACGACATTATATATATATATATATATATATATATATATATATATATATATATATATATATATATATATATATATATATACACACACACACACACTAAAAGATATACACATGCGTATATATTCTTGTATTTTAAACGATATATAAAACATCTGGAGTCACTTAACCTGCTTTCACTGGAGGGCAGGCGAGATACATCATAACCTACACCTGGAAAATCCTAGAAGAACTGGTCCTTAATCTGCACACAGAAATCTCTCCCTATGAAAGCAAAAGATTTGGAAGGCGGTGTAACATACCCCCAAATGAAAAGTAGGGGCACCATTAGTACACTAAGAGAAAACACAGCAAGTGTCCGGGGCCCAAGACTGTTCATCAGCCTCCCACCAGCCATAAGGGGAATTACCAATAGATCCCTGGCTACCTTCAAGACGGAGCTGGACAGATACCTAGAGTCAGTGCCGGATCAGCCGGGCTAGGGTGTTCGTATGTTGGACTACGTGCGGCCAGCAGTAACAGCCTAGTTGATCAAGCCCTGATCCACCGGGAGGGCTGGTCATAGACCGGGCCGCGGAGGGCGCTGATCCCCGGAATACCCTCCAGGTAGTACAAAGAATTAGCCTCAGTGTAAACACCAATGTGGCCTCATTTAATTTTATGAACGTTTGAATCTTACTATTATTATTATTAAGAATATAAGAAAGAAGGAACACTGTAGCAGGCCTACTGGCCCATGCAAAGCAGGTCCAAGTAACCTACCGGCGTAAGCCACTGGCCCAAACTAGTCAGGTATAAGTCACATCCACTTAAGAAAGAAAGAGCACTGTATCAGACCTATCAACACAAGCTAGTCAGGTCTAACACCCCCCCCACTCATGTATTTATCTAACCTATTTTTAAAACTACACAACGTTTTAGCACACACGGTAGTGTGTTCCACTCATCCACAACTCTATTATCAAACCAATGCTATCCTATATCCCTACTGATTCTAAAATTTCCAACTTGAAACCACTGCTGCGAGTCCTGGTCTTGGCTAGATATTTTTAGCACCACATACATACTCGCCATTACAATGCACTACTTAGATTCTGTCTTAACTTCGTTTGATCTATCTTGTTTGTGGTCTAAATGGCGTGCTGTCGACAACAGTGATGACACTGCACAAGCTTTTATTGGGACAACACTTCACTCTGAGTGGAATTTTATCTCGCCTTGACAAAATTCTACACAAAGCGAAACGGTGTCCACTCCGGCCTTAAAAAATCTGCAACTTGTTTTTTTGCGTCACAATTGTTGTTAGTACGACGTTTGTAAACGGTAGCTACCTATTTTGATAAGATAAAAAATTAATAACAAACCACAAACAATATTAAACCAGAAGCAAAATTAAACCAGAAGCATAATTACACCACAAATATTAAACCACAATTGATTACGACATTCCGATAAGGTAAAAAAAATACTATCATACCACAAGTAATATTAAACCACAAGCAAAATTAAACCTGTCAGCAGTTACGAGACTTTTTGATCCACACTTGAAACAAAAAGGGGAAAATATCCTTTACAGGACTTTTATATCCTATGGAAGACTCCGAGGTCAAACCAATTCAGGATGACCTTAGGAGGTGGTGGAGGGGTGAGGGGGTGAGTGGTGGGGGTAGAGGGAAGGGAGAACTAATGACTAATCCCGGTTAATTGGGGCTGTGTGTCTGAGAGTGTGTTGGTAAATATCACGTCAGCCAGCGTCCTCTCAAATGTTTTAGTGAGTGTGTGTGTATGTGTACTCACCTATTTGTGGTTGAAGGGGTCGATTCTTAACTCCTGGCCTCCCCTCTCTCCGCTGATCGCTACTAGGTCCACTCTCTGCTCCTAGAGCCTTAATCGTATGGATCCTGCCTCCACGTCACCACTCTTCAGATTGTTCCACTTCCTGACAACTCTCAGGCTGAAGATGTACTTCCTAACATCTCTATGAATAGTCTGATGTACTTCCTAACATCTCTATGAATAGTCTTGAGTTTTTAACTTCTAGCTGTGTTCCCTTGTTCCAGGGTCCCCATCTCTGAAACATTCTGGCCCTGTCCACCTTGTCAATTTGTCAATTAATCTCAGTATTTTATATGTCGTTATCATGTCCCCCCTATCCCTCCTGTTCTCCAGTGTCGTCAGGTTGAGTTCCCTTAACCTTTTCTTGTAGGATATATCCCTTAGGATATATCCCTTGTAGGATATATCCCTAGTCTTGTTGCAAACTTTTGCACTTTCTCTACTCTCCTAACGTTTTTGACCAGGTGCGAGTTCCATACTGGTGCTGCATACCCCAACATGGGCCTGACTTACAAACATGTCGAAACGCTATTCTTTGGGTTGCCAGGCGCCCATATTCTGCAGATGTGCTCAGATGTGAGAGGTTTGCAGCCTTTGACCTCCTTGGCTGTACTCCGGCTGGGGTCTTCTTTGTCCTTCCCCAAGCTTCATGACCCTGCAATTGCTGGGGTTCAACTCCAGCAAGCGAGTGAGTTAGTGTGTGTGTATGTGTACTCACCTATTTGTGGTTGCAGGGATCGAGACTCAGCTCCTAGCCCCGCCTCTTCACTGACCGCTACGAGGTCCCCTCTCCCCCTGCTCTATGAGCTTTACCATACCTCCTTTTAAGACTGTGTATGGTTCCTGCCTCCACTACATCACTTGCCAGACTATTCCACTTCCTGACAACTCTACGACTGAAAAAATACTTCCTAACATCCCTCTGACTCATCTGAGTCTTCAACTTCCAACTGTGACCCCTTGTTTCTGTGTCCTCTCTCTGGAACATCCTATGTCCACGTTATTTATTCCTCGCAGTATTTTGTATGTCGCTATCATGTTACTCCTAACCCTCCTGTCCTCCTGTGTCATCAGGCCGATTTCCCTTAACCTTTCTTCGTAGGACATTCCCCTTAGTCTTGTTGCAAACCTTTGCACTTTCTCTAATAATTTCTTGACGTGCTTGACCAGGTGTGGTTTCCAAACTGGTGCTGCATACTCCAGGATGGGCCTGAAGTACACGGTGTACAGTCTCTTGAAAGATTCCTTACTGAGGTATCGGAACGCTATTCTCAGGTTTGTCAGGCGCCCATATGCTGCAGCAGTGTGTGTGCACTCACTTAGTTATGACTGCAGGGGTCGATCACAGATCCTGGCCCCGCCTCTTCACTGGTTGCTACTAGGTCACTCTTCCTATTCCATGAGTTTTATCATACCTCTTCTTAAAGATATGTATGGATCCTGTCTCCACTACATCACTTCCCAGACTATTCCACTTCCTGTGTGTGTGTGCGTTAGTTAGTTACCATTTTGTCCTAGGCACATGTCGATTAGACACTAGGCCTGCTGTATATGTGTGTGTGTGTGTGTGTGTGTGTGTGTGTGTGTGTGTGTGTGTGTGTGTGTGGTAAAGAATATAATAGTCTATAATTAGAATGAGATACTATTATAACTGCCTCAACTGAGCTGCGTCAGGAGGAACTGGTGTGAAAATCAAGAAAATGAAAGAAATGAGAAAAAGAAGAGGGGGAAATATAAGGGGTAAGAAGAAAAGGGAAATAAAAAAAGGGAGAAAGGGGGAAAGTAGGAAAAAGAGGGGGGAGGAAGAAAGGGGGCGAGAGGGAAGAGAGGGGGGGAAGAAAAAGGAGGAAGAAAGGGGGAGGAAGAAGAGAGAAAGGAGGAGGAGGAGGAGGAGGAGGAAGAGAAGAAGGAGGAGAAGGAGGAGGAGGAGACAAGGACTAACACGAGCCCTTGAGAGCAGAAGAGCGACCCTCGTTAGAGGCGGCCGAGAGCGCCTCTGTTCCTGTGTCAATCCTGATTGTCTCCTGCACCTGAGGACCACCCCACCAAGACCACCCCACCAGTTACCACTCCACCAAGACCACCCCTCCAATTACGAATCCACCAAGACCACCCCACCAATTACGACTCCACCAAAACCACCCCTCTAATTACGACTCCACCAAGACCACCCCACCAATTATAACTCCAAGACGACCCCCACCAATTACGACTCCAAGACGACCCCACCAATTACGACCCCTCACCAAGATCGACCCCACAAACGACAAGTCAAAGGATGATTCCAGTAATCGCTCCTTTTCTCTCCCGCACCCACCCTTCTATGTCCACAAATTTCTGCTGAACACTAACACCACATTCTTAAATCTACCCCATACCTCTTCAACCTCATTGCCTACACTTCTCACTAGCCCATCTTTCTACCCTCCCTGAGGTCGACACCAAGTGAAACCAAAATATTTAAGAGTCAGTCACCTAACTAGAACATAAGAAAAAAATAATAGTGGATATCATGAAAATCCTCCAGT
Organism: Cherax quadricarinatus; assembly: GCF_038502225.1. NCBI lineage: Eukaryota > Metazoa > Arthropoda > Malacostraca > Decapoda > Parastacidae > Cherax > Cherax quadricarinatus. The sequence goes on from NC_091357.1 coordinate 9,306,409, forward strand.
GATAACATATTACAACCGCTTACATATAACAAGGATGAGAACTCACAATGAACACCGGTAGATCACAACACAAAACTAAAAAAAATCTGGAAAAGATTGTGGAACTATAATCCCAGATGACCTATTGTTTAGAGAACGCAACAAGGTAACTGCGGCAATGGTGAAGAAGAAAATGAGTATCTTGGAAAGAAGAAAAAATCATGAAAATGACCCTGACACTAGGAATATTGTTTTATGCTCACACTTTCCAAAACAGGAAAGATGTCAGAGAATGAAATATCAAACCTACTGGGAACGCCTCCGAGCAACTGAAATTTATTTTCCGGAACGGAGATACTTTATCATTATGGAAACAAAAAATATTTGAAGGAAGTGTCGAGGGTATTTCGGGAATCAACGTCCCGGACCATGACCAGGCCTCCTGGTTGATCAGGACCTAATCAACTAGGCTGGGCACAATAAGAGAACACTGTGTCAACACCCGTGGTCCAAAATTTATCAATCTGCTCCCAGCTTATATTTGAAATATTGCAGCAACAGACATCAGCTACACTGTGATGTTTATGCGGACCTGCAGATCACTAGCAGAAACAACCTGGGTAACCAGGGTAGTCAACAAGAAAGCCTGGCCTCAGACCAAGCTACCAGCTGCGAGAGTCGAGCCGTCGAAACCGATTACAGGCATGTCACAGGAAAGGGCTGGAGAGCCAATAGGAGTGATCAGACAAGTGGCCACAAGAACTTAACCCCGAGACACGTGTTAAGTACAAGTAAAGGTAAAAGGAAGAGACGACCGAACACTGAATATAGTCTAGGATATAAAAAGAGAAGGCTCCAACCAAGGGAAAAAATAAAAAAAAATAGAGCATAATACTGAGCACATGAACGCAGTAACTTTGCTAGCTTCTTGGAGACTGACGTTACGAAAAACATGCCTTTACGAAATAAATATGATGATTTAAAACAAATTGGCAGTCAGTGAGCGCGTGGAGAGGACAGACGCGGTAGTGGGGTCAGGCGCCGTAGTGGGGTTAGGCGCGGTAGTTGGGTTAGGCGCGGTAGTGGGGTTAGGCGCGGTAGTGGGGTTAGGCGCGGTAGTGGGGTCAGGCGCGATAGTGGGGTCAGCCACGGTAGTGAGGTCAGGCGCGGTAGTGGGGTCAGGCGCGGATAAAGTGCACGGGACTTTATCTGTGTCTGGATCGAATGTTTCCCGAGTCATACAGACCCTATCATACAGCCACATTTCATTACTAAAAAGTCCTTTAGGGCCTAATGCACATAGTATGACAGGCTTAATGTCGAGTATGCAGTATCAGACTGGAGCCCACACCCGATAAAACACACACGAGAAAAGAGTTGTAAGGTTTGCGACCAGAATGGTTCCTGAATTGGGATGACTGACATATGAGGATGTTCAAAGAAATCGAACTTTCCTACGCTGAACTACCAGAGCAGCAGAGGTGGTATGATCAAGGTGTAGAAAATATTCAAGAGGAGGAAGATAGAGGCAAACTATATGGAAGGAGAAAACAAGAGAGCAATGATAGAAACTTAAAATAAGAATGCGATCTCTCTCTCTCTCTCTCTCTCTCTCTCTCTCTCTCTCTCTAACACACACCGATTACAACAAAGACAGCTTCACTCTGTGCACTCCTGTACATTCCCCATGACTTCAATGTCATGGCATGTCCTGTATTTCCCGGTGTGTAATCTTGCTCCCGGGTACCTTAGAGAGTATAATTTATTATCACCTTACTCCTCCAGCCTACGTCCTGCTATTTCCTACCAGTTCCCGTATTCTCCTCCACTGTATATCCAGCTACAGTGCTTGCAACCCTGTAGTACTGTCCCTTGCAATTTATATATTTGCTGTTTAAAGTATAGAAGTATGTGTTAAAACTATTTCACTGCACAGTCCTGTGTTTACACAGTTCCCTATATGTGTAATCTGCGTGTACCGTTTATGTTTGCTGTGTATATGTGCTGTGTATATGTACTGTGCATGTGTACTGTGCATGTGTACTGTGTGCTGTATATGTGTACTGTGTATGTGTACCAAGTATATGCATTGTGTATGCTTCTACTCTGATGTGTACTATGTATGTGTAACATGTATGATGTGCACTTTATGTGCTCTTCTTTATATGATATTTGTTGATGTTTCCAGTTGTCATCGCCTCCCACAGACGGTCCAGGATTCCAAGCTGATGGCCGCTCATGACCCGTCAGGTTGTTGGTGCTAGCAGCACGCAGTACAACATGTTCACCATAGCAATGTTTATAACACTATCAATCCTTTCTAAAACTATCAATCCTGTTTTATAAAACTAGCAATCCTGCTTTCTAAAACAAGCAATCCTCCTGCTTTCTAAAACTAGCAATCCTCCTGCTTTATAAAACTAGCAATCCTCCTGCTTTATAAAACTAGCAATCATCACAAAACTCTTTCAAAGATTTCGACTGATGTATCAATAAACACCGGTTCCTGATCATGCTTCAAACCACCATTCTTTCATTACTACTACTACCACCACCACATTTATCCCCATCAACCACCACCACTATCTGATCACGTCAGCCAACAAAACTAAAACCATCCCGTCCACCACCACCACCACCTTGAGCCAGCAATGCAACCACTATCGCGTCAACTAGCATCACCCCCCCCCCCCACCAATTACCAATACCTGCTTAAAGTGTAAACACATTTTTCTGATCGTCAAACGTCAGTGAAATTGGGTCACTTGCAGTGAGAGGAAGTGGAAGAGGGGAAGAGGAAACGGAGGAGGAATAAAAGGAAGAGAAATAAGGGCAATAAGAGGAGGACTAAGAGAACGAGGAAGATGGTGTGCATCAAATATTACCTCTTAATGAAAGAGCGTCAAAACAAGTGACAAGAACATAATTAAGTTGGTTACCTGCGAAATGACGTAATTGGCAAGTTAAATTAACATACCCCGCATCCCCAAGCACTGGGTGGGCGGCGAGCGGTGGGCGTGTGTGGTGGGCGGCGGGTGGTGTGTGGTGGGCAGCAAGACTTGTGTAGGGTAAGGAGCAACGTAGTTTGTTGCGAAAGGAGATGAGAGGTTGACAAAAAAGGGGTAGAAAGGGAGGGAGGGAAGTGAGAGAATCTATAGAATGAGGGAAGAGGTAAAGGGAGTGAAAATTGGCATATGAGGAGGGAAGAGAAGAACAAGAAGCAAGGAAAGAAAGAGGAAAGGAAAAGAGAAAAAAGAATGATAGTAGGAAAGAGAAATGAGAAGAAATGAAGGAAACGTAATAAAAAAGATGAGAAAGAGGGAAAAAGAGAAAGTTAGGTAGTAAAGAGAAACAGAAGTGGATCGATAAAAAGGGAGGAAAAAAGGCGAAATAAAGGTACAAGAAAAAAAAAGCTGTAGGAAGTGAAAAAGAAGAGGAAACAGAACTGGATGCAAGAAAAAAGGGAAGGGAGGTAGCAGAGAGAAGAAAAAGAGATGAGGGGAACCAGAGAAAACGGCAAAAAAAAAAAAATAATGGGGAAACGCTAAACCCATAGGGGTCATACAACACCAGGGGGAAAGGGGATGTAATAAGGCTTGATCCGAGGAAGGCGGGGCCACTGTAGTTCCCTGGATCAAGAGCCTGTAGGAAAGGTGGAAGAGCAGAAGGCTCTCTTGCTTCCCCTCCTAATATTTTGTCTTCTCCCTTGCTAGACACTATCAATTATTATTATTATTATTATTATTATTATTATTATTATTATTATTATTATTATGTATTGTTGTTTTGTTGTTGCAGCCAGAAACCACCAATTCTTTATTCTTATAAAAAATAAAAACTATGTTCATATTTATCAAATCCTACATTAAACTCTGTCAAATCCTATATTAAATCCTTATCAAATCTTATATAAAATCCTTCACTACCTGATTATTACTACCTAGAAATCATACTCTGCTTTGAGGAACTGAGGGCAAAGCAGATTTGATCCGAGGAAGAGGAGGGTATCTCTAATTCCTTGGATTAAAATGCCTTCTTTCCCATCACGGACGTAATATATTCCAGGGTTCTGAGAGACTTTCAAGAGAGGAGGGAGACAAAATTGTGGGAGGGAGAAGGGAGAGAGATGGGAAGAGAGAGGAGGGAAGGAGAGAGAGAAAGGAAGGAGGAAGCAAGGAAATGAAAATAAATAAGGACTGTGAATACGGAAGGACGGGAGAGAGTAGGAAAGGATGGGAGAGCAAGAAGAAATGAGAGAGTGAGTAGGAAGAAATGGGAGAGTAGGGAGGAAGGGATGGGAAGAGAGGAGGGAGGAGGAGAAAGGAAGAAAAATGCGATGATTAGGGAGGGAGGAAGGGATAGAATGGAAGAGGAAGGAGAATATGGGTAAGGGGAGGGGAGGGGCGGGAGGGTCAAGGGCCTGTCTTTATGACCAAGATAAACGTATATAGGGAGGAAAATCCCAGGCTAATGATACTATTAATGGTCCATATACCTGTCCTGGCGGGGGTAATGAGGTTTGACGCAGGTGATAAGTCGATGCTTTGCAGCTGATGAAGCGGTGTGACGCAAGTGACGCAGAGATGAAGCCTTGTGAAGCTGAGATGATGTAGTCGACACAGGCATGACGCAAATGCGATACGCCAACGTGACGCATGCTTTGTGCAGGTGATAAGACAGTGCACCGCAGTGAACGCAGATGTGAAGTATGCGCCATGTATGTTTATGTAGTGTGACGCACGCGTTGTGTAGCTGATGACGCAGATCTCCACTCCAAGTGACGCCATCTCTCCTCCTACCTTCTTCATTTGCAATCACGTCAACACTCCTCCATCATCAATACTCAGCTCACTGCTTCCTTTACTCCTTTGTCCTGGCATTATTATTATTATTGTACAATCAAAACTAAGCGCTAAACCCACGGGGGTCATCCAGCCCTGGGCAGTTACGATAATCAGAAATCTGAATCCAAGACAAGAGTGACTGAAGTGCCTACATTATGACTAGGCCGAGGGACTGAACACTTCACAATTACCACTCTACTTCTTCCATCCTCTCCGCTATTTATTCTCTGTATGGAATGAAAGAAACTACTGGTTGGCGAAACGTCTTCAAATACGATACCTACATTTTGTCGGTATTGTTTCCATTATTGAAACGAGACTGACTGAACATTGTGAGCAACAAGAGCCCAAAATGGTATTATAAAATTCTATACTACAACCAGGTATACTCCAGGTATACAACATTAATCAAGACTTACTTAACTCACGAAATCGTAATGACACGATTGCAAACAAACTATACCACGGGTGGGGTTAGAACCCGCGATCAGAGTCACAAAACACGACGGTCTGGAGTTTTGTGACTCTGATCGCGGGTTCTAACCTCACCCGCGGTATGTTTTTTTATTTCTTAAGACTCATATTACGCGGTGCAGCTCTGGTCTCCATGCCATATTATGTACGCATCAGAGAATATAGAAAAATATGACGAAGATAGAAGAGTCCTGAACTTACACTCTATTGGAAGACATAACAAAGGTAAACAAATGGAGGATAGGTAAAAAGAAAAGGAGATATAAATAGGGTGCTGAGGATACCTGAGCAAGAGAGAACACGAGACAATGGATCCAAGTTGGGTAAGTTCAGATTCAGAAGTGATATAGGAAAGTACTGGGTAGGAAATTAAAGTGAAAAAAAAAACTTGCCTCAAAACACACAACAAAGAATACTGCAAACATGTGATAATAATAATAATTCACGAAATCGTAATCACACGAGTTCAATCCCCACCCGTACCGTGGTTTAATAATAATAATAATAATAATAATAATAATAATAATAATAATAGAAAACATTTATAAAAAAATTGCAAGAATTTGAAAAATTAAAATATCAAATTTCGGGCAAATCTAAAAAATAAACAATTTCGAACACGTTTAAAAGTACAGCGTTTCAAACACGTCCAAAAATTAAAACGTTTCTGGGAAGTCTAAAATTGCGTTTCAAACAACAATATGGTGCATCGGGCAAGTCAAAACAAACAAAACAAAAAAAAAATGAAAAAATAATGAGGACAAATTCCAACTACTCCGTTATGGAAAACTGGAGGAGATAATAACTAGAACAGAGTATACTACTGACTCCGGCCATACAATAGAGCGGAAAAATAATGTAAGGGACATGGGAGTAGTAATGTCTGAGGATCTCACTTTCAAGGATCACAACAGTGCCACGATCGCACGTGCAAAGAAAATGATAGGATGGATAATGAGAACTTTCAAAACGAGAGATGCCAAGCCCATGATGATCCTTTTCAAATCACTTGTTCTCTCTAGGCTGGAATACTGCTGTACATTAACATCTCCATACAAAGCAGGTGAAATCGCAGATCTAGAGAGTGTACAGAGATCCTTTACTGCACGTATAAGTTCTGTCAAGCACCTTAACTACTGGGAACGCTTGGAAGCACTTGACTTGTACTCGTTGGAACGCAGGAGGGAGAGATATATCATAATCTACACTTGGAAAATCTTGGAAGGAATGGTCCCAAATCTGCACACAGAAATCACCCCCTACGAAAGTAAAAGACTGGGCAGGCGATGCAAAATGCCGCCAATAAAAAGTAGGGGCGCCATTGGTACACTAAGAGAAAACACCATAAGTGTCCGGGGCCCAAAACTGTTCAACAGCCTCCCATCAAGCATTAGGGGAATTGCCAATAAACCCCTGGCTGCCTTCAAGAGAGAGCTGGACAGATACCTAAAGTCAGTGCCGGATCAGCCGGCCTGTGGCTCGTACGTCGGACTGCGTGCGGCCAGCAGTAACAGCCTAGCTGATCAGGCCCTGATCCATCGGGAGGCCTGGTCATGGACCGGGCCGCGGGGGCGTTGATCCCCGGAATAACCTCCAGGTTCTCTTCTGGGATATTAACCCATGAAAGTTTATTGGCAATGAAATCCTTAGGTCCCAGTTACCTATTTACTGTTAGTTACCTATTTACTAGTTACCTATTTACCAGTTACCTATTTACTGCTAGTTACCTATTTACTACTAACCTATTTACTACCAGTTACTTATTTACCTATTTTCTGCTAGTTACCTATTTACTGCTAATTACCTGTTTACCGCTAATTACCTATTTACTGGTAGTTACCTATTTACTATTAGGTGAACAGCTGAAACAGGTTTCGATCCTGGGACATTTCGGTTCTGAGCTGAGCGCTCTGCTGAGACCCATTTCTGCTAAATTGAAGACTACAACATTTCGGACAAGTCTAAAACTACAAAACTTCGGACAAGTCTAAAACCACAACGCCTCGGATAATTCTAAAACTACGACGTTTCGGACAAGTTTAAAATTACAATATTTAGGGCAAGTCTAAAACTACAGAGCTTCAGACAAGTCTAAAACTACAACGTTTCGGACAAGTCTAAAATTACACCATTTCGGACAAGTTTGAAGCCAAGACTTCAGGTCAAACTTGTATCTATATAACAATCAAGGAAGGGTAAATAACTGAGTAATCACGTCAGGTTATTTTCTGTTTTCTTACTCTAGGTTAACCTCTGACTCCTTCCTCTGACCTCCCTCGACCCAGTAATAGCTCTGGGGTATAAATAAACGTCTTAGCAGGAGGGTCGAGTTTGCCACGTATTGTTATAGCAAAATAAGCCTTGTGATCCTCCGGTTACTTTCACAAAAATGACGGTCTTACCAGCATTACTAAGGGAACTAGTTTTTAAGGCTTTTCCTGTTTCGTCACTGCTTGTCTGCCTGTCTGTCTGTGTCTGTCTGGCTGTCTCTCCGGCTCTCTCTCTCTGGCTCGCTCGCTGATAATGGGAGGGTATATTGATCGAGCTGGTACTGAAATATCTCTCGTGTCACCTTTCATGTTAGCTGACAAAATTCATCACAACTTTAAAAAAAACATACCTGATTTCGGCTTGAAGGTCATTCATTCTATTCCATTTACTTTAAGGTTACCTTAGGATCAGTTCCTGTTTTTACATGCAGTCACTGCGTAAGATCGGGTCTTGGTCTTTATGCAAACACTTTATTAAGAGGGGTTTGGCTCTGTAAACTGACACCTTGTAAGAGAGGTCTTACTATGTACACCGACACCTTGTAAGAGATATGTATACATACACCGTGTTAGATTAAGTCTTAAGGATCTTTCCGGCTCTCATATTTAAGTATCCCAGAAGGTGTACCTTTAAGTGGTTGCCTGAATTTTTCCTTTTTTCTTCCTTCAAAGTTTTAATTTCGTTGGTAACACGAGAACGCCCTATCCGATCGGCTTCAATTTTTCAACGCTGGTATACAATAACTAGAGCAAGATTCATTTAACTATTGGTATATAAAGGTACCCTATGACTAGATTTGTATAACCGACCCCAAGATTCATAAAATGGGTCAGATCAGGTTGGTTGGTTGATTAACCTGAAGTAAATTAACCAGTATTTATAAAGTTAACTGATATCGAAATTGACTTTCGTTTCATATTTTTTGTAAAAATAATTCTGGATAGCCGAGATTTTTTCAAATGTACGGCGATGGCGCTGATTTTTGCTCAAATCTTTGAGCAGTGTGAGTGTGAGAAGGTTTAAGTGTATAAAGGCTGCCTTAATTGATGTCTGTAACGCTATCCACCAAAAATCCGGAAGTTACACTATATCCAAATTGCTAATGAACCGTATATTACCCATTCTGAAGATCACTGTAGCATGATGTAGACAAGTCCTTTTCAAACCCAATCCATCTCACAATACCGTACTACAACTACCACCCTCTCGCAGCTTACCACCTGACTCTTGCCACAATACATACACGTTTCATAGTACTCTGCATTAGGACTGAAGAAGCCACTCGTGGCGAAACGTTTCCTCATTTCTTTATAGGTATCACCATACCATTTTTCAAGTACGAACAGTCTCGAGACTGCACTTTTCTGATTATTGCGAGAATGGAGTTAGAAAAACATATAAATAACTGTCCGAATGTGTAGGTTCATAGTTCATAATGGATTCCTTCTGAGTATAAACTCAAGGAAGTTAACCTGTCGTTTTTCATATGCTCAACTTCATTTTTAATGCTGGGGGCTACGCGTGGTGTCGATAACACGTCAATAACCCCGGCTGAGATGACACTCATGTCTTTAACTGACACTTGTCAACGCCATCTCCTGTGCAAGGTGACACATTATGTGGATGAAATATATTCTGAGGACACAATGGAGATTTACTATAATTTGGATAATTTAATGTCGCAGTAGGAAAATGGCAGATGCAGTTTAATGTGGACAAGTGCAAGGTTCAACTCCTGGATAAAGAAAATAATCTTGGCACCTATAATCTCAATAATTCAGAGTGTAATATAACGGAAACAAAAATGACCTAAGAGTTCTGGTGTGCAGAAATCTGAAGCCAAGACAGCAATGTTTAAGAGTCATAAATAAGGTTAATACGCTGTTTGGATTTGTATCAAGAAGTATATGTAACTAACATCCCAGGTTATACAATTCTACACATCGTTGGCCATACGTTATTTAGATCATGTAGAGCAGAGATGATCTTCATATTACTCACTGGACACTCAAATGTGTTAGAGAATATACAGAGAAGGATGACAGAGGCAATCCACCGTACCACGTATCTTTCCTACAAGGACATATTAAGAGTGCAGAATCTTCACTCTGAAGAGTGCAAAAATAGGGAGGTATAAATGAATTGTACAAGTGGAAATTGGTATAAATGTTTATGGTATTAATAAGATACTGAAGATTTCCAACCAAGATAGAAATAAAAATAATGGATACACTCATATTTAGAAATGATACGGAAGATTACTGTTCCGACACTGCCATGTAGTGTTTTGGAAACTAACGCCTTGGATGTCTTCAAGAATAAGTCATATAAAAATATGAGTAGGACTGGTAGGGTGTGAGTAATATCTGTCTATTCTCAAACTCTAATGAATAGATTCTGCCTAGCATGGACCCGTAGGCCTACGTGAGTGTTTCTCCATCACCGCTGTGATGGTGTACACAAGTTCGTATTACGTCACCGCACTACTTTATAAAGGTCACACTAGAGTGAAACTTGCGTGATATTGTTAGGGTGAGGGCAGTAAGGTGGAGCGTCTTAATCCTGGCTGTCACTGACGTCTGCTCCTCCACCACTATCAATTAGTGCCCTGGATAATTACTTGAGCCTCACAATTAGTACTGTAACGAGCGATTAATCCCCCAGCAATTAGAGGGATAGACCAAGCTCAAGGGGGGAGAACCGGAAATGATTTGGGGAGGAGGTTGGGGGCGAGAGAAGGGGCAACGAGAGGAAAAGGGAGAAATTCAGCGAAGAGGAGGTAGGGAAAGGCAGGTGAAAGGAAGAGAGACAAACACAGAAGAAATGAGGAGAGGTAGACAAGAGAGGCGAAGATAAGATAGATGTGAAGAAAAAGAAACAAGAATACGGGGATGTAGAAAGGGTACAGTAGTAGAGGATAAATACAGTACACAGACGCAGTGTACATTAAGGTTAAGTTAATTTAGGTTATCCTATTTTTACCTATAAGAATTTACATAGCACCACAAATAAACAAATTACGAAAAACAGCCGCGATACATCCGGCAATGCGATGCCTTAAGAAAAACAAGGAACGTTCAAATCCAAACGTTCATCATCATTCTTGGCATGAGAATGACCTCTATCACCTCGTTGCCAGGACCATCGAGGTCGTTTTCCGCAAATTGCATTTTGTGCCATTAAATATATACAACCTAACGTGAATTAACCCAACCTAAAATAAAGAAAACTGAATTTTAAAAGCTGGAAGCGTTAAGAAACCGACGTTGACCACAGCGTTCAAAAAAAAAAAAAAAACTGACGTAGTAGGATGAGAGTGGGTTGCTTAACGGGTACACTCCCTCAACTCATGCTCCCGGTTAGGAAAGATTTGAGGATGCGAGGTGGGCTATTTTGAAGTGTACACTCCTTCATACCTGAGGCTTATTAAGTGCACGAGAGGTAACGACTAGCTAATCTGGGTACTACATATTCAAACATACAAAGATACCATCTCCCTAGGTTTACTAAGATCTATCCAAAGCCTGGTATGTGGGTGTGTAAGGTCGCCCACCACACATACCTGGATTGAGGATCCGACATACCAGCATACCTGTCGGAGCGGGTGGGTGGGTAGGCGGGTGTGCGGGTCGTCATGGTCATTAACACGTATTGCGCCCTCGCAGCGCTCGTTACCATTTGCATGAAGCCATTAGCGGCTGCGTAGAGCAGTTTTTGTGGCTCGATCCTGCCATTGCCCTGAATAACATAGACAGGCTCACTGCATCGGACGCTCCAGTCTGCCGTGACAGGCCACTCACCCTCTTATCATTCCTTATGTCCTCTCCTTGTACTATGTTACCTTCCACTTCCTAGCTTCTGTACCTCTACACTGACACCTTCCACTTCCTTGTCTCTCTACCTTCCATTTCCATCCATGTCTCTACTTGTGCGCCGATATCTTCCATTACACTCGGCCTCTCCTGTCTATGGAACCCTTCCACTTTGTCTCTGCTTGATTTGGGACCCTTCCACTTCATTATCTCTGTTCACGCTTCTCTATCCATTTATTCACCACTTACCATTCCCTAAACCACTCCATCACTGTATGTTACCCTTCCTTGGTACAAAACTTGCCTACCTTCTCCCACGCTAACTTAAACTTTCCGTCACCTGTATAATACCAGTGAGTTTACTGTAAGTGAGCTCACTGTATCCATCACTTACAAGCTCTGTATCCATCACTTATAAACTCCAGTGTATTTATCATGTACTGTATATTGAACTCTGTGCCCGTCAGCTATTTAATATGAGTGTCCTCATTAACAAGTGCATTAAGCCCAGTGACTGGCAGTTGTTTACCCAACCAGTTACACTTCATGGATACCTAATTACCCATATACCAGTCTGGTTAACCACGGTACTCTCCCTCCCCCCACAACCCAAGCACATCCAATTCCGATTTACTGCGTCTATCTTCTCCACTACAGATACCTTTGTCTTACCCTGATCCATCCTACCCAAGTTAACTAACAACATGAAGAACCTAATAACTTCTTACAACCTATTTGTTTTGTATAAATAAGTGTAATACCTACCTATAGGTAGTAGGTTGGTAGACAGCAACCACCCAGGGAAGTACTACCGTCCTGCCAGATGACTGTGAAACAAAAACCTGTAATTGTTTTGCATGATGGTAGGATTGCTGGTTTCTTTTTCTGTCTCATAAACACGCTAAGATAACAGGGATATCTTGCTACTCCTACTAACACTTTGGTCACACTTCACAGACACGCACATGCATATATATATATATACATACATCTAGGTTTTTCTCCTTTTTCTAAATAGCTCTTGTTCTTTTTTATTTCTTCTATTGTCCATGGGGAAGTGGAAAAGAATCTTTCCTCCGTAAGCCATGCGTGTCGTATGAGGCGACTAAAATGCCGGGAGCAATGGGCTAGTAACCCCTTCTCCTGTATACAATTACTAAAAAAGAGAAGAAGAAAAACTTTATAAAACTGGGTTGCTTAAATGTGCGTGGATGTAGTGCGGATGACAAGAAACAGATGATTGCTGATGTTATGAATGAAAAGAAGTTGGATGTCCTGGCCCTAAGCGAAACAAAGCTGAAGGGGGTAGGAGAGTTTCAGTGGGGGGAAATAAATGGGATTAAATCTGGAGTATCTGAGAGAGTTAGAGCAAAGGAAGGGGTAGCAGTAATGTTAAATGATCAGTTATGGAAGGAGAAAAGAGAATATGAATGTGTAAATTCAAGAATTATGTGGATTAAAGTAAAGGTTGGATGCGAGAAGTGGGTCATAATAAGCGTGTATGCACCTGGAGAAGAGAGGAATGCAGAGGAGAGAGAGAGATTTTGGGAGATGTTAAGTGAATGTATAGGAGCCTTTGAACCAAGTGAGAGAGTAATTGTGGTAGGGGACTTGAATGCTAAAGTAGGAGAAACTTTTAGAGAGGGTGTGGTAGGTAAGTTTGGGGTGCCAGGTGTAAATGATAATGGGAGCCCTTTGATTGAACTTTGTATAGAAAGGGGTTTAGTTATAGGTAATACATATTTTAAGAAAAAGAGGATAAATAAGTATACACGATATGATGTAGGGCGAAATGACAGTAGTTTGTTGGATTATGTATTGGTAGATAAAAGACTGTTGAGTAGACTTCAGGATGTACATGTTTATAGAGGGGCCACAGATATATCAGATCACTTTCTAGTTGTAGCTACACTGAGAGTAAAAGGTAGATGGGATACAAGGAGAATAGAAGCATCAGGGAAGAGAGAGGTGAAGGTTTATAAACTAAAAGAGGAGGCAGTTAGGGTAAGATATAAACAGCTATTGGAGGATAGATGGGCTAATGAGAGCATAGGCAATGGGGTCGAAGAGGTATGGGGTAGGTTTAAAAATGTAGTGTTAGAGTGTTCAGCAGAAGTTTGTGGTTACAGGAAAGTGGGTGCAGGAGGGAAGAGGAGCGATTGGTGGAATGATGATGTAAAGAGAGTAGTAAGGGAGAAAAAGTTAGCATATGAGAAGTTTTTACAAAGTAGAAGTGATGCAAGGAGGGAAGAGTATATGGAGAAAAAGAGAGAGGTTAAGAGAGTGGTGAAGCAATGTAAAAAGAGAGCAAATGAGAGAGTGGGTGAGATGTTATCAACAAATTTTGTTGAAAATAAGAAAAAGTTTTGGAGTGAGATTAACAAGTTAAGAAAGCCTAGAGAACAAATGGATTTGTCAGTTAAAAATAGGAGAGGAGAGTTATTAAATGGAGAGTTAGAGGTATTGGGAAGATGGAAGGAATATTTTGAGGAATTGTTAAATGTTGATGAAGATAGGGAAGCTGTGATTTCGTGTATAGGGCAAGGAGGAATAACATCTTGTAGGAGTGAGGAAGAGCCAGTTGTGAGTGTGGGGGAAGTTCGTGAGGCAGTAGGTAAAATGAAAGGGGGTAAGGCAGCCGGGATTGATGGGATAAAGATAGAAATGTTAAAAGCAGGTGGGGATATAGTTTTGGAGTGGTTGGTGCAATTGTTTAATAAATGTATGGAAGAGGGTAAGGTACCTAGGGATTGGCAGAGAGCATGCATAGTTCCTTTGTATAAAGGCAAAGGGGATAAAAGAGAGTGCAAAAATTATAGGGGGATAAGTCTGTTGAGTGTACCTGGTAAAGTGTATGGTAGAGTTATAATTGAAAGAATTAAGAGTAAGACGGAGAATAGGATAGCAGATGAACAAGGAGGCTTTAGGAAAGGTAGGGGGTGTGTGGACCAGGTGTTTACAGTGAAACATATAAGTGAACAGTATTTAGATAAGGCTAAAGAGGTCTTTGTGGCATTTATGGATTTGGAAAAGGCGTATGACAGGGTGGATAGGGGGGCAATGTGGCAGATGTTGCAAGTGTATGGTGTAGGAGGTAGGTTACTGAAAGCAGTGAAGAGTTTTTACGAGGATAGTGAGGCTCAAGTTAGAGTATGTAGGAAAGAGGGAAATTTTTTCCCAGTAAAAGTAGGCCTTAGACAAGGATGTGTGATGTCACCGTGGTTGTTTAATATATTTATAGATGGGGTTGTAAGAGAAGTAAATGCGAGGGTCTTGGCAAGAGGCGTGGAGTTAAAAGATAAAGAATCACACACAAAGTGGGAGTTGTCACAGCTGCTCTTTGCTGATGACACTGTGCTCTTGGGAGATTCTGAAGAGAAGTTGCAGAGATTGGTGGATGAATTTGGTAGGGTGTGCAAAAGAAGAAAATTAAAGGTGAATACAGGAAAGAGTAAGGTTATGAGGATAACAAAAAGATTAGGTGATGAAAGATTGAATATCAGATTGGAGGGAGAGAGTATGGAGGAGGTGAACGTATTCAGATATTTGGGAGTGGACGTGTCAGCGGATGGGTCTATGAAAGATGAGGTGAATCATAGAATTGATGAGGGAAAAAGAGTGAGTGGTGCACTTAGGAGTCTGTGGAGACAAAGAACTTTGTCCTTGGAGGCAAAGAGGGGAATGTATGAGAGTATAGTTTTACCAACGCTCTTATATGGGTGTGAAGCGTGGGTGATGAATGTTGCAGCGAGGAGAAGGCTGGAGGCAGTGGAGATGTCATGTCTGAGGGCAATGTGTGGTGTGAATATAATGCAGAGAATTCGTAGTTTGGAAGTTAGGAGGAGGTGCGGGATTACCAAAACTGTTGTCCAGAGGGCTGAGGAAGGGTTGTTGAGGTGGTTCGGACATGTAGAGAGAATGGAGCGAAACAGAATGACTTCAAGAGTGTATCAGTCTGTAGTGGAAGGAAGGCGGGGTAGGGGTCGGCCTAGGAAGGGTTGGAGGGAGGGGGTAAAGGAGGTTTTGTGTGCGAGGGGCTTGGACTTCCAGCAGGCATGCTTGAGCGTGTTTGATAGGAGTGAATGGAGACAAATGGTTTTTAATACTTGACGTGCTGTTGGAGTGTGAGCAAAGTAACATTTATGAAGGGATTCAGGGAAACCGGCAGGCCGGACTTGAGTCCTGGAGATGGGAAGTACAGTGCCTGCACTCTGAAGGAGGGGTGTTAATGTTGCAGTTTAAAAACTGTAGTGTAAAGCACCCTTCTGGCAAGACAGTGATGGAGTGAATGATGGTGAAAGTTTTTCTTTTTCGGGCCACCCTGCCTTGGTGGGAATCGGCCGGTGTGATAATAAAAAAAAAAAAAAAAAAAAAATACCTACCTAGCAATCTACCTACCTACCTACCTAGTAATCAACTCAATACCTACCTAGCATTCTACTTAATATCTACCTAGTAATCTACCTAATACTACCTAGCAATCTACCTGGTAATCTACCTAATACCTACCTACCTAGCAATCGGAGGCCTGGTCACAGACCGGGCCGCGGGGGCGTTGACCCCCGGAACTCTCTCCAGGTAAACTCCAGGTAAGTCCAAGCTTGTTTGAACTACGTGTCATGTATTTTGCGGGGACGGTGACCCCCGCAATCGTCACGTCTTCTTCAGGTAAGCTACAACTGTTTTCCTCCTCGACTGGTCAACATAGGCTATGTTGATGACAATATATTCAGTATGATACCATGTTAAAATAAATGCAACATTGATAGAACATACTGCAAAGTGCAAGGAAGTGGACAGTATATACATAAGTAACTGATACCGACAAACTGCTTTACAAAGACACGTGAGCGAACACTGATATATTATGAAATGTTTTGGTTCTGGGATCTTCATCACTTCTAACACAACCTCACTTCCAGCCTACATATGCTATAACTTTCGACCTCTGTATGTTCCAAGTGATCAAGGTCCCAGGACCGATCTAAACGTCTTCTAACAACTGTATCCTTCCGTCTTTTTAAACCAGGAACTGGATACAAATGAAATTAAATTTTCTTTCGTACATCATAAAGATTAAAGACAAAATCAAATAACAAAGAAAGTCTTTGACTGGGTACTTTACTTCAATTATTTCGGGGTGAAAGTGGGAAAGAAAAACAGCTCAAAGAAAATGATAGATAAAATAGCACGACATATTAATAAAAAGAGTTTGACTAGCCTTTCTTTGTCTTTGCTTGTAGATCACTTACTTTGTTCTTATCAGTAACTATCTTACGAATTACCTTGTTTTCTGGCCGTTTTACTAAACTAACTTTAATTTGATAATTACTGTTCCTTTCTTGTATTCCAGTACTGCAACCCATTTATTTCCTCACACATCCATGACTCTAACTTCAGTGTGATTAAAATTCGATATAATCTAGAAACGTTCTTGTCAGACGAGGTAGCTAACGCTGTCATCCGTGCCTCTGGAAGATGCACACCATCCCTCGCATGCATAACACGTCTGACATATAAATTCGCCTAGTTCTCAATGTACAGAACTGCCATTTCCTCGCAGAATTTGCCTAGCCAGCACAAATCGAACCTGCACACTCTGTTTCAAAGTACACAGTACTTTCGCCACTAGTACTTTCGCGACTAGCCGAGGACTCGAACCCGTGTCGTTTCAGCCTGCCTCATTGTTGATATTGCTATTGTTGTTATTGATTAAATACCACTCGTTCGTGGTTCGATAGAGTTTCACATCAGAGGCTATTAAGGAAACTTAAGGCACACGGAATAGGAGGAGAATTTTTTTCCTGGGTAGAGGCATGGCTGACAAATAGGCAGCAGAGAGTTTGCATAAATGAGGAGAAATCAGAGTGGGGGCACGTCACAAGCGGTGTTCCGCAGGGGTCAGTGTTGTTCACAATTTACACAAACGATATAGATGAATGAATAAATAACAACATAAGCAAATTTGCTGATGACACCAAAATAGGCGGGCCAATTTATTCTGAGGACATTAGAGCACTCCAGGATGATTTGAATAGACTGATGCAGTGGTCGGAGTAGTGGCAGATGCAGTTTAATATAGGCAAATACAAAGTTCTAAATGTTGGACATGAAAATAACCATGCCACATATAAGCTAAATAATGTAGATCTTAATACTAGTGATTGCGGAAAGGATTTAGGAGTTCTGGTTAGCAATAATCTAAAACCAAGACAACAGTGCACTAGTGTTCGCAATAAAGCTAACAGAATCCTTGGCTTCATATCTAGAAGTATAAATAATAGAAGTCCTCAGGTTGTTCTTCAACTCTATATATCCTTGGTTAGGCTTCATTTAGATTATGCTGCACAGTTCTGGTCACCGTATTACAGAATGGATATAAATGCGCTGGAAAACGTACAGAGGAGGATGACAAAGTTGATCCCATAACTCAGAAATCTTCAAAACGAAGACAGACTGAGGGCCCTGAATCGACACTCTCTCGAAAGGCGTAGAATTAGGGAGGATATGATCGAGGTGTATAAATGGAAAACAGGAATAAATAAAAGGGATGTAAATAGCGTGCTGAAAATTTCCAGCTAAGACAGGGCTCGCAGCAATGGTTTCAAGTTGGAAAAAATCAGATTCAGGAAGGATATAGGAAAGCATTGGTTTGGTAATAGAGTTGTGGATGAGTGGAACAAACTCCCGAGTACAGTTATAGAGGCTAAAACGTTGTGTAGCTTTAAAAATAGGTTAGATAAATACATGAGTGGGTGTGGGTGGGTGTGAGTTGGACCTGACTAGCTTGTGCTACTAGGTCTCATGCCTTGCTCCTTCCGTAAGTGGAAGTGACCTGACTAGGTGGGTCATCGAGCTAATCCGTGGGGGGGGGGGAGAGGCATGGATCTGCTCCGCATGGGTCAGTAGACCTGCTGCACTGTTCCCTCTTTCTTATGTTCTTATGTTATCCCGCCTTCCTTCCCCTACAGATTTATACGCTCTCCAAGTCATCTCCAATGCCTCCAGCCGCCTCCTCGCTGAAGCATTTACATCCCATGCTTCACACCCATATAAGAGAGCTGGTACCACTATACTCTAGTCATTCCCTACTTTGCCTCCATGGATAACGTTTTTTGTCTCCACAGATACCTCAATGCACCACTAACGTTTTTTTTTATCAGTTCTATAGTTAACCTCATCCTTCATAACCCATCAGCCGACATGTCAACTCCCAAATATTTGAAAACATTCATTTCTCCATACTCCTTCCCTCCAATGTGATATGCAATTTTTCTTTATCTAAATCGTTTGATACCCTTATCACCTTACTCTTATCTATGTTCACTTTCAACTCTATCTTTACACACCCTCCCAAACTCGTCCACTAACCTTTGCAAATTTTCTTTAGAATCCCCCAAAAGTACAATATCATCAGAAAAAAGTAACTGTGTCAATTCCCATTTTGTATTTGATTCCCCATAATTTAATCCCCACCCCTCTCCCCAACACCTTAGCATTTACTTCTTTTACAGCCTCATCTATAAATATGTTAAATAACCTTGGTGACATCACACATCCCTGTCTAAGACTCACTTTTACTGGGAAGCAATCTCCCTCTCTCCTACACACCCTAACTTGAGCCTCACTAACATCACAAAAACTCTTTACAGCATTTACTAACTTATTACTTATTCCATACACTTGCAACATCTGCCACATTGCTTCCCTATCCACCCTATCATATGCCTTTTCTAAACCATAAATGCAATGAAAACTTCTCGAGCTTTATCTAAATACTGTTCACATATATGCTTCAATGTAAACACTAGATCTACACATCCCCCTACCCATTCTAAAGCCTCAGGGCTCATCTGTAATCCTTTTCTGTCTTACCTCTAGTTCTTCCAATAATAACCCTACCATACACTTTACCTGGTATACTTAGTAAACTTATTCCCCTATAATTTTTACGATCTCTTTTGTCCCCCTTCCCTTTATATAAAGGAACTATACACGCTCTGCCAATCTCTAGGTACCTTCCCCTCTTTCATACATTTATTAAACAAAAATACCAACTACTCCAACACTAAATATCCCCCCCCTGCTTTAAACATTTCTGTCATGATCCCATCAGTTCTAGCTGTTTTTATACATATATATATATTCTTTCTTTCAACACACTGGCCGTATCCCACCGAGGCAGGGTGGCCCAAAAGGAAAAACGAATGTTTCTCCTTTTACATTTAGTAATATATACAGGAGAAGGGGTTACTAGCCCCTTGCTCCCGGCATTTTAGTCGCCTCTTACGACACACATGGCTTATGAAGGAAGAATTCTGTTCCACTTCCCCATGGAGGTAAGAAGAAATAAACAAGAACAAGAACTAGAAAGAAAATAGAAGAAAACCCAGAGGGGTGTATATATATATATATACATATATATATATATATATATATATATATATATATATATATATATATATATATATATATATGTCGTGCCGAATAGGCAGAACTTGCGATCTTGGCTTAAATAGCAACGCTTATCTTGCCATATAGGACAAGTGAAAATTTGTGTATGCAATAATTTCGCCAAAATCATTCTGAACCTAACGAAAAACATATATTTCACTGTGTTTGTTCAGTATTAAATTATTGTAAACAAATCTAAAATATATTTAGTTGGGTTACGCTAAAATAAATTATTCTTGTTATAATAAGGTTAGGTAAGTTTTGTAATAAAGTTGGTAGAATTACCGACAATATGTAAAGTAAAAGGACACAAGTGCAACTAATGTGACATTTTATTGTGGCAACGTTTCGCTCTCCAGGAGCTTTATCAAGCCATTACAAACAATACATTGACACAGAGGGTATATCAAGGCTCAGAGTGAGGTTCAATACTAGTGAGGTACCATTTCGATGTTCACTAGTGGTGGTAGTAGTAGTGACAAAAGTAATACATTATAGTAGAGCAATTAATTCGTACATGAGTAAAAGGATATAAAAGCTATTACTTGGGTAACATAAAAATAGTTTGGACAAATACAGAGTGGTAAGAGGCAGCTTGTTTCAGTGTTCACTCTCTGTAATGTGCTTTGTGTAGTATAACAGGAGAGACTATGTGATGGCAGAGTTTACTGTTTTCAGGAGGATTCTTGCTAAGACTTCGGAGATGGTGAAGCTTTTTCAAGTCACACACAGATCTGTGTGTGACTTGAAAAAGCCCACTGTGTGGGTGAAACGTTGTCAATAAAGGATCACATTATACTGCATATGTGTTTATATTTCCACTGTGTTGGTATTTGATACCATTTATTTCCATTGTAATGGCTTGATAAAGCTCCTGGAGAGCGAAACGTTGCCACAATAAAATGTCACATTAGTTGCACTTGTGTCCTTTTACTTTACATAGGTAAGTTTTCTAAGTTCCTTTTGGTGCAAAATTATAATTTTTTACATCAACATTCATGAAAAAAATATATCTTTAAACGTATAAGAGAAAATTTTAGAAAGGACTTAATTTTAAATGAGTTCTTGCTAAATGACCAGTTTTACATATTCGGCACATCATATATATATATATATAAAATATATATATATATATATATATATATATATATATATATATATATATATATATATATATATATATATATATATATATATATATATATACAACCAACTGCCCTAACCATCCATTCACTGTTCATTTCTATTAGCAAAATGCTACATATGATCCTGTGACCAGGAGGCCTGGTCACAGACCGGGCCACGGGGGCGTTGACCCCCGGAACTCTCTCCAAGTAAACTCCAAGTAACACTCTTCTCTTCCTTTTCCCAACACCCTTGTCTCCAGCACTGATGCATATAATGGGGTTGTTCCCAATACCTGGCATGACATTATCTAACCTGGTAACTGTACCATCCACATCAGCTCCAGGGTAACACACTACTTGCCTTGCCTTCCTTTACTTGTTACACAGTGTCCTGTCCGTGTTCTTAATTTGCAGGCTTCTGGCAATGAATATGTTGTTACCTTGTCTTGTCAAACGTTTCGTCCTATCTGTCTCATTGACAATAAATGCACACACACCTTACCCTCTAGAACAGCGGTTCAGCGGTTCCCAATCTAGGTTACGCAGAGGTAGTACTGGGGCTCCGCAGAGGTAGTACTGGGGGTCCGCAGAGGTAGTACTGGGGGCCAACAGAGGTAGTACTGGAGGTCCGCAGAGGTGGTACTGGGGCTCCGCAGAGGTAGTACTGGGGCTCCGCAGAGGTAGTACTGGGGCTCCGCAGAGGTAGTACTGGAGGTACTGGAGGTCCGCAGAGGTAGTACTGGGGGCCCACAGAGGTTATACTGGGGGCCACAGAGGTAGCACTGGGGGCCCGCAGAGGTAGTACTGGGGGCCCGCAGAGGTAGTATTGGGGGTCCACAGAGGTAGCACTGGGGGCCCGCAGAGGTAGTACTGGGGGCCCGCAGAGGTAGTATTGGGGGTCCACAGAGGTAGTACTGGGGATCCCTGAACTAAATTCAAAATATCAAGAGGCTTCAGTGTAAAATGTATAATTACTCACGATACGGCCGATAAGATAAACTTTTAAAATTGCAAAGCAGTTTTTAAATCGGCAGGAATAGTCTAATTTTTTAGACGCCTTCTTAAACTGTTGGTTTATTTTATGGGCTGCCGAACCCAGGCTACCAAACTTGGGGTCCTTGGGAAAATTAATTTAAATAAAGGGGGTCCTTGGTGGTGAAAAGACTGGAAACCACTGTTCTAGAATAAGAAACTGCTTTCTGGTCTTCTAATCTACTTTTCCAGCCTTCAATTTAAATTTCCTCCCTTTTCTGCCTAACACTCAATTCGGTAACACCAGTCACTTTATGCTCATTGCTACACTTACCCTTGCCCCGAAGAATTTTTAAATTCTTATTCTCCTCTCTGAGACTTAGAACCTATTCCTGCACAACTCTCAACTCTGTCTCTAAATAACAGAAACATATCAACTATTTGTATTCATATGTTCTGTCTTTATGGCTGTATGTTCACTCACAGAACAAGTGCTGCTATTAAATATACTCGCCCCTCAGAACAAAATCTAAAATCTAATTCTCCTTGATTTAACTACCTATCTCTTTTTACTTTCTTTTACTACTCTATTCACCCCCTTTCCCTGTCAGAAATGTTCTTCCCCTCTCTCTCTCCCTCTCTCTAATCCATGGCTGCCTGGCTATGGGCCACACTTCGACCTCCCCTCGCACCTCCTCAATTAGTTCCCATCATTGCATCTCTTATCTCCCTGAAGCCTCCCATGCCTTCCCGACTCTTACATTTATAAAATAATTCATTTTAAACACTGATAATTTCAAGATTATGGTGTTACAGTACGTGTGCCTGCTTATGTCTGTCTCTGTCCGTGACTATGTTTATGTCTAAGACTATGTCTATGTCTTTGTGTCCGTCTGTATCAGACTGTTAAAGCGACAGCCTACTGCATCTCAAGGAAATTTCCCCACCACACTATACTGACTCCTATACCTCTCCCTCATATTCTAACCTGCCCCACCACACCATATTGACTCCTATACCTATCCTTCACATTCTAACCTGCCCCACCACACCAAACTGACTTCTATACCTCTCCCTCACATTCTAACCTGCCCCACCACACCATACTGACTCCTATACCTCTCCCTCACATTCTATCCTTCCCCACCACACTATACTGACTCCCACATCCTTCGATGACTTTCCATCCTACACGCTGCACCAACATTCTATACCTCTCTCCGCACCATAACGATTTCTAAATCATATTCTTGATGTTACACAATACCGATAAGTTGATGAATAAGACACGTGTTCAACACATGGTTACCTTTATTGCCGAAACTTTCTGCGTACACAAGAGGTTTCTTCAGTCGAATACAGGTAAAAACGCTGGAAGTAATAAGTGTTGATGTGATCAGTCTGTCACCCCTTAGGCTTAAAGCTCAGGCATGTTTCTTCTAACACTTAACTCAGCATGTTGTCTTCAATGTTCGTAGTCACCTCCTGCATTAACATAACCGCTTCCTCTAATTCAAATTCTCCTTTGTCAGAAAATACCCACCGTTTTCTGTCACATTCCCATCCGTTCCTAATGACGTGTCCCATTTCGTTTCACCATTCCAGTCTCTTTGGCCCCATCCCCCCGTCCCATTTATGTTCAACTACATTCCACTATGCACCTTTCCACTACATTCCACTATGCACCTTTCCACTACATTCCACTATGCACCTTGCTACTACATTCCACTATGCACCTTGCCACTACATTCCACTATGCACCTTGCCACTACATTCCACCGTGCACCTTGTCACTACATTCCACCATGCACCTTCCACTACATTCCACTATGCACCTTGCCACTACATTCCACCATGCACCTTTCCACTACATTCCACCGTGCACCTTGTCACTACATTCCACCATGCACCTTCCACTACATTCCACTATGCACCTTGCCACTACATTCCACCATGCACCTTTCCACTACATTCCACCGTGCACCTTGTCACTACATTCCACCATGCACCTTCCACTACATTCCACTATGCACCTTGCCACTACATTCCACCATGCACCTTTCCACTACATTCCACCGTGCACCTTGTCACTACATTCCACCATGCACCTTCCACTACATTCCACTATGCACCTTGCCACTACATTCCACCATGCACCTTTCCACTACATTCCACCGTGCACCTTGTCACTACATTCCACCATGCACCTTCCACTACATTCCACTATGCACCTTTCCACTACATTCCACTATGCACCTTTCCACTACATTCCACCATGCATCTTTCCACTACATTCCACCGTGCACCTTGTCACTACATTCCACCATGCACCTTCCACTACATTCCACTATGCACCTTGCCACTACATTTCACCATGCACCTTTCCACTACATTCCACCATGCACCTTTCCACTACATTCCACTATGCACCTTGCCACTACATTCCACCATGCACCTTTCCACTACATTCCACCATGCACCTTTCCACTACATTCCACTATGCACCTTGCCACTACATTCCACCATGCACCTTTCCACTACATTCCACCATGCACCTTTCCACTACATTCCACTATGCACCTTTCCACTACATTCCACCATGCACCTTACCAATACATTCCACTATGTACCTTTCCACTACATTCCACTATGCACCTTGCCACTACATTCCACCATGCACCTTCCCACTACATTCCACCATGCACCTTGCCACTACATTCCACTATGCACCTTGCCACTACATTCCACTATGCACCTTGCCACTACATTCCACTATGCACCTTTCCACTAAATTCCACTATGCACCTTTCCACTACATTCCACCATGCACCTTTCCACTACATTCCACTATGCACCTTGCCACTACATTCCACCATGCACCTTTCCACTACATTCCACCATGCACCTTTCCACTACATTCCACCATGCACCTTGCCACTACATTCCACTATGCACCTTGCCACTACATTCCACTATGCACCTTTCCACTACATTCCACTATGCACCTTTCCACTACATTCCACCATGCACCTTTCCACTACATTCCACTATGCACCTTGCCACTACATTCCACCATGCACCTTTCCACTACATTCCACTATGCACCTTTCCACTACATTCCACCATGCACCTTTCCACTACATTCCACTATGCACCTTGCCACTACATTCCACCATGCACCTTTCCACTACATTCCACCATGCACCTTTCCACTACATTCCACCATGCACCTTGCCACTACATTCCACCATGCACCTTGCCACTACAATCCACTATGCATCTTGCCACTACATTCCACTATGCACCTTACCAATACATTCCACTATGTACCTTTTCACTACATTCCACTATGCACCATGCCACTACATTCCACTATGCACCTTGCCATTACACTCCACCTGCACTTTGCCACTACATTCCACCTCTCTCACATATCCTCCGTCTCCTCTTTCAAGTAAGGTCTTCAATTCACCTCCCAAATCTTCCAACTTTCTCCTCTTCCTCTCTTATCTCTCCGTCTCCATCTCCCTCTTTCGCTTCTCCCACTCTCCCTCCCCCTCTCTCTCACCGCTCTCCCTCCCTCTCACCAACAGGATAATCCCCCACAAGCACCAAATTCCCATTACAGTCGCCGCCCCAAACCGTGCTGGCCATTCCGGCCCTGTTCCAATTTGATTCCAATTTCACTTATGAGGTCGTAAAATCAGAGGTGACACCGTGGCTGTACCACTCACATAACTCCGCTACAAAACTTCTTGTTTGCCACGCCTATCCCACGTTCCTGCCACGCCCATCCCACGCCCCCTCCAACGCCCGTGATCCGCTCATCCCACGCCCGCGCCACGCACGTTTAATATCTGTCCCCACGCAGAAACCGCACCTTCGCCACGACCATCCCACACAACACCCATCCCAAGGCCGCGTCACGCCCATGCCACGTCAATCCCACGCGCACGTCACACCCATCACAGGCCTACATCATGACCGTCCCCCATATTCCAACGAACAGAACACAGAACAGTAGAAAACAAAAGAAAATCAGGCCTTCACAAAGTGAAAAGCTGGGTACCCCAAGGCAGGATCCCGGCACCTTTACTATTTCCGAGTTTCTCATGCTTGTTGTAGACTCAGATAAAAACATTAGCCACAGCTTCGTAGCATACTTTAAGGACGATTAAAAAATAAACTGGAAAATAACCTTGGAAAAATTTAAGCAGATATCATGTGTCTTTTAAATGGCAAAAGATAACATGATGTTCAATGGTGGTAAATTCTAATTGTGATAAGAATAAAGAAGTCCAAAGGAGCAATGGGTACAAAACACAGGACGACCATCTCATAGAATAAAAGGAATGTGTTAAAAAACTTGGGTATAATAAAGCCACATGACTTGTCATTTAAAGAACACATTGAGGCAAATGTTTTGAAAACTAGAAAAATGACGAGGTGGACAATGTAACCTTTTAAAACAAAATAAATAAGGCCAATGGTGACACTATTTAAATTACTTGTAGTCTCTGTTTCGTAAAGAATATTATTCAATGATGACCGTCTTTTTCTCAATGTCCTTCCTTCATGCATATGAAGGATTAACAACAGACCCCTGGGTGCTTTCAAGAACGAATTGGACATGTCTCTTAAGTCACTTCCTGCTCAGCCGGACTGTGGTGTGGCTATCACCAGCAACCTGGATGATCAGGCCATCCACCTGGAGGCCTGGTTTGTGATCGGGTCGCGAGGGTGTTAACCTTCACAACACTCTCCAGGCAGGAGCGATGTCAAAGCTGGAAAAGGTACAGAGATCGTTTACTGCCATCACAGAGCCAATGAGACCTTTAAACTACTGGGAACATCTCCATGTACTTGAAATGTGCTTTCTGGAGTGAAGAAGAGGGATACGGGAGTGAGATATGTAGAGAGATGTGTAAAACAGGCCCAGTTAAAAGTAGGAGCAACATGGGCACAATAAGAGAACACTGTCAACATCCGTAGTTCAAAACTATTCAACCTGCTACCAGCAGATATCAGAAATACTGCTGTAGGAAGCGTAGAAGTCTTCGAGAGAAAACCGTTTTACTACCTCCGCCAAGTGCCAGATCAACCATGCTGTGATGGCCATGTGGATCAGCGAGCCGCCAACAGCAACAACCTGCTTGAAAAGGCAGACTGGGCTGCAAGGGTAGAAAAACTATACATTATCTGTTTGTTCCTTTAGTTTCAACAGATAATGGCACACACACACACACACACACACACACACACACACGACTGAGAGCCTTCATATGAAGATCAATGAAGGGGTGAATGCATAAGAGAAATGGGGAAAAGACAACGAAAGAAACAACCAGAAAAGAACAGCAAGCGATAATTACAAAAGACGAATAATATGGAGTAGGCGGCAGATAAGAGGAAAAGGATTTTGAAAGAAATAATCGAAAAGCTAAGCGAGGAGTTAGGAAGCATGGAGGAGAAAGCGATGGAAAGGAGAAAAGTATGGAATGGCGCTGACGTACTAGCGTAGGATGGTAAATTGCAAGCAATGATAAAAGATTAGGGAGGTGGTAAAGAATAATACTGATATGAATATTTCGAAAGGGAGGAAAAGACGAAAACTTCAGGGAAAATTTTTGGGATAGGTGAAATGAATGAAGATTCTCAAAAAAAAAAAAAAAGGCAAGGGGAGGAAAGTGAGGTCAAAGAAATGCTGACAGAAATGGAAATGAGACAAGAGACAAATGATATAAAATGTTTTACGAAGATAAGGTGTATGCCCAAATGTAATAATACTGAGTGTTACAGAAGATGCACTATCTATGGGAATCCGAAAAGACAGAAGGATGCTTTTGGAGACGTACCAAACAGAAGACGAATGGAAAGAAGCAAAAGAATGGAGACTAAATCTGAGATAAAAGAACGTAATTAAAGTGGTAACAAAAGCAGAGGCAGACCAAGAGAGAGAGTCATGACCCTGGAACAGTCCATCAAGCAGGGTGGAACAGAACCACAGGAAACAGACAAGAGATGAATAGCTCCTCTCCTCCTACCAAAGTCTCACTGCCCTGGTCCCCTTCATCCCTCTCACTTTTTTTTAACGTATCAGTTTTACAGGCTACGAACTGTTATCCTACCACAGTTCATTAAAAGCCAAGACCTATCTAAAATATACTACCCCCCCCCCGGATACTACCCACAAGAGTCAACTAACACCCAGCTTCCTACTTACTGCTAGGTGAACAGGGGCAGTAGGTGTAGAGACAATGCCCAGATATCTTAACATCCAACAAAGAATCTCCCCAATTACAGTTACGTCTCCAAATGAAGTAAGGCGAGCATCAGCCAGCAGCTCTACCACTGTACCATGAAGAGTTTTCAAAATTATATAATCCACCATACCTTATCCCTTATACAGTAGACTGTTTATGTTAACGACAGGGGGACACGAGCTATACTTCGTCACTATGGGCACAGAAGAGATCTCAAAAAATGCGTCGAGTTGCAGTTCGTGGCTATGCTGATCTTCAAATATCGACAGTAT
The DNA here is from genome assembly GCF_038502225.1 of Cherax quadricarinatus. Classification (NCBI taxonomy): domain Eukaryota; kingdom Metazoa; phylum Arthropoda; class Malacostraca; order Decapoda; family Parastacidae; genus Cherax; species Cherax quadricarinatus. The sequence continues at coordinate 9,334,877 of NC_091357.1, forward strand.
CCCACCGAGGAAGGGTACCCTAAAAAGAAAAACGAAAGTTTTTCTTTTTAAGTTTAGTAATTTATACAAGAGAAGACATTTTAGTCACCTCTTACTCGACGCATTTCTTACGGAAGAAGAATTCTTTTCCACTATATATATATATATATATATATATATATATATATATATATATATATATATATATATATATATATATATATATATATATATATATATATATATATATATATGTCGTGCCGAATAGGCAGAACTTGCGATCTTGGCTTAAATAGCAACGCTCATCTTGCCATATAGGACAAGTGAAAATTTGTGTATGCAATAATTTCGCCAAAATCATTCTGAACCTAACGAAAAAAATATATTTCACTGTGTTTGTTTAGTAAGTATTAAATTACTGTAAACAAATCTAAAATATAATTAGTTGGGTTAGGCTAAAATAAATTGCGCTTGTTATAATAAGGTTAGGTAAGATTTCTAAGTTCCTTTTGGTGCAAAATTATAAATTTTTACATCAACATTAATGAAAAAAAATATATCTTTAAACGTATAAGAGAAAATTTTAGAAAGGACTTAATTTTAAATGAGTTCTTGCTAATTGACCAGTTTTACATATTCGGCACGACATCATATATATATACATATATACATACATATATATATATATAAATAATATATATATATATATATATATATATAATATATATATATATATATATATATATATATATATATATATATATATATATATACATATATTCTTTCAACAACTTCAACACACCGGCCGTATCCCACCGAGGCGGGGTGGCCCAAAAGAAAAAACCAAAGTTTCTCCTTTCAAATTTAGTAATATATACAGGAGAAGGGGTTACTAGCCCCTTGCTCCCGGCATTTTAGTCGCCTCTTACAACACGCATGGCCTACGGAGGAAGAATTCTGTTCCACTTCCCCATGGAGATAAGAGGAAATAAACAAGAACAAGAACTAGAAAGAAAATAGAAGAAAACCCAGAGGGGTATGTATATATACGCTTGTACATGTATGTGTAGTGTGACCTAAGTGTAAGTAGAAGTAGCAAGACGTACCTGAAATTTTGCATGTTCATGAGACAGAAAAAGGACACCAGCAATCCTACCATCATGTAAAACAATTACAGGCTTTCGTTTTACACTCACTTGGCAGGACGGTAGTACCTCTCTGGGCGGTTGCTGTCTACCAACCTATATATATTATATATATATATATATATATATATATATATATATATATATATATATATATATATATATATATATATATATATATATATATATATATATATATATATATATATATGCAAAACAACCACTCTGAAAGAATAGAGAATTCCAAGCGCTTTCGTGACTACTCACATTATCAAGGATAATGTGAGTAGTCACGAAAGCGCTTGTTATTTCTCTATTCTTTCAGAGTGGTTGTTTTGCATATTCTGAAATCACCTGTTTACTGTGATCTTATTGCATATATATATATATATATATATATATATATATATATATATATATATATATATATATATATATATATAATATATTATATATATATATAGAGGTGGTACTATATATATATATATATATATATATATATATATATATATATATATAGAGAGAGAGAGAGAGAGAGAGAATGGATTGACCTAAATAAGCTACCAAACAAATTGGTGTGAAGTGTCTCGTATCCCAGAAAAAGACACAATTTCCTCGATATTTTGTGAGGCGAAAGACCACGCCCAACACCGCACTGACGTCCGTATCCATTACTCCTGACACTACACACACACACACACATGCACACACACACACACACACACACACACACACACACACACACACACACACACACACACACACACACACACACACACACTACACCAGTTGTGACCACGCCCACCACACTGCAACGCCCATGTGATGTTACACTTATCAGTCAAGCTGCTTTCATACGATCAACCTTATCAGCAACTATTAAATGTGTGTGTGTGTGTGTGTGTGTGTGTGTGTGTGTGTGTGTGTGTGTGTGTGTGTGTGTGTGTGTGTGTATGAGGACGCAGCCACGGCGGTGTGAACACAGAACCAATCTGGTTCCAGACCACAGCTGACCTGAAAGAGAAGTGGCCAAGCTTTGAATATGTGTCCTATTAAATGAATCTGAAATGAAAACCTATTAAATTTGTGGCACTCTGCCACGACTGATCTTTTCTTTCTGCTTCATAATACGCAAGATGACAAGAAATCCTTACAAATTTCTACTTTCATTCCAGTACACACAAACCTTTACTTTCATGTGTACTTATTAGTTTTTAACCCTGTATCGCTTCCTTCCCATCCTAGGAAACCTGGTCTGAGACCCGGCCCTGGGGAAGATAATCCCCAGAACCATTAACAGATGAGAGGGCCAAGAGACAGAGGGGCAGCCCTGCGTCGGCCCCCAGTGGACTACTGTAAACACACTAGCATTTTCTGAGTCCCTTATTCCAGACTGGTTACTGATTACTGCTGATCTTACCGGTATAATATTACTCATCCCCCTCCCCAAATAATCTCTCAATATATATTTTCCTCATACTTTCACCGCTGGAATAATAAATATCTGTATATTTTTACGGATGAAAGTGGAGGGAAGTGAACGAGTGGTATCGGCTGCTGGGGATGACTTCCCACCAACCTGTTGATCAAGTGGTAAGTGAAACGTGGTAATTAAGTGGTCTACCAAGGAGTGAAATGGTTGGCTTGCTCCACTGAGTTTAAGTGGTCTGTTGAAGGGGAAAGATAAAAGATAAATTTTTCCCTTCCCTTGGGCACGACAGCCACACTCGCTGCCACGCCCAAACACACACAGTGCCACGCCCACCACACTCACCGAAACGCCCACCACGCTTACTGCCACGCCCACTGCACTCACTGCCACGCCCGAACAAACTCAGTGCCACCCTCCACACAGTGACCACACCCACTACACAGTGACCACACCCACTACACAATGACCACACCCACTACACAATGACCACACCCACTACACAGTGACCACACCCACTACAGTGACCACACCCACTGATGATACCCACTATACACTGACCACACCCACTGATGATGCCTACCACACAGTGACCACATACTGACGACACCCACTGATGATACCCACCACACACTGACCACACCCACTGATGATACCCACTATACACTGATCACACCCACCAAGTTACATGCAACAACGAAAGAAGTCACCAACTTAAATCGTTTTATTCAGAAAGATGTTGAAGAAAGGGATCAGTGTCAAGGAGGACAGAGTCTACAATCTCAGCCCACCACAGTCTTTAAGATCTGAGCGAAGCTCAGACCTCAGCAACACAAGTGTCCTCAAAGATTTGCTAAATTATACCATGAATTAAGGAAAGATCCTGGACTTCACTTTACGAAAGCAGACAAAGCAAATGCGATAGTAATTATGGACAAGGTAGGTTATAGGAGAAAAATAAACATATTAGCAGACAGGGAAACTCACGCGCCTTTTAAGGCACAACTCTTAAATTAATAAAAGTCGCATTATTATTGCGGTGAATAAGTTGGGATCAAACCGCGCTTGATCAGGTTAAAGGAGAGAATAATCCTGTTTCTTGGATCATAAGTCCTTACCCTGCCATCGAGGCAGCTCCCTTCATTTAATGCATGTCGCAGAGTCGGAGAGTTTGGTAGGATAGGGAGGAGTCAGCACCTGAAGTATACCTGAAGGATACTTTCGGGTTAACGTCCCCGTAGACAGGCATCAATGTAGATCAAGACCTAATCAACCAGGGTGTTACTACAGGACGCACGCAATCCAATGTACAGCCCGGCTGGTCAGGAACTTGAGGAATTGGTAAGTGTTTCTACACGTTCATTTCCTTACGTAGTGCCCAACGTCAATTTTCCAATATTTCCTGTCACTTCCAGTCAATGTATAAGTGTTATTTTCTCAACCCTTCTCAAACTTACTATTCTCACTTCACTTCCACTCACCTCAAGCCTCTCCCAGTCAACCCACTTCTCTTTACCCCAACACTCCCAAAACCTAACAGAAAATGTCTTCAACTTTCACCCCCTCTTGTCTTTCCTTCCCTACCTGAGTACAGCCTCACCAATACACTTGACTTTCCCAGGGACACAGCAACACTAGGAGTGTTCCTTAAAGCACCCAGCCAATAGACATCCCCCAAACAACAACAGCTAATCCTATTAACAAAAGCAAAGTGTTCCTCTCATAACCCATCCTCTGTGACGGAAAATGGCAGGAAAACACAGTTTTTTTCTCTCTAAGTAACCATCATACAGACTAGTACAGCAACACACTGGTGATGCATTCAATTTTCGTAAATAACAAAACATAATGCCCAGATAACGGAAAGGGCACAACGAAGCAATACACAGACCACAATGAACCTCAACACCTCGTAAGAAAACTCTAATGAGATTACAAACATGGTCAGTGAATTCAGGAAAAGAACAAGTAATGACGAAGCAGATGTAACCACGCTCACAGAAAGTACAATATTAGGAATAATAAATGCAATCTTTCCAAATACCTTCATTACATAACTCTTCAAAATGAATGTTATTAAGGCTACTTAAATGTTTTTTGTGATAGAGCAATTTTTTGTAATGTAATATTCATATTTTACTAATTAAAACATAATTATGTGAAAAAAGTTGAGTCGAGTTTAAAATTATGTCAGATGTTTGTAGACGTTTTTCGTGATGCTGTGACGTCACAACCTCACGAAAAACATCTGCAAACACCTGACATAATTTTAAACTTTTCTCAGCTTCTTTCACGTCATAATTATGCTTTCAATTTAAAAAAAAAACCTTAAGGGAGAAGAAGCTTTCGTAACAGTGAAAGGCTTTAGATTCAAGGTACTAGAGCTATTCATTGGATCAAACCTGACCGCCTCTAATTCACAATAATAATATTAAGAATAATAATCATTAATAATACTAATCATTAATGAAAGATAAATTAGTGTTAATGGAGACACAGTGAAGGTTTGAGGGCATAACAATAGCAAAGAGGAAATTATTCTCAGAAGACACGACAGAAACCAGAGTCACAGGTAGAAGGAAAGTAATCATGGAATAATATAAAAGATAATAACACCAACATGAGTGAAGGTGTTGCCACAGCAGCTAACATGACACAGTGACAACTTTGTTCATGGAACAACTTTATTATGACAAAAAACAAAAATCACAGAACGGGTGAGGCCTCGAACCCACGGCAGGAGAGTCTTAAAACGCGTTCTGTGATTTGTTTGTAATTGTGTTATTACGATTTTGTTAGTTATGACAAAAAAAATAGTGAGAATTTATAAATACGAAAGAATATTATTTTACTTAAAAAAATCCTGAAACAAATGCAAATTACATTTCTCCTATAAAAATAAATTTAAGCCTTTGAAAATTTACCGACTTACATAAAAAAATAAAATAAATTCTCAGTAAGTTACGTAAATTTAATACTCCCTCCCCACTAAAAAAAAATTCTTTACCCTTAAAATTTGTAAATTGATACTAACCAAAATTCTATTTTATTCCTAAAATTTATTCCTTTGAACCCATGTAACTCGTGGTTAATACTGACCCGCCGCCAGGGTATATTTTCTACCTAATCATAGTCGTTACTCTCCAGAATCTATATTAAGAATACGTAAGATACCAGGGAAGTATTGATGGTCAGTACTTAGCAGCGGAAAACACAATGACACAAGATTTCAGTCCCTCAGAACCGCAAGTTTTAATTTAATGGAAAAGTTGAGGAAGATAAGAATAACATAAAGTGCATGAAGAAGAAGAAGAAGAAGAAGAAGAAGAAGAAGAAGAAGAAGAAGAAGAAGAAGAAGAAGAAGAAGAAGAAGAAGAAGAAGAAGAAGAAAAGGAAGAAGAGGAAGAAGAATAAGAAGAGAAAGAAGAAAATGAAAAAAGAAACAAAATGAGATTGGTACGGCGAAGAAGCAGCCAATGTTACCAGTGAAATATTTGTGATGTTTCACTGTAAATGTATCATGGAGGAAACGGATCACAAGTGTACCAGTGAGTGTACACTGGTGTACCAGTGAGTGTACACTGGTGTACCAGTGAGTGTACACTGGTGTACCAGTGAGTGTACACTGGTGTACCAGTGAGTGTACACTGGTGTACCAGTGAGTGTACACTGGTGTACCAGTGAGTGTACACTGGTGTACCAGTGAGTGTACACTGGTGTACCAGTGAGTGTACACTGGTGTACCAGTGAGTGTACACTGGTGTACCAGTGAGTGTACACTGGTGTACCAGTGAGTGTACACTGGTGTACCAGTGAGTGTACACTGGTGTACCAGTGAGTGTACACTGGTGTACCAGTGAGTGTACACTGGTGTACCAGTGAGTGTACACTGGTGTACCAGTGAGTGTACACTGGTGTACCAGTGAGTGTACACTGGTGTACCAGTGAGTGTACACTGGTGTACCAGTGAGTGTACACTGGTGTACCAGTGAGTGTACACTGGTGTACCAGTGAGTGTACACTGGTGTACCAGTGAGTGTACACTGGTGTACCAGTGAGTGTACACTGGTGTACCAGTGAGTGTACACTGGTGTACCAGTGAGTGTACACTGGTGTACCAGTGAGTGTACACTGGTGTACCAGTGAGTGTACACTGGTGTACCAGTGAGTGTACACTGGTGTACCAGTGAGTGTACACTGGTGTACCAGTGAGTGTACACTGGTGTACCAGTGAGTGTACACTGGTGTACCAGTGAGTGTACACTGGTGTACCAGTGAGTGTACACTGGTGTACCAGTGAGTGTACACTGGTGTACCAGTGAGTGTACACTGGTGTACCAGTGAGTGTACACTGGTGTACCAGTGAGTGTACACTGGTGTACCAGTGAGTGTACACTGGTGTACCAGTGAGTGTACACTGGTGTACCAGTGAGTGTACACTGGTGTACCAGTGAGTGTACACTGGTGTACCAGTGAGTGTACACTGGTGTACCAGTGAGTGTACACTGGTGTACCAGTGAGTGTACACTGGTGTACCAGTGAGTGTACACTGGTGTACCAGTGAGTGTACACTGGTGTACCAGTGAGTGTACACTGGTGTACCAGTGAGTGTACACTGGTGTACCAGTGAGTGTAAACTGGTGTACCAGTGAGTGTACACTGGTGTACCAGTGAGTGTACACTGGTGTACCAGTGAGTGTACACTGGTGTACCAGTGAGTGTACACTGGTGTACCAGTGAGTGTACACTGGTGTACCAGTGAGTGTACACTGGTGTACCAGTAAGTGTAGTGTACACTGGTGTACCAGTGAGTGTACACTGGTGTACCAGTAAGTGTAGTGTACATTGGTGTACCAGTGAGTGTACACTGGTGTACCAGTGAGTGTACACTGGTGTACCAGTGAGTGTACACTGGTGTACCAGTGAGTGTACATTGGTGTACCAGTGAGTGTACACTGGTGTACCAGTGAGTGTACACTGGTGTACCAGTGAGTGTACACTGGTGTACCAGTGAGTGTACACTGGTGTACCAGTGAGTGTACACTGGTGTACCAGTGAGTGTACACTGGTGTACCAGTAAGTGTAGTGTACACTGGTGTACCAGTAAGTGTAGTGTACACTGTTGTAGATGAATGGTTCAGAGAACCGACATGTTGATAAATTAGACACATGTGCAACTCTTGGGTATCTTTATTGAGGAAACGTTTCGCCACACAGTGGCTTCTTCAGTCCATACGTAGGAGAAACTTGAAAGAACAGGAGGAGAATGAGGTAATCAGTCCCTCAACCTTGAGTCGATGTGTTCAGTCCATCAGTCTTGAATAGAATACCATCAAGACTGATGGACTGAACACATCGACTCAAGGTTGAGGGACTGATTACCTCATTCTCCTCCTGTTCTTTCAAGTTTCTCCTACGTATGGACTGAAGAAGCCACTGTGTGGCGAAACGTTTCCTCAATAAAGATACCCAAGAGTTGCACATGTGTCTAATTTATCAACACTGTTGTACCAGTGAGTGTAGTGTACACTGTTGTACCAGTGAGTGTAGTGTACACTGTTGTACAAGTGAGTGTAGTTGACACTGTTGTACCAGTGAGTATAGTGTACACTGTTGTACAAGTGAGTGTAGTGTACACTGTTGTACCAGTGAGTGTAGTGTACACTGTTGTACAAGTGAGTGTAGTTGACACTGTTGTACCAGTGAGTATAGTGTACACTGTTGTACAAGTGAGTGTAGTGTACACTGTTGTACCAGTGAGTGTAGTGTACACTTGTACCAGTGAGTGTAGTGTACACTGTTGCACCAGTGAGTGTAGTGTACACTGTTGTACCAGTGAGTGTAGTGTACACTGTTGTACCAGTGAGTGTAGTGTACACTGCTGCACCAGTGAGTGTAGTGTACACTGCTGCACCAGTGAGTGTAGTGTACACTGTTGTACCAGTGAGTGTAGTGTACACTGCTGTACCAGTGAGTGTAGTGTACACTGTTGTACCAGTGAGTGTAGTGTACACTGTTGTACCAGTGAGTGTAGTGTACACTGTTGTACCAGTGAGTGTAGTGTTCACTGTTGTACAAGTAAGTGTAGTGTACACTGTTGTACCAGTGAGTGTAGTGTACACTGTTGTACCAGTGAGTGTAGTGTACACTGTTGTACCAGTAAGTGTAGTGTACACTGTTGTACCAGTAAGTGTAGTGTACACTGTTGTACCAGTGAGTGTAGTGTTCACTGTTGTACCAGTAAGTGTAGTGTACACTTTTGTACCAGTAAGTGTAGTGTATACTGTTGTACCAGTGAGTGTAGTGTACACTGTTGTACCAGTGAGTGTAGTGTACACTGCTGTACCAGTAAGTGTAGTGTACACTGTTGTACCAGTGAGTGTAGTGTTCACTGTTGTACCAGTGAGTGTAGTGTTCACTGTTGTACCAGTGAGTGTAGTGTTCACTGTTGTACCAGTGAGTGTAGTGTACACTGTTGTACCAGTAAGTGTAGTGTACACTGTTGTACCAGTGAGTGTAGTGTACACTGTTGTACCAGTGAGTGTAGTGTTCACTGTTGTACCAGTGAGTGTAGTGTACACTGCTGTACCAGTACGTGTAGTGTACACTGTTGTACCAGTGAGTGTAGTGTTCACTGTTGTACCAGTGAGTGTAGTGTTCACTGTTGTACCAGTAAGTGTAGTGTACACTGTTGTACCAGTGAGTGTAGTGTACACTGTTGTACAAGTAAGTGTAGTGTACACTGTTGTACCAGTGAGTGTAGTGTACACTGTTGTACCAGTAAGTGTACACGAGGCTTCACGCTTCAACACATTCTCATTTTCTTTGCCAAATTTTTAACGTGGTGTGCAGCGTCAATTTCTCGAAGTATCAAACTTAACCCCATAAACTATTTTCTTTATTTTACGTTGCTTTAGCTCACTTCAAACTAGTTAGGTTTTATAAACCTACAAAAAAGTGAATTTAGCCGTAAATAAACGATACGTCTGGCAACAAGGTGACCCAGGAAAAGACGCATGATTTAAATCTGAACTTTGTACCCACGTTCAACTTAAGAGGCGCCTGAGTTCCCTTGTCTCCTAATGTCATGTTTATTTTTTCCCTATAATCTACCTTGTCCAAAATTACTATCGTATTTGCTTTGTCTGCTTTCGTAAGGTGAAGTCTAGAATCTTTCCTTAATTATTTTACGACAAATGTGTTGTAGGGGTCTTCAACACAATTGTCGTCAAAGATTTGTTAAGTTATACCATGAATTAAGGAAAGATCCTGGACTTCACCTTACGAAAGCAAACAAAGCAAATACGATAGTAATTATGGGCAAAGTAGATTATAGGGAAAAAATAACATATTAGAAAACAAGGGAACTAACGTGCCCCTTAAGAGTTGACAGACGGAGCAACATTGTTAAGGATTTTGGATAAGAGAGAGTTGGAAAAAACTGGAGTGGTGTGCTAGAGAATAAAGATATCCGCAGTGCATAGCCAGAGTGAAGGATGTAAACCAATGTCTACTGGTTTTCTGCCTCTTTTCTCTTAGAGTCTGACTTATAGATGCCCCAGGAGGGGCCAAACCATTGTCTTATGTTTCCTCTCCAGAGTGTGAAATGTGAAATATTTCAGCCACCGTACTGTGATTATTAGTGTTTTAATATTCACAAGAGCCGCCATATTTTGTCTCGGACTTACATTACGACTTGGTTTAGAAAGACAAGTGAGCACACTTGGACATATTTATTAGAAAACGTTTCGGTCCTGGGACCTTGATCATTTACTAACGTTGTCCAATAAATATGTCCTAATGTTTGCTCATGTGTCTTTCTAAACCAATTTGTGGGTGTCTATTACCAAGGTTTATACCACAACACGAGTTACCATGGAGTAAGGGAAGAGTTAGGTGTGGCACCCAACGACGTCACTTATTCTAGTTACCCAAGACCCGCAAAGAGGGAAGCTCCAATGTAACAGAGATTTCCAAAAAGTCAAACACGCCCCCAACTTTATCTCCAACACTCCTGTTATTATGTATATTAACGAGGAACCACTGAACACGGGAGTCCTTCACCAGCACCATGAGTCCTTCACCAGCACTATGAGTCCTTCACCAGCACCATGAGTCCTTCACCAGCACCATGAGTCCTTCACCAGCACCATGAGTACTTCACCTGCACCATGAGTCCTTCACCAGCATCATGAGTCCTTCACCAGCACCATGAGTACTTCACCTGCACCATGAGTCCTTCACCAGCATCATGAGTCCTTCACCAGCACCATGAGTCCTTCACCAGCATCATGAGTCCTTCACCAGCACCATGAGTACTTCACCAACGCCATGAATCCTTCACCAGCACCATGAGTCCTTCACCAGCACCATGAGTCCTTCACCAGCACCATGAGTCCTTCACCAGCATCATGAGTACTTCACCAGCACCATGAGTCCTTCACCAGCGCCAAGAACCCTTCACCAACACAATGAACCCTTCACCAGCACCATGAGTCCTTCACCAGCACCATGAGTCCTTCACCAGCACCATGAGTCCTTCACCAGCACCATGAGTACTTCACCAGCACCATGAGTACTTCACCAGCACCATGAGTACTTCACCAGCACCATGAGTCCTTCACCAGCACCATGAGTCCTTCACCAGCACCATGAGTACTTCACCAGCACCATGAGTACTTCACCAGCACCATGAGTACTTCACCAGCACCATGAGTCCTTCACCAGCACCATGAGTCCTTCACCAGCACCATGAGTCCTTCACCAGCACCATGAGTCCTTCACCAGCATCATGAGTCCTTCACCAGCGCCAAGAACCCTTCACCAACACAATGAACCCTTCACCGGTGTCACAGACTCGTGTGGTGGATAATGCGAGGTTACTACAGTTCTTACCTCGTGTTTGTTATCATGTTTTTATTTCCCTGTATTGATCATGTGATATAGTGTTTGTGTGGTGCTACAGGCGGGTTATATGACCCATACAGCAGTAATAGTTTTACTCTAGGGAACTAGAATAGAGAGTAATTAGATGAACTCTGCCAGGAAGCTCATAAGGTAACGACACTCTGCACGACATTGTGCTGTGATGAGCCCATTTTTATCCTAGAATATTCACTCGTTCATTCACTCTCTCAAACTTTTCCATCCAGATACCACCACATTTCCTGCATTTATTGTACGTGATAAAAAATGTTCTATCAATACAATTCATTTCAAAGTAATATTCTTATATTACTTTATTTAATATTATGAAGCATACAAAGTAGAGGGTGAAGGTGGAGTCAGCTGTGAACCAAAGCATTTATTTGATCAATTAGTTTTATTTGATATAATGGCTATATGTTATGAAATCCTATTCCAAACGTGCGTCATTCAGGGGATGAATGATCGAAATGCTCCTTTAGAATGATAAAGCCAAGAGTGATGCTTTTAATGGCTGCTCGTCGTGTGGCATAATAGCCGTTTTCTGGCTGTACACAAAATATGGTTAGGTTTGGGGTCTCAATACTGACTTTGTGTATAACATTAGGGTTAACATTATCTCAATAAAGATTCCCATATGTTGCATAAGTGTCTCAATCTTCGACTCTTGATTATCGTCATCGACGTATTCTTCCTCTTCTGCTGCTGCTGCTTTTGCTCTTCATCCTCCTCTTTCTTTCTTTCTCTCTCTCTCTCTCTCCCCCAACTGCATAATTTTCGTAGACTTCCTACCAAATTGAATATTCTATTTGGTTCCGAGTAGCCAGAGCAGCCTGGCGCTGAGCGGAGAAGAATAGGCCAAGATATTGTATCCCTGAGATATAGCACAGACCTGGACATCAAGACCACACTGGCAGGCCAGCTATATTCTTAAAATCCACACAGAATATTTACCTTTAAATTTATTCCCATCCTCCTTACGTGGTTCCCAGGGGGTTTAAACACCCAACTTATGCAAAAAAAAAAAAAAAAATGCTAAGAATTACATTTACAGGAAAATGAAGGACAAAACACGGGATGAATGGAGACAAAATACTTCCTATGATATGTTTTGGCTCTTTCCATCGACAGTTCGGCCCGGCCTCATAGTTCACTGGAGTGATAAAGCCCCTGGTGGGCGAAACGTTTAATTAAAAAAAGGTACTACTGTCCATGTTACCACACGTCTCTTTTTAATAGTTTTTACAAGCCTCCTACATGATGGCCCTATCACTCTGTTAGAACTAGCAGTAGAACCCCAGTCAAATACTACCGAAAAAATTATTTTATTCTCAGTGTTATCATACCATAGTTTTCACCATTACAATGTTTATTTTAAAAAATCCACAGACACGAAACCCATTTTTTAGAGGAATTATACAGCAAATATTGTTTACTAAGTACAAATGATCAGATCCTTAGCTGTCAGGAGAAACTTCCTCAAGCCGGGCTGTGGTGCCTATGCTTTGCTATATGCTTCTAGTGCCAACAACTTGAATGATCAGGCCATCAACCGAGGCCGATGACCTCTGAAATCGATTACATATAGGTAGGTAGGTCATGTGTTTGTCACACTGTCTTGCCGGAAGATATCAGAAACACTGCTGGAACAAGTGTCTGGACAAGTATCTTCACCAGGCGCCAGATCAACCAGGCTGTAATGGATATGTGGGTCAGCGGGCCACTAGCAACACTAGCCTGATTGACCAGGCAAACATCAGACGAGCCTGACCCAAGGCAGGGCTCTGGTTTAGAAAAATTCTAGTTACTCATCAAAGGAATATCAAAGGTAAAGGCTGTTCCCACTTGTATTTGTCACCTCCCTTAAGTATTTGTCACCTTCTCCCTCATGTGTGTCACCTCCCTCATATATCTGTCACTTTCCTCATTATGTACTTCTCACCTTGGCCCTCCAATTACACAACCCAAAAATATTATTGCATCAATTCCTTTTGTAGATGTTTAAACTAAAACTAGAGTGGATATACTTCTTTTCCCTTGATGAAATTTAAGACACTTGTGCAACATCTGGTTATCTTTATTGTAGACGTTTCGCCATCCACTGGCTTTATCAATACAGATTCTTGGACATAATTAGAAAACAGAAGTAAAAAGCAAAACTACATAAACACTATATAACGGCAGAGAATCTTGATTATTTTTTTCAGCTATTTAGGAAAACAAAACTACAGAACATAGTACTAAACGACAAAAGTAGACCGGTCGTGTTCTTCTGTTTACTACACTAAACTACCTAATGACAGAACAGATTGATTGGTTTTCTCACCTAATTAGCAAACCAAACACAACAACAAAATAGAATAAGAGTTTTTTCCTTTTAGTAAACTAAACAAATCACAAATCAAACAAACCACAGTGATCGATTTCTTTCACCTGTTAACAAACTCTAGAACAGGAGAGCAAAAGCATCTAGTTTTACACTTAGAAAATGCAGCAGAACTAGAGCGCGTGCCCACAGAAATGTTTCAGACACGTATTAAGAATTTATGGCGAGAGAGAGGGGGAAAGTTATTACAGGTAGTGAAAGGATTCTTAGAGCACAGCAGAGATTGTATCGGAAATGGTGGAGGAATGAGTTATTGATTCACCTTGAAGCTGAGGTAACACAGGGGTGTGGGTAATGGTACCTGCCTCTTCTGCTCTGTTCCAGCCTGTGTTTGGGGGGGAGGCCAACCTGTGCTGAGGGCCTAGTCTCAGGCAAAACTGTAGCTCTGTTCCAGACTGAGTTGACGGGTCAGGCCAGCCTGTCGGGCCTTAGTTTTAGCCAAAACTATAGCTCTGGTCTATTCCAACCTGTGCTGTTTTGAGCAAAACCGTAGCTCTGGTCTATTCCAGCCTGTGCTGGAGCCTAGTCTTAGGCAAAACTGTAGCACTGATCTTCTTAGCCGGGGTTGGGGGATGGGGGGCAGGCCAGCCTGTGTTGGAAGCCTTGTTTTAGGCAAAATTGTAGCTCTGCTTCAGATGGTGTTTAGGGTCCAAGCTAGTCAGTGTTAGAGCCTAGTCTTTGGCAAAATTGTAGCTCTGCTTAGTTACTAATTTTCAAAGGCATCTGTCGAAAGACACTTGGCCTGGTTTTTTTACTTGTGTGTGTGTGTGTGTGTGTGTGTGTGTGTGTGTGTGTGTGTGTGTGTGTGTGTGTGTGTGTGTGTGTGTGTGTGTGTGTGTGTGTGTGTGTGTGAGTGTGTGTGTGTGTGTGTGTGTTTCAGGCTGTGTTGGGGGCCAGGTAACTAGCAAAAAGATGACTTACTACAGCCTATGTTATGGGGAACCAGGCTTTAAACAACAAAATAACCTGATATATTACAAGCTGCGTTGCGGGAGAAGGGAAGTAGGTTTAAGCCAAAAAAAAAAAAACAATTACCTGTTTCAGACTATGTTATGGAAGGAACAGGCATCTAGAAAAAAAAAGCTATCTGGATTCCTGTTGTGGGGAGGTCAGGTCTAAAACAACAACAATAAAAAAAAGGGATGACCTACCCTGTTCCACCACCCACCACAGTGAGGAGAGGGAAGGGTAAATCTTAGCCAAAAATGAGACATGATCTTTGTAACCTTTTGTCGTACGAGCGTAGGCAAAGGGATGACCCGACCAGCATCTTTCTGTGAATCAGACATTAGGCACAAAGGTGACCTGACTGGTAAGTCAAAGGAAGGAGGCGCTTACATTGTCGAAACACTCATATTCACACACGAGAATTTCACCCATTTAATTGGCCCAAATGGTTTGACAAACAATACAAACTATACCTTGAAAACTATAACATTTAAATGCACTTGAGTAATTCCACTTTACGAAGTACGAAGAAAAATGGGAGAAAAATACCGTTGATCTAATGATAAAAGAGGAAACTGCTTTAAAAATACAATGAAGACAAAAAAAAAGTTTGCCTGAGAACCTTCCGGAGCCTGGCTGGAACCTCACAAGGTCTTTCAATATAAATCAGAAATTTAATATTGGTGAATTTTCCAAGTGGGAATTGGCTATTCCTGGAATTCAGCAATTATCATTATTATTATTATTATTATTACTGCTGAGCATAACGACACTGGATGCAATGGAAGACAAAATGCAGATGTGGTATACAAAAACTTTGTAAAAGCTTTCAATATATGTTGTGCATGAATTGCAAAATCAACAACTGAAAAAGTTGGCAGATGCATATCAAGATTTCTGACAAATTGAACCCAAGGAGTAATGGTAAACAAAGTAAAATCACAGTGAACAAAGTAAAATCACAGTGAACAAAGTAAAATCACAGTGAACAAAGTAAAATCACAGTGAACAAAGTAAAATCACAGTGAACAAAGTAAAAACCACAGTAAACAAGGTAAAAACCACAGTAAACAAGGTAAAAACCACAGTAAACAAGGTAAAAACCACAGTAAACAAAGTAAAAACCACAGTAAACAAGGTAAAAACCACAGTAAACAAGGTAAAAACCACAGTAAACAAGGTAAAATCACAGTTAAAAAACCCAGTAAACAAAGTAAATTTACAGTTAATAAAAATCACAGAAAACAAAATAAAATCACAGAGAACAAAATAAAATCACAGAGAACAAAATAAAATCAGTGAATAAAATAAAAATCACAGTAAACAATGCAAAATCACAGTGAAAAAAATAAAACCACAGGCTGCTACAGTGAAAATCTCTGTTCCTCTTGACACAATTCTTTCTCTCATTCTCATATCCGACAAAGACACAAACATTATAGGACTGTATCATCCTTTACAGTTGATATCAGAATCTGTGTGAGTGGCCTCCACTGAAGACACAGCAGATCTCCAAACTGATATAAAACCAGTTCTTTCAGTGTGCTACTGAAAACAACATGATGTTCAATGAGAACAAACTTCAGTTAATCCACTTTGGGAAAATCTAAGAAAATAAAAACTTAAACAGAGCATAAAACAAACTCAAACCCCTCAAATGAGAGAAGATTAATGTGAGGGACTTAGTAGTGATATTTTCAGATTTTACACTCAAGGATCACAAGTGTTATTATCACAACCGCCAGGAAAACGATAGACTGAATAACTAGAACCTTCAGAACAATGAATGACGTACCAAAGATACCCCTTTAAGTCACCTGTACTCTCTGGACTGGAATTATAATACGCACTAATAACTCTTTTTAAGGCAGGTGAAATCGGAGATCTGGAGAACGTACAGAGGAACCTCACTGCCCGTCTAGATTCTATCAAAAGGTAAATTACCAGAAATGCTTAAAATACCTCAACTATACTACCTGGAACGTAGGTAAGAAAGATGCATCATAATTTACACCTGGAAAATTCTGGAAGGATTAGTCCCAAATCCGAACACCAAAATCGGCAGACGGTGCAAAATAACTATAATGAAATACATGGGTGCTAAGAGTGGATGAAAACATAACGTGAGAGGAACTGCTAACAGACATTACAGTAACTGTCTTCAAGCGGAAAATTAAGTTCATTATGTCAGTTCCTGAAGTCGAACCTACGCTGGATTGTGTGTGGCGAGCACCAACAGCCTGATTCATCAGGCCGTCAACCTGAAAGCCTGGTCTAGAGCCGGGTCGCGGAGGGTCCACTGACTATCGGAACTGTCTGCAGGTAATCTTTGTCTGTCCGTCCGTCCGTCTGTCTGTCTGTCTGTCTGTCTGTCTCTCTCTCTCTCTCTTATAACCCATCATAATCGTTCCCCTCCCCTACCAATCATCTTTCTCCCTTACAATATATATTTCTCTGCTTCCAATGTTCCCTGCCAATCATGCTGGGAATCACCTTGCTTCCCTCACCCCCGCCATGCCTGCCAGCCAACCAACTTCCTCCCCTGCAAATCATCATCTCTGCCAATTAACTCTCTCGCTTGCGTCCAAAACATCTTCCATTCCGATCATTTTCCCTTCCACCTTCCTTCCTTCTAGGTCAAGCTGCGCCCTCCTACGTCAGGTTGCTCCTTCCTTCCAGTTCAAGCTACTCTTTTCCTTCCAAGCTGCTCCTTCCTTTTAGGTCAAGCATCCCTTTCCTTCCTTCCAGGTGAAGCTGCGCCTTCCTTAAAAGTCAAGGCTCTTTCCTCCCATGTCAACCTCGTCCCTTCCCACTAACCTCTGTATCTTGAGTTTCCTTAAACTAGTCTAACTTCTTCTATCCTTCCTCTTTCTCCATCCCTCTCCTCACGTGTTCCCTTAAAGACCTTTTTTTCTCCCTCCCTTTTCACATCGTGTACTTCCTCATAAGACCATGTCCTTCCCTCCCTCCTTCCTTCTCTCCCTCAAAAGGCGGCCTCTGCGTCAGTGGAGGAGCTCGATACTAGAGCACCCACGTCAGCGTTTTCAGATACTGGCTAATGTAATTAGATTTTCCAACCTCCGTAATATCCTTGTCGCCAATCGAAGAACAGAAACGCCAACTAACTTTCAGTAACAGAAACGCCAACTAACTTTCAGTAACAGAAACGCCAAATAACTTTCAGTAACAGAAACGCCAACTAACTTTCAGTAACAGCAACGCCAACTCACTTTTAGTAACAAACTCCTTTGCCCATGGTTTAACTGAGACCAGTTTCTACCCTCACAGCCCAACCAGGCTTCAGTGCTGACTGCCTGGTCAAGCAGGCTGTTTGTGGTATTGGTCCGCAGGCCCAAAGAGCCATCACATCCTGACTGATCTGGTACGTTTAGCGGAAAGCTGCCCAGTGCCCAAATTCTTGAAAATGTAGATAATTGGTTCAGAGAACCGACAGGTTGATACTTGGGGTATCTTTACTGTGGAAACGTTTCGCCAACCAGTGGCTTCCTCAGTCCAATACAGAGAAGAATGGTTGAAGACCAGAATGGGTTTGAAATAATCAGTCCCTGATCCTCCAGGCTGAGGGACTGATTATTTCACTCACTCTCGTCGTGCCGAATAGGTAAAGCTTGCGATTTTGACTTAAATAGCAACGCTCTTCTTGCCGAATAAGGCAAGCTAAAATATGTGTATGCAATAATTCGCAAAAATAATTCTGAACCTAACGAAAACAAATATATTTCATTGTTTGTTTATTAAATTATTGTAAACTTATCTAAAATACATTTAGTTGGATTAGGCTAAATTAAACTGCGCTCGTTTTAATAAGGTTAGGTAAGTTTTCTACTTTTTTTTGGTACCAAATTATTATTTTTTTCATTAACATAAATGAAAAAAAAAATCTTCAAACGTACAAGAGAAACTTTTAGAAAGGAATAAATTTTAAATGAGTTCTTTCTAATTGACCAGTTTTACCTATTCGGCACGACACGCACACAATATATATATATATATATATATATATATATATATATATATATATATATATATATATATATATATATATATATATATATATATATATTATCAGGTATATCTGTCTTCTCTGTTCCGGAGAGAACAATGCAACTGCTCTGAGACACTGCCAGTAGTTCAGATGGTTTATTGCTCAATGCGGGAAGTATATGACCTCTCTACATATTCCAGCTCTGCTATCTCTCCTGCCTTGAACGTGAGAGCACACGCGATTTGAAAAATACCATCAACTATGGCGCTGCTTATCTTGTTTTGAAAGTTCTCATTATCCACTATCATCTTCCCTGATCTTTGCTGCATCTGCCTTAATGTGTTTCTGAAATGACAGACAAGTCTTTTATCTGTTCCAAACGTTCTATGATATGGTCTGCGTGTGTACTGTACACTGTGCTCCTTGCGAGTTCATTCTTCCAATATTTATCTATGTAGCTGAAATTTCACCACTCAACAATATTATTTTCATTTCCCACTTGGAAGACTTTATTCATACATACATAAATAACCCGTACATAGAGAAGTTTGAGGGCTATTTTCTTAATTGTAGACGAATGGTTCACAGAACCGACACGTTGATCAATTAAGACACATGTGCAACTCTTGGGTATCTTTATTGAGGAAACTTTTCGCCACACAGTGGCTTCATCAGTCCATACACAGGAGAAACCTGAAGAACAGGAGGAGAATGAGGTAATCAGTCCCTCAACATTAAGTCGATGTGGTCAGTCCTTCAATCTTGAATAGATTCAAGATTCATGGACTGATGAAGCCACTGTGTGGCGAAACGTTTCCTCAATAAAGATACCCAAGAGTTGCACATGTGTCTAATTTATTTTCTTAATGTTCCAGTCACGATATTGTGCCATTTTGTTCCTTATATATACATGTCTATAATTTTTCTGAGAGGATATTAGTAATTGTTTTGATCTCACGTGCAAAATATAACACCAACCACCGGTGTTACTGTAACACCAACCACCGGTGTTACTGTAACACCAACCACCGGTGTTACTGTAACACCAACCACCGGTGTTACTGTAACACCAACCACCGGTGTTACTGTAACACCAACCACCGGTAAGTGTTACTGTAACACCAACCACCGGTAAGTGTTACTGTAACACCAACCACCGGTAAGTGTTACTGTAACACCAACCACCGGTGTTACTGTAACACCAACCACCGGTGTTACTGTAACACCAACCACCGGTGTTACTGTAACACCAACCACCGGTGTTACTGTAACACCAACCACCGGTGTTACTGTAACACCAACCACCGGTGTTACTGTAACACCAACCACCGGTGTTACTGTAACACCAACCACCGGTGTTACTGTAACACCAACCACCGATGTTACTGTAAAACCAACCACCGGTGTTACTGTAACACCAACCACCGGTGTTACTGTAAAACCAACCACCGGTGTTACTGTAACACCAACCACCGGTGTTACTGTAACACCAACCACCGGTGTTACTGTAACACCAATCACCGGTGTTACTGTAACACCAACCACCGGTGTTACTGTAACACCAACCACCGGTTAGTGTTACTGTAACACCAACCACCGGTTAGTGTTACTGTAACACCAACCACAGGGAAGTGTTACTGTAACACCAACCACCGGTAAGTGTTACTGTAACACCAACCACCTGTGTTACTGTAACACCAACCACCGGTGTTACTGTAACACCAACCACCGGTTAGTGCTACTGTAACACCAACCACCGGGAAGTGTTACTGTAACACCAACCACCGGTAAGTGTTACTGTAACACCAACCACCGGTAAGTGTTACTGTAACACCAACCACCGGTGTTACTGTAACACCAACCACCGGTGTTACTGTAACACCAACCACCGGTGTTACTGTAACACCAACCACCGGTGTTACTGTAACACCAACCACCGGTGTTACTGTAACACCAACCACCGGTGTTACTGTAACACCAACCACCGGTGTTACTGTAACACCAACCACCGGTGTTACTGTAACACCAACCACCGATGTTACTGTAAAACCAACCACCGGTGTTACTGTAACACCAACCACCGGTGTTACTGTAAAACCAACCACCGGTGTTACTGTAACACCAACCACCGGTGTTACTGTAACACCAACCACCGGTGTTACTGTAACACCAATCACCGGTGTTACTGTAACACCAACCACCGGTGTTACTGTAACACCAACCACCGGTTAGTGTTACTGTAACACCAACCACCGGTTAGTGTTACTGTAACACCAACCACAGGGAAGTGTTACTGTAACACCAACCACCGGTAAGTGTTACTGTAACACCAACCACCTGTGTTACTGTAACACCAACCACCGGTGTTACTGTAACACCAACCACCGGTTAGTGCTACTGTAACACCAACCACCGGGAAGTGTTACTGTAACACCAACCACCGGTAAGTGTTACTGTAACACCAACCACCGGTAAGTGTTACTGTAACACCAACCACCGGTGTTACTGTAACACCAACCACCGGTGTTACTGTAACACCAACCACCGGTGTTACTGTAACACCAACCACCGGTGTTACTGTAACACCAACCACCGGTGTTACTGTAACACCAACCACCGATGTTACTGTAAAACCAACCACCGGTGTTACTGTAACACCAACCACCGGTGTTACTGTAAAACCAACCACCGGTGTTACTGTAACACCAACCACCGGTGTTACTGTAACACCAACCACCGGTGTTACTGTAACACCAATCACCGGTGTTACTGTAACACCAACCACCGGTGTTACTGTAACACCAACCACCGGTTAGTGTTACTGTAACACCAACCACCGGTTAGTGTTACTGTAACACCAACCACAGGGAAGTGTTACTGTAACACCAACCACCGGTAAGTGTTACTGTAACACCAACCACCTGTGTTACTGTAACACCAACCACCGGTGTTACTGTAACACCAACCACCGGTTAGTGCTACTGTAACACCAACCACCGGGAAGTGTTACTGTAACACCAACCACCGGTAAGTGTTACTGTAACACCAACCACCGGTAAGTGTTACTGTAACACCAACCACCGGTGTTACTGTAACACCAACCACCGGTGTTACTGTAACACCAACCATCGGTAGTGTTACTGTAACACCAACCACCGGTAGTGTTACTGTAACACCAACCACCGGTGTTACTGTAACACCAACCACCGGTGTTACTGTAACACCAACCACCGGTAAGTGTTACTGTAACACCAACCACCGGTAAGTGTTACTGTAACACCAACCACCAGTTAGTGTTACTGTAACACCAACCACCGGTGTTACTGTAACACCAACCACCGGTGTTACTGTAACACCAACCACCTGTGTTACTGTAACACCAACCACCGGTGTTACTGTAACACCAACCACCGGTGTTACTGTAACACCAACCACCGGTGTTACTGTAACACCAACCACCGGTTAGTGTTACTGTAACACCAACCACCGGTCAGTGTTACTGTAACACCAACCACCGGTTAGTGTTACTGTAACACCAACCACCGGTTAGTGTTACTGTAACACCAACGACCGGTTAGTGTTACTGTAACACCAACCACCGGTGTTACTGTAACACCAACCACCGGTGTTACTGTAACACCAACCACCGGTTAGTGTTACTGTAACGCCAACCACCGGTTAGTGTTACTGTAACACCAACCACCGGTTAGTGTTACTGTAACACCAACCACCGGTTAGTTACTGTAACACTAACCACCGGTAAGTGTTACTGTAACACCAACCACCGGTGTTACTGTAACACCAACCACCGGTGTTACTGTAACACCAACCACCGGTGTTACTGTAACACCAACCACCGGTGTTACTGTAACACCAACCACAGGTGTTACTGTAACACCAACCACCGGTGTTACTGTAACACCAACCACCGGTTAGTGTTACTGTAACACCAACCACCG
This sequence comes from Cherax quadricarinatus, assembly GCF_038502225.1. Lineage (NCBI taxonomy): Eukaryota > Metazoa > Arthropoda > Malacostraca > Decapoda > Parastacidae > Cherax > Cherax quadricarinatus. The sequence goes on from NC_091357.1 coordinate 9,357,654, forward strand.
GTTAGTGTTACTGTAACACCAACCACCGGTTAGTGTTACTGTAACACCAACCACCGGTTAGTGCTAGTGTAACACCAACCACCGGTTAGTGTTACTGTAACACCAACCACCGGTTAGTGTTACTGTAACACCAACCACCGGTTAGTGTTATTGTAACACCAACCACCGGTGTTACTGTAATACCAACCACCGGTGTTACTGTAACACCAACCACCGGTGTTACTGTAACACCAACCACCGGAGTTACTGTAACACCAACCACCGGTTAGTGTTACTGTAACACCAACCACCGGTTAGTGTTACTGTAACACCAACCACCGGTTAGTGTTACTGTAACACCAAAACCGGTGTTACTGTAACACCAACCACCGGTGTTACTGTAACACCAACCACCAGTGTTACTGTAACACTAACCACCGGTGTTACTGTAACACCAACCACCAATGTTACTGTAACACCAACCACCGGTGTTACTGTAACACCAACCACCGGTTAGTGTTATTGTAACACCAACCACCGGTTAGTGTTACTGTAACACCAACCACCGGTGTTATTGTAACACCAACCACCGGTTAGTGTTACTGTAACACCAACCACCGGTGTTACTGTAACACCAACCACCGGTAAGTGTTATTGTAACACCAACCACCGGTTAGTGTTACTGTAACACCAACCACCGGTGTTACTGTAACACCAACCACCGGTGTTACTGTAACACCAACCACCAATGTTACTGTAACACCAACCACCGGTGTTACTGTAACACCAACCACCAATGTTACTGTAACACCAACCACCGGTTAGTGTTATTGTAACACCAACCACAGTTAGTGTTACTGTAACACCAACCACCGGTAAGTGTTATTGTAACACCAACCACCGGTTAGTGTTACTGTAACACCAACCACCGGTGTTACTGTAACACCAACCACCGGTAAGTGTTACTGTAACACCAACCACCGGTTAGTGTTACTGTAACACCAACCACCGGTTAGTGTTACTGTAACACCAACCACTGGTTAGTGTTACTGTAACACCAACCACCGGTTAGTTACTGTAACACTAACCACCGGTAAGTGTTACTGTAACACCAACCACCGGTGTTACTGTAACACCAACCACCGGTGTTACTGTAACACCAACCACCGGTGTTACTGTAACACCAACCACCGGTGTTACTGTAACACTAACCACCGGTTAGTGTTACTGTAACACCAACCACCGGTTAGTGTTACTGTAACACCAACCACCGGTTAGTGTTACTGTAACACCAACCACCTGGAGAGAGTTTCGGGGGTCAACGCCCCCGCGGCCCGGTCTGTGACCAGGCCTCCTGGTGGATCAGCGCCTGATCAACCAGGCTGTTGCTGCTGGCTGCACGCAAACCAACGTACGAGCCACAGCCCGGCTGATCAGGAACTGACTTTAGGTGCTTGTCCAGTGCCAGCTTGAAGACTGCCAGGGGTCTGTTGGTAATCCCCCTTATGTGTGCTGGGAGGCAGTTGAACAGTCTCGGGCCCCTGACACTTATTGTATGGTCTCTTAACGTGCTAGTGACACCCCTGCTTTTCATTGGGGGGATGGTGCATCGTCTGCCAAGTCTTTTGCTTTCGTAGTGAGTGATTTTCGTGTGCAAGTTCGGTACTAGTCCCTCTAGGATTTTCCAGGTGTATATAATCATGTATCTCTCCCTCCTGCGTTCCAGGGAATACAGGTTTAGAAACCTCAAGCGCTCCCAGTAATTGAGGTGTTTTATCTCCGTTATGCGCGCCGTGAAAGTTCTCTGTACATTTTCTAGGTCGGCAATTTCACCTGCCTTGAAAGGTGCTGTTAGAGTGCAGCAATATTCCAGCCTAGATAGAACAAGTGACCTGAAGAGTGTCATCATGGGCTTGGCCTCCCTAGTTTTGAAGGTTCTCATTATCCATCCTGTCATTTTTCTAGCAGATGCGATTGATACAATGTTATGGTCCTTGAAGGTGAGATCCTCCGACATAATCACTCCCAGGTCTTTGACGTTGGTGTTTCGCTCTATTTTGTGGCCAGAATTTGTTTTGTACTCTGATGAAGATTTAATTTCCTCATGTTTACCATATCTGAGTAATTGAAATTTCTCATCGTTGAACTTCATATTGTTTTCTGCAGCCCACTGAAAGATTTGGTTTATGTCCGCCTGGAGCCTTGCAGTGTCTGCAATGGAAGACACTGTCATGCAGATTCGGGTGTCATCTGCAAAGGAAGACACGGTGCTGTGGCTGACATCCTTGTCTATGTCGGATATGAGGATGAGGAACAAGATGGGAGCTAGTACTGTGCCTTGTGGAACAGAGCTTTTCACCGTAGCTGCCTCGGACTTTACTCTGTTGACGACTACTCTCTGTGTTCTGTTAGTGAGGAAATTATAGATCCATCGACCGACTTTTCCTGTTATTCCTTTAGCGCGCATTTTGTGCGCTATTACGCCATGGTCACACTTGTCGAAGGCTTTTGCAAAGTCTGTATATATTACATCTGCATTCTTTTTGTCTTCTAGTGCATTTAGGACCTTGTCGTAGTGATCCAGTAGTTGAGACAGACAGGAGCGACCTGTTCTAAACCCATGTTGCCCTGGGTTGTGTAACTGATGGGTTTCTAGATGGGTGGTGTTACTGTAACACCAACCACCGGTTAGTGTTACTGTAACACCAACCACCGGTTAGTGTTACTGTAACACCAACCACCGGTTAGTGTTATTGTAACACCAACCACCGGTGTTACTGTAACACCAACCACCGGTGTTACTGTAACACCAACCACCGGTGTTACTGCAACACCAACCACCGGTGTTACTGTAACACCAACCACCGGTGTTATTGTAACACCAACCACCGGTGTTACTGTAACACCAACCACCGGTTAGTGTTACTGTAACACCAACCACCGGTTAGTGTTACTGTAACACCAACCACCGGTTAGTGTTACTGTAACACCAACCACCGGTGTTACTGTAACACCAACCACCGGTGTTATTGTAACACCAACCACCGGTGTTACTGTAACACCAACCACCGGTTAGTGTTACTGTAACACCAACCACCGGTTAGTGTTACTGTAACACCAACCACCGGTTAGTGTTACTGTAACACCAACCACCGGTTAGTGTTACTGTAACACCAACCACCGGTTAGTGTTACTGTAACACCAACCATCGGTGTTACTGTAACACCAACCACCGGTGTTACTGTAACACCAACCACCGGTGTTACTGTAACACCAACCACCAGTGTTACTGTAACACCAACCACCAATGTTACTGTAACACCAACCACCGGTTAGTGTTATTGTAACACCAACCACCGGTGTTACTGTAACACCAACCACCGGTGTTACTGTAACACCAACCACCGGTGTTACTGTAACACCAACCACCGGTGTTACTGTAACACCAACCACCAATGTTACTGTAACACCAACCACCGGTGTTACTGTAACACCAACCACCGGTTAGTGTTATTGTAACACCAACCAACGGTTAGTGTTACTGTAACACCAACCACCGGTAAGTGTTATTGTAACACCAACCACCGGTTAGTGTTACTGTAACACCAACCACCGGTGTTACTGTAACACCAACCACCGGTAAGTGTTATTGTAACACCAACCACCGGTTAGTGTTACTGTAACACCAACCACCGGTGTTACTGTAACACCAACCACCGGTGTTACTGTAACACCAACCACCAATGTTACTGTAACACCAACCACCGGTGTTACTGTAACACCAACCACCTGTGTTACTGTAACACCAACCACCGGTTAGTGTTATTGTAACACCAACCACAGTTAGTGTTACTGTAACACCAACCACCGGTAAGTGTTATTGTAACACCAACCACCGGTTAGTGTTACTGTAACACCAACCACCGGTGTTACTGTAACACCAACCACCGGTAAGTGTTATTGTAACACCAACCACCGGTTAGTGTTACTGTAACACCAACCACCGGTGTTACTGTAACACCAACCACCGGTGTTACTGTAACACCAACCACCGGTAAGTGTTATTGTAACACCAACCACCGGTGTTACTGTAACACCAACCACCGGTGTTACTGTAACACCAACCACCGGTGTTACTGTAACACCAACCACCGGTGTTACTGTAACACCAACCACAGGTTAGTGTTATTGTAACATCAACCACCGGTTAGTGTTACTGTAACACCAACCACCGGTTAGTGTTACTGTAACACCAACCACCGGTAAGTGTTATTGTAACACCAACCACCGGTTAGTGTTACTGTAACACCAACCACCGGTAAGTGTTATTGTAACACCAACCACCGGTTAGTGTTACTGTAACACCAACCACCGGTTAGTGTTACTGTAACACCAACCACCGGTTAGTGTTACTGTAACACCAACCACCGGTGTTACTGTAACACCAACCACCGGTAAGTGTTACTGTAACACCAACCACCGGTGTTACTGTAACACCAACCACCGGTGTTACTGTAACACCAACCACCGGTAAGTGTTATTGTAACACCAACCACCGGTGTTACTGTAACACCAACCACCGGTGTTACTGTAACACCAACCACCGGTGTTACTGTAACACCAACCACCGGTGTTACTGTAACACCAACCACAGGTTAGTGTTATTGTAACATCAACCACCGGTTAGTGTTACTGTAACACCAACCACCGGTTAGTGTTACTGTAACACCAACCACCGGTAAGTGTTATTGTAACACCAACCACCGGTTAGTGTTACTGTAACACCAACCACCGGTTAGTGTTACTGTAACACCAACCACCGGTTAGTGTTACTGTAACACCAACCACCGGTGTTACTGTAACACCAACCACCGGTAAGTGTTATTGTAACACCAACCACCGGTGTTACTGTAACAACAACCACCGGTGTTACTGTAACACCAACTACCGGTGTTACTGTAACACCAACCACCGGTTAGTGTTATTGTAACACCAACCACCGGTTAGTGTTACTGTAACACCAACCACCGGTTAGTGTTACTGTAACACCAACCACCGGTTAGTGTTACTGTAACACCAACCACCGGTAAGTGTTATTGTAACACCAACCACCGGTTAGTGTTACTGTAACATCAACCACCGGTTAGTGTTACTGTAACACCAACCACCGGTGTTACTGTAACACGAACCACCGGTGTTACTGTAACACCAACCACCGGTAAGTATTATTGTAACACCAACCACCGGTGTTACTGTAACACCAACCACCGGTGTTACTGTAACACCAACCACCGGTTAGTGTTACTGTAACACCATAAGTTAGTGTTACTGCAACACCAACCATCAGTTAGTGTTACTGTAACACCAACCACCGGTTAGTGTTACTGTAACACCAGTTAGTGTTACTGCAACACCAACCATCAGTTAGTGTTACTGTAACACCAACCACCGGTTAGTGTTACTTTAACACCAACCATCAGTTAGTGTTACTGTAACACCAACCATCAGTTAGTGTTACTGTAACACCAACCATCAGTTAGTGTTACTGTAACACCAACCATCAGTTAGTGTTACTGTAACACCAACCATCAGTTAGTGTTACTGTAACACCAACCATCAGTTAGTGTTACTGTAACACCAACCATCAGTTAGTGTTACTGTAACACCAACCATCAGTTAGTGTTACTGTAACACCAACCATCAGTTAGTGTTACTGTAACAACAATCACCGGTTAGTGTTACTGTAACACCAACCATCAGTTAGTGTTACTGTAACACGAACCATCAGTTAGTGTTACTGTAACACCAACCATCAGTTAGTGTTACTGTAACAACAATCACCGGTTAGTGTTACTGTAACACGAACCATCAGTTAGTGTTACTGTAACACCAACCATCAGTTAGTGTTACTGTAACACCAACAACCGGTTAGTGTTACAGTTCACTTACACTAACAAGGGCCCCTATGTAAAAAAAAAAAGTCACCTTGTCTGACATTTTTTGGTTATCTTAGGTAATTTAAACGTATGTTAAATTATGTATGATATAATTGTACCTATGTGTACCTGTGTTCAAATAAACTTCTGATCCCAGATGCTCCCACTGTGCCCCAAATGGTCTCACCACGCCCCAGATGTTCCCAAGGTGCCCCAAATGGTCTCACCACGCCCCAGATGTTCCCACTGTGCCCCAAATGGTCTCACCACACCCCAGATGTTCCCACTGTGCCCCAAATGGTCTCACCACGCCCCAGATGTTCCCACTGTTCCCCAAATGGTCTCACCACACCCCAGATGCTCCCACTGTGCCCCAAATGGTCTCACCACGCCCCAGATGTTCCCACTGTGCCCCAAATGGTCTCACCACACCCCAGATGCTCCCACTGTGCCCCAAATGGTCTCACCACGCCCCAGATGTTCCCACTGTGCCCCAAATGGTCTCACCACACCCCAGATGTTCCCACTGTGCCCCAAATGGTCTCACCACGCCCCAGATGTTCCCAAGATGCCCCAAATGGTCTCACCACGCCCCAGATGTTCCCAAGGTGCCCCAAATGGTCTCACCACGCCCCAGATGTTCCCAAGATGCCCCAAATGGTCTCACCACGCCCCAGATGTTCCCAAGGTGCCCCAAATGGTCTCACCACGCCCCAGATGTTCCCAAGGTGCCCCAAATGGTCTCACCATGCCCCAGATGTTCCCAATGTGCCCCAAATGGTTTCACCGTGCCCCAGATGTTCCCAAGGTGCCCCAAATGGTCTCACCACGCCCCAGATGTTCCCAAGATGCCCCAAATGGTCTCACCACGCCCCAGATGTTCCCAAGGTGCCCCAAATGGTCTCACCACGCCCCAGATGTTCCCAAGGTGCCCCAAATGGTCTCACCATGCCCCAGATGTTCCCAATGTGCCCCAAATGGTTTCACCGTGCCCCAGATGTTCCCAAGGTGCCCCAAATGGTCTCACCGTGCCCCAGCTGTTCCTGCTGTGCCCCAAATGGTCTCACCACGCCCCAGATGTTCCCAAGGTGCCCCAAATGGTCTCACCATGCCCCAGATGTCCCCAATGTGCCCCAAATGGTCTCACCATGTCCCAGATGTTCTCAAGGTGCCTCAAATGGTCTCACCACGCCCCAGATGTTCCTACTTTGCCCCAAATGGTCTCAGCATGCCCCAGACGTTCCCAAGGTGCCTCAAATGGTCTCACCTTGCCCCAGATGTTCCCAAGGTGCCCCAAATGGTCTCACCATGCCCCAGTTGTTCCCAAGGTGCCCCAAATGGTCTCACCGTGCCCCAGTTGTTCCCACAGTGCCCCAAATGGTCTCACCATGCCCCAGATGTCCTCACAGTGGCCAAAATGGTCTCATTATGCACTGGATATTCCCACTGTGCCCCAAATGGTCTCACCATGCCTCAAATATTCCCACTTTGCTTGAAGTTCTCCCACACTCTTCAGGAGACATTCCCATCCTTGTCAGATTCCCATTTCGACAGTGTTGGCGCCCGCGGAAGAAGCGTGGGCGGGCTCATTACCGCGGGCGGCGCGCGGTGCACCGCCCCTGCAGCCACCAATCAAATTAACTCTCCTCTACCAACTTTGTCAATCACTCGCCCCAACTCGCAACAATCTCATTAACTTTCCATCAGCGACTTACTCCGGCACTGCCGACGCTACTACTACTTCCATCCAACAACCTTACAAATTTTCAGAGTTCTCGCAAACTGTGGCAGAGTTCTCGCAAATTGTGGCAGAGATCTCGCAAATTGTGGCCGAGTTCTCGCAGACTGTTGCACAGTTCTCGCAGACTGCAGTAGAGTTCTCACAAACTGTCAAGAGAGTTCTCGCCAGTTGTCGCCAAGAGTTTGAGTTCTTGCCAACTGTCAGAGAGTTTTCGCCAATTTCCACAGAGTTCTTACCAGTAGCAAGGCTTGCATATATGGTCAAATTTATGAGCTACGGACTACAAGACGGTCAATTAAGGTCGCAATTAACCTAGCCTGTTAGGGTCATTGAATAACAGTAAGGTCACTGAATAATAGCAGGGTCATTGAAGTTTAAACCTTAGGTAGCTTTAAATACCGCTAAGACAAATACACGAGTAAGAAGGGAGGGGTTTGGGTTGTAGGTGCCCAGCAAGGGCACCTATATATTTCCGACTTGCCCAGCATGGTCCACTAGGACTGGTGCAGTGTTCCTTCATTATGTTCTTATTTTCAGCGGTTCTGGTGAAGGGTTCAACAGAGGTTGTTCAGTTCTGGTGAAGGGTTCAACAGAGGTTCTTCAGTTCTGGTGAAGGGTTCAACAGAGGTTGTTCAGCAGTCCTGGTGAAGGGTTCAACTGAGGTTGTTCAGTTCTGGTGAAGGGTTCAACAAAGGTTGTTCAGTTCTGGTGAAGGGTTCAACTGAGGTTGCTCAGCAATTCTGGTGAGGGGTTCAACAGAGGTTCAGTTCTGGTGAAGGGTTCAACTGAGGTTGTTCAGCAGTTCTGGTGAAGGGTTCAACAGAGGTTCTTCAACAGTTCTGGTGAAAGGTCCAACAGAAGTTCTTCAGCAGTTCTGGTGAAGGGTTCAAGCAAGCGTTCTAAAGCAGGTGAAGGAGTTGGAGGTTCCTTGAGCGACGTTTAATTGCTTCCTTTAGAGGCCTATAATTAGGTCTTTGAGCGGGTTGTAATTAGTTGAAACCTGCCACACTGCTCAGCACTTGCGATAATTACCCTCGTACTCTCCGGAATTACATTTACAGTACTCGAGAATTACACTCAGATCTTGGGAATTACACTGATAATAATCTGTAATTACATTATTAATGATAAATAATTACACTCATACTGGTAGATAATTACACTTATACTGATAGATAATTACTTAGGGAATGAGAGATGATTAAGTTTGATCCGAATGGGGGCACTGACCCCCGGAACACTTTCAAGGTAGAGGCAATGTAGATTCCAGGTAGATGCAATGGAAACTCAAGGTAGGCTCCAGGTAGAGGCAAAGGGAAGCAGTTAAAATTCAATGGATCAAGAGCCCTTCACTTCATACTTTTCACTAAACGAATTATGTCCCTTTTTACATGAGATTTGGGTGTTAATTTAACTCGCTCTCTCTCTCTCTTCCATGTGCATGACCCAAGTGTGAAGTAGCAGCCTTTACTTCCTGTTGGGCACAAAGTAGCCTGGCTGTTGCACACAAAGTAGCCTGGCTGGTGTACACAAAGTAGCCTGGCTGGTGTACACAAAGTAGCCTGGCTGGTGTACACAAGGTAGCCTGGCTGGTGTACACAAAGTAGCCTGGCTGGTGTACACAAGGTAGCCTGGCTGGTGTACACAAAGTAGCCTGGCTGGTGTACACAAGGTAGCCTGGCTGGTGTACACAAAGTAGCCTGGCTGGTGTACACAAGGTAGCCTGGCTGGTGTACACAAAGTAGCCTGGCTGGTGTACACAAGGTAGCCTGGCTGGTGTACACAAAGCAGCCTGGCTGGTGTACACAAAGTAGCCTGGCTGGTGTACACAAGGTAGCCTGGCTGGTGTACACAAAGTAGCCTGGCTGGTGTACACAAGGTAGCCTGGCTGGTGTACACAAAGTAGCCTGGCTGGTGTACACAAGGTAGCCTGGCTGGTGTACACAAAGTAGCCTGGCTGGTGTACACAAGGTAGCCTGGCTGGTGTACACAAAGTAGCCTGGCTGGTGTACACAAGGTAGCCTGGCTGGTGTACACAAAGCAGCCTGGCTGGTGTACACAAAGTAGCCTGGCTGGTGTACACAAGGTAGCCTGGCTGGTGTACACAAAGTAGCCTGGCTGGTGTACACAAAGTAGCCTGGCTGGTGTACACAAGGTAGCCTGGCTGGTGTACACAAAGTAGCCTGGCTGGTGTACACAAGGTAGCCTGGCTGGTGTACACAAAGTAGCCTGGCTGGTGTACACAAGGTAGCCTGGCTGGTGTACACAAAGTAGCCTGGCTGGTGTACACAAGGTAGCCTGGCTGGTGTACACAAAGCAGCCTGGCTGGTGTACACAAAGTAGCCTGGCTGGTGTACACAAGGTAGCCTGGCTGGTGTACACAAGGTAGCCTGGCTGGTGTACACAAGGTAGCCTGGCTGGTGTACACAAAGTAGCCTGGCTGGTGTACACAAAGTAGCCTGGCTGGTGTACACAAAGTAGCCTGGCTGGTGTACACAAAGTAGCCTGGCTGGTGTACACAAGGTAGCCTGGCTGGTGTACACAAAGCAGCCTGGCTGGTGTACACAAAGTAGCCTGGCTGGTGTACACAAGGTAGCCTGGCTGGTGTACACAAGGTAGCCTGGCTGGTGTACACAAGGTAGCCTGGCTGGTGTACACAAAGTAGCCTGGCTGGTGTACACAAAGTAGCCTGGCTGGTGTACACAAGGTAGCCTGGCTGGTGTACACAAAGTAGTTTGGCTGGTGTACACAAAGTAGCCTGGCTGGTGTACACAAGGTAGCCTGGCTGTTGTTCACAAAGTAGCCTGGCTGGTGTACACAAAGTAGCCTGGCTGTTATACACAAAGTAGCCTGGCTGGTGTACACAAAGTAGCCTGGCTGATGTACACAAGGTAGCCTGGCTGGTGTACACAAAGTAGCCTGGCTGGTGTACACAAAGTAGCCTGGCTGTTGCACACAAAGTAGCCTGGCTGGTGTACACGAGGTAGCCTGGCTGGTGTACACAAAGTAGCCTGGCTGGTGTACACAAAGTAGCCTGGCTGGTGTACACAAAGTAGCCTGGCTGATGTACACAAGGTAGCCTGGCTGGTGTACACAAAGTAGCCTGGCTGGCGTACACAAAGTAGCCTGGCTGGTGTACACAAGGTAGCCTGGCTGGTGTACACAAAGTAGCCTGGCTGGTGTACACAAGGTAGCCTGGCTGGTGTACGCAAGGTAGCCTGGCCGGTGTACACAAGGTAGCCTGGCTGGTGTACACAAAGTAGCCTGGCTGTTGTACACAAAGTAGCCTGGCTGTTGTACACAAGGTAGCCTGGCTGGTGTACACAAAGTAGCCTGGCTGTTGTACACAAGTAGCCTGGCTGGTGTACACAAGGTAGCCTGGCTGGTGTACACAAAGTAGCCTGGCTATTGTACACAAAGTAGCCTGACTGGTGTACACAAAGTAGCCTGGCTGTTGTACACAAGGTAGCCTGCCTGGTGTACACAAGGTAGCCTGGCTGGTGTACACAAGGAAGCCTGGCTGGTGTACACAAAGTAGCCTGGCTGTTGTACACAAGGTAGCCTGGCTGTTGTACACAAGGTAGCCTGGCTGGTGTACACAAGGTAGCCTGGCTGGCTGGTGTACACAAGGTAGCCTGGCTGGTGGGTGTACACAGCGTAGCCTGTCTGGTGTACACATGGTAGCCTGGCTGGCTAGTGTACACAAGGTAACCTGGCTGGCTAGTGTACACAAGGTAACCTGGCTGGCTAGTGTACACAAGGTAGCCTGGCTGGCTAGTGTACACAAGGTAGCCTGGCTGGTTGGTGTACACAAGGTAGCCTGGTTGGCGGGTGTACACAAGGTAGCCTTGCTGTTGTACACAAGGTAGCCTGTGGTGTACACAAGGTAGGCTGGCTGGTGGGTGTACACAAGGTAGCCTGGCTGTTGTACACAAGGTAGCCTGGCTGGTGTACACAAGTAGACTGGCTGGTGTACACAAGGTAGCCTGGTTGTTGTACACAAAGTAACCTGGCTAGTGTAAACAAGGTAGCCTGTCTGGTGTACACAAGGTAGCCTGGCTGGTGGGTGTACACAAGGTAGCCTGGCTGGTGTACACAAGTAGCCTGGTTGGTGTGCACAAGGTAGCTTGTCTGGTGTACACAAGGTAACCTGTCTGGTGTACACAAGGTAGCCTGTCTGGTGTACACAAGGTAGCCTGGCTGGTGGGTGTACACAAGGTAGCCTGGCTGGTGTACACAAGTAGCCTGGTTGGTGTGCACAAGGTAGCTTGTCTGGTGTACACAAGGTAGCCTGTCTGGTGTACACAAGGTACCCTGACTGGTGTACGCAAGGTACCCTGACTGGTGTACACAAGGTACCCTGGCTGGTGTACACAAGGTACCCTGGCTGGTGTACACAAGGTACCCTGACCGGTGTACACAAGGTACCCTGGCTGGTGTACACAAGGTACCCTGGCTGGTGTACACAAGGTACCCTGACCGGTGTACACAAGGTACCCTGGCTGGTGTACACAAGGTACCCTGGCTGGTGTACACAAGGTACCCTGACCGGTGTACACAAGGTACCCTGGCTGGTGTACACAAGGTACCCTGGCTGGTGTACACAAGGTACCCTGACCGGTGTACACAAGGTACCCTGGCTGGTGTACACAAGGTACCCTGACCGGTGTACACAAGGTACCCTGGCTGGTGTACACAAGGTACCCTGGCTGGTGTACACAAGGTACCCTGGCTGGTGTACACAAGGTACCCTGACTGGTGTACACAAGGTACCCTGGCTGGTGTACACAAGGTACCCTGACTGGTGTATACAAGGTACCCTGGCTGGTGTACACAAGGTACCCTGACTGGTGTACACAAGGTACCCTGACTGGTGTACACAAGGTACCCTGACTGGTGTACACAAGGTACCCTGGTTGGTGTGCACAAGGTACCCTGGCTGTTGTACACAAAGTAGCCTCGCTGGTGTACACAAGGTACCCTGGCTGGTGTACACAAGGTACCCTGGCTGTTGTACACAAGGTACCCTGGCTGGTGTACACAAGGTACCCTGACTGGTGTATACAAGGTACCCTGGCTGGTGTACAAAAAGTACCCTGACTGGTGTACACAAGGTACCCTGACTGGTGTACACAAGGTACCCTGACTGGTGTACACAAGGTACCCTGGCTGGTGTACACAAGGTACCCTGGCTGGTGTACACAAGGTACCCTGACCGGTGTACACAAGGTACCGTGGCTGGTGTACACAAGGTACCCTGACTGGTGTACGCAAGGTACCCTGACTGGTGTACACAAGGTGCCCTGGCTGGTGTACACAAGGTACCCTGACCGGTGTACACAAGGTACCCTGGCTGGTGTACACAAGGTACCCTGACCGGTGTACACAAGGTACCCTGGCTGGTGTACACAAGGTACCCTGGCTGGTGTACACAAGGTACCCTGACCGGTGTACACAAGGTACCCTGGCTGGTGTACACAAGGTACCCTGACCGGTGTACATAAGGTACCCTGGCTGGTGTACACAAGGTACCCTGGCTGGTGTACACAAGGTACCCTGGCTGGTGTACACAAGGTACCCTGACCGGTGTACACAAGGTACCCTGGCTGATATCAGTACACAATGTACCCTGGCTGGTGTACACAAGGTACCCTGACCGGTGTACACAAGGTACCCTGGCTGATGTACACAAGGTACCCTGGCTGGTGTACACAAGGTACCCTGACCGGTGTACACAAGGTACCCTGGCTGGTGTACACAAGGTACCCTGGCTGGTGTACACAAGGTACCCTGGCTGGTGTACACAAGGTACCCTGACCGGTGTACACAAGGTACCCTGGCTGGTGTACACAAGGTACCCTGACCGGTGTACATAAGGTACCCTGGCTGGTGTACACAAGGTACCCTGGCTGGTGTACACAAGGTACCCTGGCTGGTGTACACAAGGTACCCTGACCGGTGTACACAAGGTACCCTGGCTGATATCAGTACACAATGTACCCTGGCTGGTGTACACAAGGTACCCTGACCGGTGTACACAAGGTACCCTGGCTGATGTACACAAGGTACCCTGGCTGGTGTACACAAGGTACCCTGACCGGTGTACACAAGGTACCCTGGCTGGTGTACACAAGGTACCCTGGCTGGTGTACACAAGGTACCCTGGCTGGTGTACACAAGGTACCCTGACCGGTGTACACAAGGTACCCTGGCTGGTGTACACAAGGTACCCTGGCTGGTGTACACAAGGTACCCTGGCTGGTGTACACAAGGTACCCGACCGGTGTACACAAGGTACCCTGGCTGGTGTACACAAGGTACCCTGGCTGGTGTACACAAGGTACCCTGGCTGGTGTACACAAGGTACCCGACCGGTGTACACAAGGTACCCTGACCGGTGTACACAAGGTACCCTGGCTGGTGTACACAAGGTGGTCTAACAATAGAAGCTTAGTGTCAATAGCTATCCAAGTCCCTTTCTTAGTGATACAAAAAAAATGTCTTCTCCATCATACCCTGTTGACTCTCCCTCCCTCCCTTTCTCTCTCTCTCTCTCTCCCTCTCTCTTCGTACTCTGACCACCACTCTCACAGCTTATCGTACCACGGTACTTTCCACTCACAGTACTCTTCATTTCTCTTCTTGGACCCTTGCCTCTCCTGCATCCAAGGCGCTCTCTTCATGCACTTCCCCCACGTGTTCCTCTCTATTCCTACCATCCCAGCCTATCTACCATCCTCTCTCTCTCCTCTCTCTTTGTATCAGTCATTACGTGTTTGTAGTTACAAGAGCATAGCTGAACACTTTGCCTCCCATCTTTTATTTGTCATATAAACTCGTTGCCTCCCATCTTTTGTTTTTTGTTTGTCATATAATGTCCAACTCTCTCCATCCATTGTCCAAGATTCTTCCCAGTTCTACCAGTCTATACCAATCGTGATACCATTGACAGATTTTATAGGAAACTCGCCCAGTTCTTGCAGAGAGTAATAGATCAGTGAGGCTAGGATGGCTACGTGGACCTGCTATCCAGCAGCAACAACAGCCTGATTGCTCAACACAGAGATCTGACCTCGGGTCTGGCTGCAAGAGTATTCTCTCAACAGGTCATGGGTAAGAGAGGATAAGAGAAGTGAAAAGACAAATTAGATTTTCGGGAAAAGAAAGCGAGGGATGTAGGGAGAGTGAGGGGGTGAGGGGAGAGGGAGGGGTGAAGAGAGGAGGGGCTGAGAGGTGAAGGGAGAGGGAGGAAGGGGGAGAGAGGGAGGAAGGGAGAAGAGAGAGGGAGGGGTGAAGGAGGAGAATGGAACGGGTGAAGGAAGAGAGGGGGGGAAGGTAGTGTGAGCAATGAAGTGAGTGAAGAATTAAGGGAGGGAAGAGAGCGGGGTGAAGTGAGAGAGGGAAGGATTAAGGGAGATAAAGGGATGAAGAGAGAGCGGTGAAGAATTAAGGGAGTGAGAGTGATAGCGTGTGAGCAATGGAGAGAGAGAGAGAGAGAGAGAGAGAGAGAGAGAGAGAGAGAGAGAGAGAGAGAGCAAACTTAGCAACTCGTCCTAACTCTGTTAAAATTTCATTAATATAGTTTAATTTTGCCCAACTTGTTTAGGCCAGTAAAAATTTAGTTAACATTATTTAAACCCATTAAAAAGAATTTGTCATCAGACTGAATGTCACAACATTATGTTAACAATGTTTTTCTTCAACAGGTCTATTCAGCAAACTAACACCTGACAAAAAAAAAAGTAAAAAAAAAAGAAAAGCTCTATATAAAACATGTATATATTTTTGAAAAAAAAAAAGAATTAAAGACTGAAATGGGGTCTAAAACCAACTCAAATTATTCAGTAAAGCAGAAATTTAATGTGCGAGACCTGGGAGTAACAATGTCAGAGGATATCACATTCATGGATCACAACAAAGTTATCACAACTGAAGGATAACTAAAACATTCAAAACAAGATGTGATAAATTAAGTTTTCTCTCTAACGATCCCTTCAAGGCAGGAGAAACTGCAAAACTAAAAAAAAAGTCCAGAGAACCTTCACCCAGGTTACTAACCCTCATACAATGATTACATTAATAGCGAAATTCTTCATAATGAAGATACCCAGGTGGCGCACATGTCAATTATTCATTATTGTGACGGTATTGTAAACCATTAAATGTATACCATTGATGTAAGAACAGTAACTCTCACCAATATAACATTGTACTTAAACTGTAATTTATTCTCTGCTGAGCTGTGATATCTAGTCACACTGAACACACAATATTAAAGTCACTTTATTTTTCAACAAGTAGAATTAGTGTCGTCACGGAAGCGAGGTCAGATGAGCTGGTGGAGGGATGAGCTGGTGGAGGGATGTGTTGGTGGAGGGATGAGCTGGTGGAGGGAGGTGTTGGTGGAGGGATGAGCTGGTGGAGGGAGGTCAGATGAGCTGGTGGAGGGATGTGTTGGTGGAGGGATGTGTTGGTGCAGGGATGTGTTGGTGGAGGGATGAGCTGGTGGAGGGATGTGTTGGTGGAGGGATGAGCTGGTGGAGGGATGTGTTGGTGGAGGGATGAGCTGGTGGCGGGATGTGTTGGTGGAAGGATGAATGCATGGTTGCCTAAGAGAATGGTAGGATAGGTGGCTGGTTGGTTACGAGGCTCCGATCTGAGTTAATGATCAAATGAGAAGGTCGGATGATTTGATGATCGAATCAGCAGATGATGGGATGAGAGGATGGTGGGACAAGAGGATGGTAGGACGAGAGGATGGTAGGACGAGAGGACGGATGGGTGGACAGGAAGAGAGGTGTAACAGTGTGGTTGAGGTAACAGGTTTAGAGGGAGCCCGGGAGTATAGTGTGAGGGAGGTACGTAGCTTATAACAATACATGGGGTGGTCGTGGTGGTAGTCGCAGCCGCCACACTGAGTCCAATTTTAAAGGTGCGTACCGGCGGTGATACATGGACGACCACCACGACCTCCACCTTCAATCAACCCCCACCACAACTATCACCACCACCAAGACAGCTACTACACCTGCCACTACCAACACCATCATCAATATCACCAAATGCAACAACTATCACTAACTATACCACCATCCGCACTACTACAATTTCAATCACCACCACCACTCGTACTACCACCACAACCAACGCTCCTACCTATCTCGTTCGCAAATTATTAATTTGCTGACAAGTCCTACTAACTTTCTCCCTTCTGCTGACAAGTACCACTGATTTCCTGTCTGCACACTAGCCCCTAACCTCACACCCCAACCTCACACTGCCAATCTCACACCCCAACCTCACACTGCCAACAACACACACACCCAACGTCACACCCCAACTACACACTGCCATCCTCACAGCAAAATCTCACACTGCCAACCCACACACCCTGAACTCTCACTACCAACCTCACACCCCAACCTCATACTGCCAACATCACACCCAATCCCCACACACTAAACGTCACACTGCCAACCTCATACACCTAACCCCTCACACAACCTCACACACCTAACTACATACCTAAACACACACGCCCAACCTCACACTGCCAACCTCACACAACTAACCTCACACATTCTTACTGACTTTAAACGCCAACGTGTCTGGTTATATTTAGCAACTGATCTTCGAATGGAGAAATTTTGATGTATCTGACATAAGACAGATGTAAGCCATAGCTCCGTGTCTTCCTTTGCGGATGACACCCGAATTGCCATGACAGTGTCCTCCATCGAAGACACCGCAAGACTCCAAGCGGACATCAACCAAATCTTCAAATGGGCCACTCAAAACAATATGAAGTTTAGTCAAAGAAATATCAACCAATCAGATATGGAAAACTTGAGGAAATTAAAACTGTATCAGGGTATACAACAAATTCTAACCATACAATAGAGCGAAAAAGTAATGTGAAGGACCTGGGAGTGATAATGTCAGAGGATCTCACCCTCAAAGACCACAACAATGTATCTATCGACAGGATGGATAATAAGAACCTCCAAAACTTGGGACGCCAAGCCCATGATGATTCTCTTCAAATAGCTTGCTCTCTCAGGGTTGAACTACTGCTGTACACTAAATGCCCTTTCCAAGGCAGGCGAAACTGCTGACCTGGCATACATAAGTACGATAAAGCCCCTAAGTCACTAGGAATGGTTGAAGTTCCTTGATTTGTATTCCAAGGAACGCACGCAAGAGAGATACATGATAATATACACTTGGAAAATCCTAGAAGGATTAATACCAATCTGGCACGCGAAAATCACTCCTTATGAAAGCAAAAGACTCGGCAGGAGATGCAACATTCCCCAAATGAAAAGCAGGGGCGCTACGAGTACACTGAAAGACAACACAATAAGTGTCAGGGGCAAAAGACTGTTCAACTGCCTCCCAGCATACTTAAGGGGGATTACCAATAGATCCCTGGCTGTCTTCAAGAAGGCACTGGACAGGCACCTTAAGTCAGTACCTGACCAGCCGGGCTGTGGTTCGTACGTCAGTTTGCGTGCAGCCAGCAGTAACAGCCTGGTTGATCAGACCCTGATCCACCACGAAGCCTGGTCTCAGACCCCTGAAACCCTCTCCAGGTATACTCCAGGAGAGAGAGAGAGAGAGAGAGAGAGAGAGAGAGAGAGAGAGAGAGAGAGAGAGAGAGAGAGAGAGAGAGAGAGAGAGAGAGAGAGAGAGAGAGCAACTACACTGTATCCACGAGAACATCACTTCATCTGAGTTCATTTATTCCTGGGATGAATCGTGTTTGGAACATGTTCGTACAGCATAATAACATCAACGAAATAAGTAAGTTGACCAAATGAAATCGTTGGCCCACAGATGGCCCCAACTTCATCCTGTCCTATATTTGTATGTCTCATAAAAATAAATATGCTTTCATATAAGCTGATGCAGCTAACATGTCTTAGCTTGTAAATAAAGTTAGGAACCTTAACCTAACCTTGTAAAATAGTGTGTAACGAGAGAGAGAGAGAGAGAGAGAGAGAGAGAGAGAGAGAGAGAGAGAGAGAGAGAGAGAGAGAGAGAGAGAGAGAGAGAGAGAGAGAGATGATAATACCGGAGAACTAAACATGTACTATTTGGAGTGTGAGTCGTAGTTCTAAACAATATATTACCCAAGAGACCAAGTTGAAGTCCACAGTTCAGTTTATTCTCTTCCCAGAGTTCCCCTCTCTACCTCTTCCCTTCCCTCCTCTCCCCAATCACTCATTTTCACACCTTCCCCAATCATACCTCTCCTCAGAGCCCTCCCACCCAGCCATACCCATCCCCTTTCATGTACTCATCCCACACCGATATACATACATACATATATATATATATATATATATATATATATATATATATATATATATATATATATATATATATAGGGAGGTAGGTACCACCTCTATAGCTGGAATGGGAACCCTCATCCTCAGAGAAGACAATAAACGTACCTCAGGGAAAAATCAAGGTTCTCCCCGGAGCTGTTTGAATAATAATAATAAATATATATATATATATATATATATATATATATATATATATATATATATATATATATATATATATATATATATATATACATACATACATACGAGAGTATAGTGGTACCAACACTCTTATATAAGTGTGAAGCATGGGTTGTAAATGCTGCAGCGAGAAGTCGGCTGGGGGCAGTGATGTTCTGTCTAAGGGCAATGTGTGGTATAAATATTTTGCAGAGAGTTCGTAGTGTGGAAATTAGGAGGAGTGGAGTTACTAAAAGTATTCGTCAGAGGGCTGAAGTTGGGCTGTTGAGATGGTTTGGCCATTTAGAAAGAATGGAACAAGGTAGAACGACTTGGAGAGTGTATAAATCTGTAAGGGAAGGTGTTACGCAGTGTGCTACAGTAAAATTTGTATAAGAAGTAACGTTCCATAAGTCATTTTCTGGGTTTGTACTGAATTCGAACACGTAATATTCCAGGCCAGTTAGAGTGGCCAGGAGATAGGAGCAGATGAGGTGTGTTTAGTTTAGTACCAGAGGAGTGGTCACGTTGTGAAGCATCATGTTTGGGCGGTAGTTTGAGTTGGCAATTTTGGTACGTTTTTTAGTGTATACTATAGGTGTTTGTTTTAGGTGCTCTGTTTATTTGTAAAGCCCTAGTATGAAGGCCTGTGTTATGGAGAATATTTAACGTTTCCACTTTAGGCTATGTAGCCTGCAGAAAGGAAAGGGGTGAGTCACGGAGCCTCCCTGTTCATAAATGTTCATTTATTTAGTTTAACTCATTAGTAGCAGTGTGCTAGTGAGTTAATGTGAACAGGAGTGTGGTGGTTTTTTGGAGTAGATTGTAAGTTGTATGTAAGTTACTCATTATTATATATATTTTTGAATAGGTGAGATTTTATGTTCTTCCTTATACAACGTTAATTATTTGCACTCATGCTTCATTATTTAATATGAGTGCATGCTGGCCTAAGGTTTGCTGTCTTTTTTGTTTTTTTCAGAGTAATTTTATAATCCCTAGACAGCAGTGTGAGCAGCCATTAGGAACCAGGAACATTTTATTTAAGTTACGACATCAAAGTCGTAACAGAAGGAAAGTGGGATAGGGGTCGGCCCCGAAAAGGTTGGAGGTTTTGTGGGCGAGGGGCTTAGACTTCCAGCAAGCATGCGTGAGCGTGTTAGATTGGAGTGAATGGAGACGAATGGTTTTTGGGACCTGACGAGGTGTTGGAGTGTGAGCAGGGTAATATTTTGTGAAGGGATTCAGGGAAACCGGTTAGCCGGACTTGAGTCCTGAAAATGGGAAGTACAATGCCTGCACTTTAAAGGAGGAGTTTAGAATATTGGCTGTTTGGAGAGGCATCTGAACTGTCGTATCTGGGGGCCTCTGCAAAGACAGTGATTATGTATGAGTGATGGTGAAAGTGTTGAATGAGGAAGTTTTTTTTTCTTTCTTTTTGGGTTTCTCCTTGGGTCACAATTGACGTGTATATATATATATATATATATATATATATATATATATATATATATATATATATATATATATATATATATATATATATATATATATATATATATATCTGCAAAACAACCACTGTGAATCTGAAGAACTCGTTAACTATGATTTACCATTGCCAGTTCCTACTATCATTAAACTTTGCATTGTTGATGCAAAATTTTTATTTAATGATAAGTTTTACACTCAGAAGTTTGGTATGGCAGTGGGAAATCCTCTTTCACCTGTTCTTAGTAACCTATACATGGAATTTTTTGAAACAAAGTTGCTTAACACAATCCTCCCTAATAGAGCTAAATGGTTCAGATATGTTGATGATATTTTGTGTTTTATGCCCAAAAATGTAGATATACACCATTTCCTTGGAAAACTAAATAGCTTGGCCCATTCTATAAACTTTACTGTTGAGTTTGAAGAAAATAACTCATTGCCTTTTCTAGATGTTTTAATTATTAAGGGTAATAATGAATTCAAACTTAAAATTTACAGAAAACCTACAAATAACTGTTCCTATGTCCACTATTATTCTTCGCATCAAGATAGAGTCAAACTGTCCGTTTTCTCATCAATGTTTTTGAGAACTTTACGAATTTGTAGTCCTGAGTTCATAGATGAGGAAATATCCAAACTTTATGAAATAGGTAATGATTTAAAATACCAAAGATATGTAATTGATAAATCTTTTAAAGTTGCTAGAAATACTTTTTACAATCCAAAAAGGGACAACCAGCCTCATTCAACTAAAAATATGTTGGTTCTCCCTTACCATGAAAACTTGGTTGATATGCCTTCTCTTAAGACTTTTAATATTAAAGTTGTATTCAAAAATCTTGATACAGTAAAAAAACTTTTGATAAAGAATTTCCCCCAAAATGCTGATGGATGTGTCTATAAGATTCCTTGTAAAATTTGCGATAAAGTTTATTACGGTTAAACTGGTAAAAATCTCGAACTAAGATTAAAACAACATAAATATAGCATTAGAACTGGACAAGATTCCAATGCTCTATTTATTCATGTAAGAGATTTTAACCATCCAATTGATTTTTAAAAAGTTGAGAAAGTAGTATCAAGCAAGTCCATGGTCGACAGGAATATAATTGAATCTTGTTTCATAAAAAGCAGTTTTGACAAGAAAATGAATATTTCCTTTGGTTTATATAAATTAGATCCATTTATAATTAATAGAATTTGGGAAGAATTTAATAATACACTGGACAAATAATAATTTTTAAAATTTTCTTGGGTAGAATAGTTTGTTGGTGAGTTGTGCGAAGGACCTGTCCAGTTGGGCCGGCGTGCGTCAGGTGTTTAACTGTTGTGGGATCTGATAGTGAGGTGCTGGCCAGACCCCTTATATACCTTCCTTGGATGCTTTACTTTCATAGTTCCTTAATAATGTTTTACTTTCATAGTTCCTTGATAATGTGAGTAGTCACGAAAGCGCTTGGAATTTCTCTATTCTTTCACAGTGGTTGTTTTGCATATTCTGAAATCACCTGTTTACTGTGATCTTATTGTATATATATATATATATATATATATATATATATATATATATATATATATATATATATATATATATATATATATATATATATATATATATATATATATATAACATAGTAATGAAATCACGGAACACGTGATTTTTAATCATTAACAGAACAGCGGCTATCCTGTACTCGATCCTGCGTTCCCATGCTCTTTCCACTGGAACACAAATTTGTGGTCCAGTGGATAGTGATGCGTATTTTGTTCAGTTCTCACAGGGCTGGGCATGGGAACGCAGGATCGAGTCCTGGCCGGCCGCAGTTGTTATATATATATATATATATATATATATATATATATATATATATATATATATATATATATATATATATATATATATATATATATATATATATATATATATATATAAATAATTTACCAAACTGCGACAGGCCAGGACTAGACACTACGAACGTAGTGCCGCCTCCGGAGACAGCACAATGTACGCATCACCTTACCACTGAGCCAGCGATCCTACTAGAACCAAGCACACAGCACGGAGCTATGTGTTTGCCTTGGTCCGAGGACACTCGTGGCAGTGGTATCTCAAGGATTAAGTTCAGCCTCATCCTGTCTGAATACTCGGACCAAGGCAAAACACATAGCTCCGTACTGTGTGCTTGGTTCTTGTAGGATCGCTGACTCATTGGTAAGGTGATGCGTACATTGTGCTGTCTCTGAAGGCGGCACAAGGTTCGTAGTGTCGAGTCCTGGCCTGCTGCAGTTTGGTAAATGATTTAAAATCCTTTGTTTCGTGATTTAATTGATAAATATATATATATATATATATATATATATATATATATATATATATATATATATATATATATATATATATATATATATATATATATATATATATATATATGTCGTGCCGAATAGGCGGAACTTGCGATCTTGGCTTAAATAGCAACGCTCATCTTGCCATATAGGACAAGTGATAATTTGTGTATGCAATAATTTCGCCAAAATCATTCTGAACCTAACGAAAAAAATATATTTGATTGTGTTTGTTTAGTACTAAATAATTGTAAACATATTTAAAATATATTTAGTTGGGTTAGGCTAAAATAAATTGATCTTGTTATAATAAGGTTAGGTAAGTTTTCTAAGATTCTTTTGGTGCAAAATTAAAAATTTTTACATTAACATTAATGAAAAAAATACATCTTTAAACGTATACGAGAAAATTTCAGAAAAGACTTAATTTTATTGAGTTCTTGCTAATTGACCAGTTTTACATATTAGGCACGACATATATATATATATATATATATATATATATATATATATATATATATATATATATATATATATATATATATATATATATATATATATATATATATCGTGCCGAATATGTAAAACTGGTCAATTAGGAAGAACTCACTTAAAATTAAGTCCTTTCTAAAAAAATTCTCTTATACGTTTAAAGATATTTTTTTTTCATTAATGCTGATGTAAAAAAATTTAATTTTGCACCAAAAGAATCTTAGAAAACTTACCTAACCTTATTATAACAAGAGCAATTTATTTTAGCCTAACACAACTAAATATATTTTAGATGTGTTTACAGTATTTTAGTACTAAACAAACACAGTGAAATATATTTTTTTCGTTAGGTTCAGAATGATTTTGGCAAAATTATTGCATACACAAATTTTCACTTGTCCTATATGGCAAGATGAGCGTTGCTATTTAAGCCAAGATCGCAAATTCTGCCTATTCGGCACGACATATATGTATATATCTACGGAATAAAATATAAAACCGTGTATCAAAATTTATAGCAAGGAATAAAATACGGCAACTTTAAATCGAGGAAATAAATTTCTCCAAAAAGGCGGCAAGGAAAGGGTAAAAACGAAACAAATGAAAACAATTCATTAAGGGATGCCTCACTAATAGTTTTTCCAGAGAGGGGAAAAGTGTAAAATAAGTGCTAGCCGCTCCGAGGTGAAAATAAAAACAGTAAATTAAAAAAAAATATTATACGACTATACCTGGAACAAAAAAAAAAATATTAGATTTACACAAGCTTTAAGTTACTAAAAATTAGAGTAGGGCTTCGGTGGGGTATAGACCCACCGCGGGTCTGTCTGTATTACACCTGGATCAGTGAGTCCAGCACTGGTAACCCAATGATCACCGCTGCTCTGGTCCACCACAGTGCTCAATAATAAAACACCCGGCTCACAGCTAAAAGAACCTAGGTTGAATACTGGGCAAACTGAGACGCTAGAAATCTAACCCTGTTACCCAACAGTTAACAGATACTCGGGACTTAGTCTATTGTGAACATGCTTTTGTCTGTGGAATTTATATTCTATAGAGTCGATTTTTGTCTCTGCTGTCACTATAGTTACAACAGGATCACATTTCGTTGTATTAACGTATTTTCCGGCATATAAGGCGCGCTTTTTCCCTCACAAAAAGTCTTGGAGAATCATCCTGCGCTTTATATGCTCAAGGTAAGGGTCAAGACCCAAGAGTAGACTTTGTTACGCAATAGCAGCTGTTTACTAACGTTACGTTACAACTGCTTGGAAACATTGTCTTGTATGCTCGTGCGCCTTACATGTCGGAAAATACAGTAACTAAAGTTACATAGAATATCGAATATTCAAATTTCGAGTTGTTGCAGAAAGCAACAGAAAGCAACTCAAAGTGATATTTCCGTTCTCATTCCACGTCTTTCCTAATTTTTGAAACAGTTCATTCAACGTTGGTGATTTCAACAACTTCACTGGTGAACGTAAGATCTAATAATGCTGAGCAAATGGGACCTCCAGTCTTCAGTATCTCTATCTGCTAAGTAAACAGATGCTCCAGTTCTGCAAGAACCTGGAAATATGAAGAAAACGGGTGTTGGAAAAGGCTGCAAAGGTTGAACCAAAGAGGTGTCCATTGTTGCAGAAAGCTGGAAATGTTGAACAGATGGGTGAACTAGTATTGCAAAATTCTGGAAAATCCGAACTGATGGGTGCTCCAGTGTTGCAAAAGGCAGGAAAAGTTCAACAAATGGGTGCTCCAGTATTGCAAAACATTGGAAATATTGAACAGAAGGGCGTTTCAGTGTTGGAAAACACTGGAAATGTTGAACTTCTAGAAGGGTGCTCCAGTGTTAGAGAAGTCTGGAAAAAATTGAGCAAACGGATTCTGTAGCGTTGCAAGAATCTGGAAATGTTGAGCAAATGTTTCCTGTTGCCGTTCTCCGTTTCAAAAAGAATTCTGTAAATGATAGTATTCGAGTGGTGTAGCAGAATCCAGACTATGTTGCTGCCACGAATGTTCGCTCCAACAAAATCGTATCCCAACTGTGTTGTATATTTACATTACTAGGTTAGTGAAGAACCTCATCGTGGTTCAATTTCCGCTCAGGTACCATGGTCAATCCTTCACAGGGACACTGTTCGATCCCCGGTATGCGTGAAAACTTTGGGCATGTTTCCTTACACCTGCTTCTCCTGCTCACCTAGCAGTAAGTAGGTACCTGGGTGTTAGCCAACTGGTGTGGGTGGCACCCTGAGTGGTGGAAGTATACTTCAGATAGGGATGGCTTTGAAATGAGCTGAGGTAGGATAACAGCCTGTAAAACTGATTTGTGCAAAAAAAGGAAATTGAAGAATCTCTCTCTCTCTCTCTCTCTCTCAACTTCCCTTCAGGTACCATCTGTCCATCACAGGCACACTCAGGAATCTCTCCCTTCCCTCTGGTTCGACTTCAATTCAGGTACCATGGTCGCTCCATCGTATGGAACGCTCAGATCAAATGCTTCTTTTCTGATAAAAATGCCTTTCCTACCTTGCAATATTCTTAACCTTTCAAGGTGAGTGCCCTGATGCTGGCAAAGCGCACTTGATGGAAGGAATTAGATCTACCTTTACCGTCCTCGGCTGAAACCGGATTATCCCATTTCTTCAGGGGCTGTATCACCCCTATGGGTGCAGCGCTTCCCAAAGAATATAATGTTATTTACACGAAATCTTCACTAGCTGCAGGGATGTTTTCATCAACATTACCAATAAACATAAATAACATTGTAACGTACCTCACATCGTTCTTGTGATCACAGCTATAAAACACATCCAAGAACTTTCTTTTCAGCGTACATTATTAAGGTGAAACGGTGAACAATTATATGAAAATCATGGAGTAGCGCTTGAAGAAGCTGCAGCACTCCATACATGACGCATACCTGGACACCTAAACTAGTAGGGGACAGAGGAAATGAGTCGGCAAATATATAACACATGAAATAACTTGAACATTTATTATAACATTTCCCTCAGGTAGAGTTTTAAGGAACTCGTTCAAATTCTTCTTGAGCTAAACGTTGTTTCGTGCGCCTGTACCAACCAGTTTAAAATGCGCTGTTGTAACCAGTGTGTCAGGTCTTGCGTCTCCTCTAAGTCTCCAGATTACTTCAGGCATTTTTTATCCTACCATTCTTTAATTCCTTTGCTCTCTTGATCCCCGGATCTTATCCTTAAAGTCCTGCGGTAAGAAAAAATTATTCTAAATTTTCATTGCGAGAAACTCATCTGTAACTTTCTAAGCTTTCTATCATAATCTTGTGGCAATTCATAGCTAAGTTTCAGTTGTTTCCGCCAAGCACGCTATGTGCTGAGCCGGATGCTATCACTCCCGCTTTAAACCTGACAGCCCCGTGTTTTCCATTTTCTTCTCAATCATGAGAAAATAAGCACAGGTAAGATGAAAGGTTTCCAGAAGCATCGTATATTTCTTAAATCTGACGGGATCATTCCAACCGAGAAATCAGTTCTCAAACGATGACGCAATCTTCTACAACCTGACTAAACCATTCATCTGTAGGTCTCAGGCTTCAATTCAAAGTCTTGTTTTCCGTAATAAGATGATAACCAGTAGGTAATATCCAATAGTTGTTAGCCTAGTTACAAGAGAAAGAGAAGAAGAATAGGCAGGATAAAATAATAAGATGACATTGGAACCCCTGCTAGCCATCTTTACAACAAGACGTGTGGGTGGCATCCTGGGGAGTGGCATTATACCTTTAATAGGGCTGGACTTTGAAATAAGTTGAGGTAGGATAACAGCTTATAGCCTATAAAAAATTGACTCCCCTCAGAACCACAGATATTAAAGACGATAAAAATTCTCATCACAAATACAAACATATAATAAACCAACTTTAATTCTTACAAACATCTCATTTCTTAAACAGTAAAAACAAAAATCCCTATTGTAAGCAATCTCACAGAACAGACTAGTGTTTGGAGCCTTCACAGAGATTCATATTGAAAGTTCTTACGCCAACGAACTATAGATAACGGTGTATAATTTCATCGGTTGCAACAGAACACGAAGTGGAGTCATTCTGTATTAAAATATTTCCATGTGCACTGAGCTGCTGAGCACCACAAACGACTTAGTCCATGTACTGACAGTGGAAATTTGAAGCTAAAACTTTCTATACGATCCATTAGATACGGTTTCAAGATGAGTTGGTGAAACACAAACATTGCCTCAAAGACCTAAATAACCCGGCTACAAACATTTCACTATAAAGCACTTAAAGGGAAGAGTTTAACAAATACACTAATAACTGAGGTCCGAGGAAGTCACGCAAGTAAACTATAAAAACTGCGACAAATTTGTTTTAATCGCCTGCACGAGTTGTTTGCTTCTGCAGTGTCACGACTTGATAACGCTCATAACAAAGCAACACAGTGACCGACTAAAAACTGGTTCTGCAACTTGCGTCTTTGTCTTTAAAATCTTCCTGAAGCCAGAAAATACTGTATTTCGCGGCTTATTAGACGCATTTTTCCCATAAAATGTCTCATAAAACCACCCTGCATCCTATAAACTGAAGATCAGTGACGGGAGCTGTAAGTCTGGGGTGTGGAGTGGGCTGTAGCTCTCCCGGTTACGTCCAATGCCGAGCCATTGAAACTAAAGCAAGTCTAATAAGCCGCTAAATACGGTAGTGGAACAGACCATATTGTAAAAATGCCCTTGATCTTACGACACTCACAAATAGTGATAATTTGGAACGAAAAATAATTTTGTCAAATTATCAAACTCTTCATCGAAATTCAAACACACAAAAAAAACTGTCGTGAGGGTATTCTCAACAAATTTAATTTCAACAATATATACATTAATTGTGATCAAATAAATGAGGACGTGAATAAAACAGTCTAGGAAGATAGTATGATTGACATAAACAAAGTGGTGCCTAGAGAGGCTGAGCACACTGGCACCAGATACATGCTCTATTAAGAAAAAAAAATGCAAGAGAGAAACGAAGCTTCTTCTACAAGCAAATACAGCTAATGACGATATTCTTAAAACACTTGTACTCTATTGTACACTGGGAACACAAAAGACAATCGAAATTTTAGATCTGGAGAACACACACAGAAATTTAACTGCTCTTATAATTTCAGTCAAACAAATAAATTATTTATAACACTAAAATCCCTCCGAGTGTATTAATTACACATGGTAAATGGAATAATATTCCCTTAAGATACTTTCAAAATATAGTTGATATCAAAGCCTCGAACGAATTCTATTATGGGAAGCGGAGAAAAATTCTTCCTCCGTAAGCTATGCATGTCGTAAGAGGAGACTAAAATGCCGGGAGCAAGGGGCTGGTAACCCCCTTCTCCTGTATAAATTACTAAACGTGAAAAGAAGAAAAATTGTCGGTTTTCTTTTATGGGTTACCCTTCCTTGGTGGGAAACGACAGGCGTGTTAAAAAATATTTTAAAACAAAATATTACTAATTCAAGGTATTTTCTTGCTCTCAGGTACAGCTACCCTTGGGACTTTAGTGAGTGCAGTTTGAGTGTCCTTGCATAATAATATCTACATAATATTTATATAATATATTGTGGAAGTTCTAAGATGCTGCACCTCAAGTAAAGTTACGTACATGACTTCTCAACTCCCCTCAATGACATCCAAGTTGAGGCCCGCCACTGACTTGCTTCCATCGCAAAGAATCCTGAGGCTCTCTGATAGTGGCTTATTGCATTTCTTTATGAAAATAGAGTTCCACGAGTCGAATCCCGCAGCAGAGTGCGCTTCCGCAATGCTCGCTAAATTGCTCTCTCAGCGTCTGGGGCGAAGCCATGAAAGCTTCAAATGCTTAAACTAACCAGTTAACCACCCACCCCCACACCCCCACCGCCACTAGATATAACAGGCCTGTAGCCTGAACAAATTCTCAGGGGAAGCGGAGAGGATACACCTTAAACAGGTTATCAGTCAGTTAAGAGTAACTTAAGACCTAGGTTTATAGGAGTAATTTATTAACATAAACAGCCAAACACCATTGATTAATGGTGACTTAGATTTTTCATGTCAACGCTAACCAATTACTATTTTCATATACTGTAAGAGTTTTTCGCTTCACAAGTCTGGAGAAAAGACCAGCCGCCCCAATTTCCCTCCCCTTTTCCTTCAATCAAGGGGGAAATCTCTCTCTTGCACCTGCCCGTGCTCCAGACACCTTTGGGCTAAAAGAAAAATGCAAACATTGAAAAAAATCCCAATGGCATAATATAACCAATGGTGCAATACAACAATCAACACTTGTATAATATAACTAATGGTGCAATACAACAATCAGCACTGGTATAATATAACCTATGGTGCAATACAACAATCAGCACTGGTATAATGTAACCAATGGTGCAATACAAATATTAGCACTGGTATAATATAACCAATGGTGCAATACAACACTCAGCACTGGTATAATATAACCTATGATGCAATACAATACTCAGCACTGGTATAATATAACCTATGATGCAATACAATACTCAGCACTGGTATATATAACCAATGGCGTAGTACAAATATTAGCTCTGGTGTGTATGTTCTGAATTTAAATAAACAAATAAGTAGACTGAAAAATAACTATAGAAATATGTACGTAATTAAAAAAAATGTTCGAAATAAGAAATAAAAGACTGCAGGAAGACCTGGATATACTGTACACAGTGATAAAAAATATAACGAGATTAGAAGACCATCTGGAAAGGCGAGGGTCGCTATAAGAAAACCAATATCGAACTACAAATGGCATTTCATGCCTCGCATACTGGAAGTCTTTGTGAAGCTGGCGCATCATCGTCCCAGCTGCCAGGTCTAGGAGCAAACCTTCTGACAGATGGCACAAACAGTCAGGCTATTGGTGCCAGCAATACCGAGCCTAATGCAAAAAACCTTTCAAGTTACAACTGAACACAATAAGTGGTCTTTTGGTAATGCCCCTTATATTTAAAGGGAGGGTGCTGAAAGGTCTTGGATCCCCCTATAGTTAACGAGTTTTCTATTTGTATACCTAATGCAGCTCTATCGAGCCTCCTGCTTTGAAAGGAGTAATAATAGTGTGTAGATATAGAACTATTTCCACGTGTAAATTATGGTGTACTCTATCTTTCCTGCCTGTGCTTCCAGTCTTTCGACTTTGTGTCCCACAAAAAACGTACGAACAACACAAATACAAGGACACAAACACATGAATGCGAAAGCATAAAAACAACACATGAATGTGAAAGCATAAAAACAACACATGAATGCGAAAGCATAAAAACAACACATGAATGCGAAAGCGCAAAAACAACAACTACATAAATGCGAGAGGTCAAAAAAAAAACACACACATGAACAGCTAAGACAAACACAGACACACAAACACATGGAAAAGTGAGCTAGAGGTAAGACAGCAAATGAAATGACGGTGTAAGTAGCTGAAGTGCCGGGTGCCAGAAGATAAATTCATACTCAAGCAGAAGAAACAATAGCAAAAACGGAACGAGTCCATGGTTCACCCAGAGATGCAGGATGGGAAAAGTTAAAAGTGCAAAAGCATGGAAGACATATAGGAAGCAAACAATGCCAGAGAAAAGGGAAGCAAGCAGAAGAGCCAGCAATGAATATGAGTAAGAAGAGAGGCTAAAATAAAATAGCATTAAAAGCTAAATCTGAGCCAAAGCTGATGTACAGACACATCATAAGGAAAGGAGAGGAGCTCACTAGGAATGACTAGGAAGTCTGTGAGGAGCCGAACAAAAGATTTGAAAAAGTATTCTCGGTAGAATCAAGAACATTGCCAGAGAGTCATGCACCAATGAGTACTGGACACAATACAAACAACAGGAGGAAAAGTGAAGAAGATACTGAATGAACTAGATACCTCGAAGGCAATGGGACCAGACAAAAACCTCTCTATGGGTTCTGCGAGAGGCAACAGAGGAACTGAGTTTAGCACTAGCAGCGATCGTCAAGAAATCAATTGAAACAGCGCAGCTTCCAGAGGTCTGGAAATCAGCGAATATAGTCCCAATATTAAAAAAAACGGAGATAGACAGGCAGCACTGAATTACATGCCAGTGTCACCAACGTGCACAATATGTAAGGTTATGAAGAAGATTTTCAGGAGAAGAGTAGTGGAGTACCTGGAAATGAGTGAATTCATAAATAATAACCAGAACTGTTTTAGAGATGGTAAATACTACCTTACAAATCCACTTAAGTTCTGTGATAAGGTAACGAAAGTTCGACAGGAGAGAGAGAGAGAGAGAGAGAGAGAGAGAGAGAGAGAGAGAGAGAGAGAGAGAGAGAGAGAGAGAGAGAGAGAGAGATAATGAGTGGACTATTTTTGGATTGCAAGATTTACGATACAGTACCCTACAAGAGACTGGCACAAAGGCTAAAGGAGACAGAAATTATAGGGAAAACACTACAGTGGATCAATGAATACTTAAGGGGAAGGAGGCAACGAGCTACTATCAGGGAAAAGGTGTCGGAATGGGCGAGTGTGACAAGTGGGGATCCACAAGAATCAGTTCTTGGATCAGTATTGTTTCTTGTGTATATGAACAAGACGGGAAACTGAGTCAGGGGTGCCCCCTGTTCGCAGATGATCTGAAAACTAATGAAAAGAAAACAGGAGTAGACCATGAAAGAGTACAAATGAATTTCGACAAGCTGCAGGAGTGGTCTGACAAGTGGCTACTGGAGTAGATCTAACCCTAGTAAATGCAAAGTCACGAAACTCGGAGAAAGGTAAAGACCGCCGGAAACAGTGTATGCATGTATACATTGTACATGTACTTGCAGATATTAATATTAATATTAATATTATTATTATTATTATTATTATTATTATTACAAGCTACTGTAAGAGTAGGACCTCAGGGTAAGCACAGTTCCGAGCATTTCGTCTGAGGGACATATTAACCGAATAACTGCTGCAGCAAACACGAGACTAGAAAATTTTGGGTTGCTTTCAGTAAAATCAATAAGGAGGCATTCACGACCTTATACACGGCCAATGTCAGGCTCAATTTGAAGTATCCAGTGCGATTATGGAGCCAACATCTGGTTAAGCATGTAAAGCTGGAAAAAGTGCAGAGATTTGCAATGAAACTTTCCCATAGCAGAAGAGTATGACCAATGATGAGAGGCTAGTGGAGCTAAACCTGACGGCACCAGAGGATAGAAGGACCAGAGGTGACATGATTACGACGTACAAAATACTTAGAAGAACTGATAAAGTGGGCAGGAATAGTCTGTTGTACATGTAGGTTTCAGATTCACGAGGTCATAATCCAGGCTGCAACCTATGCAGCAGCACTGCAACCTGTGCAGGAACACTGCAACATATGCAGGAACACTGCAATATATGCGGGAGTACTGCAACATGTGCGGGAGCAAAGCTGTGAAGGAGCACTGCAACATATACAGGAGCACTGCAATATATGCAGGAGCACTTCAAGATGTACAGAAGCACTGCAACATGTACAGGAGAACTGCAACATGTGCAGAATCCTTCACTGTCTCCTGACAGTAGTGTAACAAGTGCAAAGTTCTGGCAAGCACTCTTCCATCCTTGCCTTCACACACCTGCAAAAGTACTCAAGCATGTGCAGATTTCTGGCAGAGTGATATAATTTGTCGTGCTGGATGTTTCCCCTTCCCTCTTTACCAGCAATATGTGCAGACTCCTGGCCAGCAAACTCCTACACTGTCCTGAACTGCTGGCAACCCTTTTTCCCCACATTCACACACCCCATTATACTATCAGCTAGGTAGGTAATGATAAATGAAGGAAGGAGGGAGAAAAAGGAGATAAGAATTAGAAGAAAAAAAGGAGAGGGCGAATGGAGTGGAGGAAATGGAAAGAGGGAAAATGGGATGGAAAGGGAAAGAGGGAAACAAGTGTTAGAACAAGAGGGAAATAAATACCTTTTATAAATAGCTTCATAAGGTACACCGCATTCCAGGGATATCTTCCACCCGACACTTGAATACATCCAGCAGCTTAACACAGGATATGACTTCCAGCAGGCACCTGCAGGATACCTGAGGGATGTTTCCGGGGTCAGCGCCTCCCCGGTCCGGTCCTAGACCAGACATCCCAGATGATCAAGATTTGATCAACCAGGCACTTACTGAATGCCGCACGTAGTAAAGAGTACTAACCATTCCCAGCTGGTCAGACACTGATTTGAGGAACTCGTCAAATTCCCTCTTGAAGACTGCCAGAGATTTGCTGGTAATTTCCCTTATACATGAAGGGATCGAGTTCTCTTTAGTGTATGTGTCACGCCCCTGCTTTTTTTTTTAGTGTAGGTACTTTGCACTGTCTGCTAAGTCTCGTGTTTTCAAGAGGAGTGATTTCGGTGGTCGAGTTTGGGAACAGTCCCTCCAGGTATAAATTATGATGTACTTTTTCCGCTACGTTCCAAGAAATACAATTGAAGGAACTTTAAGCGTTCCCAGCAGCTTAGATGTTTGACCAAGTATATATGGATATGACTGCCAGTAGGTACTGGAGTTTCTTACACATGATATGATCTCCAGCAGGTACTGGAGTTTCTTACACATACGGCCTCCAGCAGGTACTAGTTACTCACCGATGATATGACCACCAGCAGGTACTGGAGTTACTCACCCATGAGATGATCTCCAGCAGGTACTGGAATGACTTACCCATGATATGATCTCCAACAGGTACTGGGGTTACTTACCCGCGATATGACCTCCAGCAGGTACTGGAGTTTATACACAATGGACTTTGCCTTTGGGGTCAAACATCACCCTTCTGTTGTTCAGAGTATCCGTAACACACCACACATACATGCACTTATTCTCTCCCTGACTTTGTCTGGTGTGGCTTCAGGAAGAGATTTGCTTCTGCATACTGGTCCTCCCCTTTAAAAAATTATGTTTACAATTATAACCATAAGACACTAAGAAACAGTCCATATAACCCTACCATAGGTTGAGTCTACAGGGCTGGGCAAATACTAACACCACTCGCTGCTTAGTATAAGAACATAAGAACATAAGAAATGAGGAACACTGCAGCAGGCCTGTTGGCCCATACTAGGCAGGTCCTTTACAATTCATCCCACTAACAAACATTTGACCAGCCCTATTTTCAATGCCACCCAAGAGACAAGCTCCGATGTGCAAGTCCCACTCAAATCCAACCACTCCCACTCATGTACTTATCCAACCTAAATTTGAAACTACCCAAAGTCCTAGCCTCAATAACCCAACTAGGTAGACTGTTCCACTCATCAACTACCCTATTTCCAAACCAATACTTTCCTATGTCCTTTCTAAATCTAAACTTATCTAATTTAAATCCATTACTGCGGGTTCTCTCTTGGAGAGATATCCTCAAGACCTTGTTAACTTCCCCTTTATTAATAACTATCTTCCACTTGTGATGAATGGTTTGAAAAACCGACAAGTTGAAGATTGAGACACTTATGCAGCATATGGGAATCTTTATTCAGGAAACGTTTCGCCACACAGTGGCTTCATCAGTCCAATACAAAGAGGAAGGCTTAAGGAGAGGAGGAGAATGAGGTAATCAGTCCCTCAACCTGGAGTCGATGTGTTCAGTCCATCAATCTTGTAGAATGTACAGCATAGGGCCGTAGACGTGGCTTATATACTGTAGTGAGGTGAAGTGAAGCAGGCGGAGGCGGGGTCATAGTGGTACCATCCACTAGTCGAAGTAGGTCTTCGTCCAAAGGTTGAACAAGTGTTGAAGAATTCTTTGTAACAAGATCCCATGATGCTGCTGTGTCTGACAGTTGTGATGAATGGTTTGAAAAACCGACAAGTTGAAGATTGAGACACTTATGCAGCATATGGGAATCTTTATTCAGGAAACGTTTCGCCACACAGTGGCTTCATCAGTCCAATACAAAGAGGAAGGCTTAAGGAGAGGAGGAGAATGAGGCAATCAGTCCCTCAACCTGGAGTCGATGTGTTCAGTCCATCAATCTTGTAGAATGTACAGCATAGGGCCGTAGACGTGGCTTATATACTGTAGTGAGGTGAAGTGAAGCAGGCGGAGGCTGCATAAGTGTCTCAATCTTCAACTTGTCGGTTTTTCAAACCATTCATCACAACTGTCAGACACAGCAGCATCATGGGATCTTGTTACAAAGAATTCTTCAACACTTGTTCAACCTTTGGACGAAGACCTACTTCGACTAGTGGATGGTACCACTATGACCCCGCCTCCGCCTGCTTCACTTCACCTCACTACAGTATATAAGCCACGTCTACGGCCCTATGCTGTACATTCTACAAGATTGATGGACTGAACACATCGACTCCAGGTTGAGGGACTGATTACCTCATTCTCCTCCTCTCCTTAAGCCTTCCTCTTTGTATTGGACTGATGAAGCCACTGTGTGGCGAAACGTTTCCTGAATAAAGATTCCCATATGCTGCATAAGTGTCTCAATCTTCAACTTGTCGGTTTTTCAAACCATTCATCACAACTGTCAGACACAGCAGCATCATGGGATCTTGTTACAAAGAATTCTTCAACACTTGTTCAACCTTTGGACGAAGACCTACTTCGACTAGTGGATGGTACCACTATGACCCCGCCTCCGCCTGCTTCACTTCACCTCACTACAGTATATAAGCCACGTCTACGGCCCTATGCTGTACATTCTACAAGATTGATGGACTGAACACATCGACTCCAGAAGAAGCCTACTGTGTAGGCGAAACGTTTCGAAATAAAGATACCTAACTGTTGCATATGTGTCTTACCTAACAATCTGTCGGTATTTTATACCATTTTAATGTTCACATCGACTCCAGGTTGAGGGACTGATTACCTCATTCTCCTCCTCTCCTTACGCCTTCCTCTTTGTATTGGACTGATGAAGCCACTGTGTGGCGAAACGTTTCCTGAATAAAGATTCCCATATGCTGCATAAGTGTCTCAATCTTCTATCTTCCACTTATACACTTCGATCAGGTCTCCCCTCATTCTTCGTCTAACAAGTGAATGTAACTTAAGAGTCTTCAATCTTTCTTCATAAGGAAGATTTCTAATGCTATGTATTAATTTAGTCATCCTACGCTGAATGTTTTCTAACGAATTTATGTCCATTCTGTAATATGGAGACCAGAATTGAGCTGCATAATCTAGGTGAGGCCTTACTAAAGATGTATAAAGCTGCAGTATGACCTCTGGACTTCTGTTGCAGCTTTATACATCATTAGTAAGGCCTCACCTTGATTATGCAGCTCAATTCTGGTCTCCATATTACAGAATGGACATAAATTCGTTAGAAAACATTCAGCGTAGGATGACTAAATTAATACATAGCATTAGAAATCTTCCTTATGAAGAAAGATTGAAGACTCTTAAGTTACATTCACTTGTTAGACGAAGAATGAGGGGAGACCTGATCGAAGTGTATAAGTGGAAGATAGGTATTAATAAAGGGGATATTAACAAGGTCTTGAGGATATCTCTCCAAGAGAGAACCCGCAGTAATGGATTTAAATTAGATAAGTTTAGATTTAGAAAGGACATAGGAAAGTATTGGTTTGGAAATAGGGTAGTTGATGAGTGGAACAGTCTACCTAGTTGGGTTATTGAGGCTAGGACTTTGGGTAGTTTTAAATTTAGGTTGGATAAGTACATGAGTGGGAGTGGTTGGATTTGAGTGGGACTTGCACATCGGAGCTTGTTTCTTGGGTGGCATTGAAAATAGGGCTGGTCAAATGTTTGTTAGTGGGATGAATTGTAAAGGACCTGCCTAGTATGGGCCAACAGGCCTGCTGCAGTGTTCCTCATTTCTTATGTTCTTATGTTCTTATACTAAGCAGCGAGTGGTGTTAGTATTTGCCCAGCCCTGTAGACTCAACCTATGGTAGGGTTATATGGACTGTTTCTTAGTGTCTTATGGTTATAATTGTAAACATAATTTTTTAAAGGGGAGGACCAGTAATCCAATGGAAGACCTCGGTCACATGACCAAAAGCTCTAGCTGTGGGTCATCATATGACTAAGATCTACCTCCTGTTTCCTGACAAACCTTACCTAACATGTCTTAAGGGTGTTTACGCATTGCATTTTGTGGACTTCAAAGTGATGGTATCTGGAAATATGCGATGTGTAGACATGAGATCGTGTGCTGGTACACGTGTGAGATACACACGCTGGTACTTTTAAGGGTCTTTGGAGTTATGTGTTATGTATCCTTCATACGATTAATCTGGTGCTGGACTGACTAGTTATCATATGTCGAACGAATAATTTACAGTTGGCATAAGGATTGATACACATGTAATTAGGCATTAAAGTACTTCAGTTATGTTGTACAATGTGACTACTATTTATCATGGAGACTATAAATATATTTGTACAAGATGTCAGTGTTCCGTAATGACTGGTGCACACTGCACTTCTTGTTTTACCAAATCCCCAGACTGGTGAACAGAAGCGAGATGTTTGCCCACAACAAACCCTGCTTTGGAAGCAGAGGCAAGCATGTCTCACAGGGGGCCAAAAATCAAACCCTCAAAAATGTTGAGAGGAAAATCCGGGTAAATCAAGCAGAAGGGCTGAGATTGGTTCTCAAATACAGGCGTGTGAGCCGCCTTAACTCGGAGCCAAGTCTCTCTCTCTCTCTGTCACCTTCACTCTCATTCACTTTCACTCTCTCTTTCACCTTCACTCTCATTCACTTTCACTCTCTCTCTCTTTCTCTCCTTTCCTCATAACACCACCTTCACATTCCACTATTCAATTTCCTCCCACCATCCCACTCTCTCTCTCTCTCTCTCTCTCTGACTTCTGACAACGCTCATACCAGATTTCCCTCTTATTTCCGTTGTGGTTCTAGCCAAGTGAGGACACGGTACGGAGACACACGCAGGAGGAAGACGAAGATAACGAAAAAAAGGAAATAGGCAAAGAGGACAAGGAAAACGGAGGAGGAAGAGAAAGAGAAGGAGGAAGAGGAGGGTGGACGACAGGGAAAATGAAGACGAAAAGAATGTAGAGAAAGAGAAGGAAGAAGGGACAGGAGGGGGAAATGAATGAGCGAGAGACAGAGAGAGAGAGAGAAAGGCAAGTCGCCAGCTTCGAGGACAGGAGGGTAAGGTAAGGCTCCGTCACATTTGCATATAATGAAGCCCAGGCGACCGGCACATTATGAACATTGCCTTATACCGTCACTCTCACTTTGCTCTCCCTCCCTTACCCTTCAGCGGGGGTGCTTGTATGCTGCTCAGGAGGGGCTCTTCATCCCAGGGACTCGATTTCCCCTTGTACCAAACGTTATTATATCTGAACTGATCACTCCGCATTCTCCTTTATTTTTTCCTCGACCTCTTTCGCTTCTTTTATTTCTCCTTCTGCCTCTTCTTTATCGTACATATATTTTCTTCTACTTATATATTCTTCTTCCACTTGAGGCTTCTACAAGGGTTAGGCCCAAAGTTCCAACAGTAATATTATTTAGAAAACTATACTTTTAAATGTTATTATGACTATTATTATTATTATTATTATTATTATTATTATTATTATTATTATTATTATTATTGTGGTTATTATAATAAACTGAAGTTTGTCCTCGCTGAACATCACATTATTTTCTTTGGCTCACTGGAAAAGCTGATTAATATCAGCTTAAAGATTTGCTGTGTCCTCAACAGATGGCACACTAAAGTGCCAAGTGCTGTGTCCTCAACAGATGGCACACTAAAGTGCCAAGTGCTGTGTCCTCAACAGATGGAACACTAAAGTGCCAAGTGCTGTGTCCTCAACAGATGGCACACTAAAGTGCCAAGTGCTGTGTCCTCAACAGATGGCACACTAAAGTGCCAAGTGCTGTGTCCTCAACAGATGGCACACTAAAGTGCCAAGTGCTGTGTCCTCAACAGATGGCACACTAAAGTGCCAAGTGCTGTGTCCTCAACAGATGGCACACTAAAGTGCCAAGTGCTGTGTCCTCAACAGATGGCACACTAAAGTGCCAAGTGCTGTGTCCTCAACAGATGGTACACTAAAGTGCCAAGTGCTGTGTCCTCAACAGATGGAACACTAAAGTGCCAAGTGCTGTGTCCTCAACAGATGGCACACTAAAGTGCCAAGTGCTGTGTCCTCAACAGATGGCACACTAAAGTGCCAAGTGCTGTGTCCTCAACAGATGGCACACTAAAGTGCCAAGTGCTGTGTCCTCAACAGATGGCACACTAAAGTGCCAAGTGCTGTGTCCTCAACAGATGGCACACTAAAGTGCCAAGTGCTGTGTCCTCAACAGATGGCACACTAAAGTGCCAAGTGCTGTGTCCTCAACAGATGGCACACTAAAGTGCCAAGTGCTGTGTCCTCAACAGATGGCACACTAAAGTGCCAAGTGCTGTGTCCTCAACAGATGGCACACTAAAGTGCCAAGTGCTGTGTCCTCAACAGATGGCACACTAAAGTGCCAAGTGCTGTGTCCTCAACAGATGGCACACTAAAGTGCCAAGTGCTGTGTCTTCAACAGATGGCACACTAAAGTGCCAAGTGCTGTGTCCTCAACAGATGGCACACTAAAGTGCCAAGTGCTGTGTCCTCAACAGATGGCACACTAAAGTGCCAAGTGCTGTGTCTTCAACAGATGGCACACTAAAGTGCCAAGTGCTGTGTCCTCAACAGATGGCACACTAAAGTGCCAAGTGCTGTGTCCTCAACAGATGGCACACTAAAGTGCCAAGTGCTGTGTCCTCAACAGATGGCACACCAAAGTGCCAAGTGCTGTGTCCTCAACAGATGGCACACTAAAGTGCCAAGTGCTGTGTCCTCAACAGATGGCACACTAAAGTGCCAAGTGCTGTGTCCTCAACAGATGGCACACTAAAGTGCCAAGTGCTGTGTCCTCAACAGATGGCACACTAAAGTGCCAAGTGCTGTGTCCTCAACAGATGGCACACTAAAGTGCCAAGTGCTGTGTCCTCAACAGATGGCACACTAAAGTGCCAAGTGCTGTGTCCTCAACAGATGGCACACTAAAGTGCCAAGTGCTGTGTCCTCAACAGATGGCACACTAAAGTGCCAAGTGCTGTGTCCTCAACAGATGGCACACTAAAGTGCCAAGTGCTGTGTCCTCAACAGATGGCACACTAAAGTGCCAAGTGCTGTGTCCTCAACAGATGGCACACCAAAGTGCCAAGTGCTGTGTCCTCAACAGATGGCACACTAAAGTGCCAAGTGCTGTGTCCTCAACAGATGGCACACTAAAGTGCCAAGTGCTGTGTCCTCAACAGATGGCACACTAAAGTGCCAAGTGCAGTGCAGAATTTTTCATTTTTTTTTTGTCAGATTTTTTTTATGACATTAAAAAAAATCTATTTGCCCAATTTTCCACTTTTTTGGCAGGCATTTTATATGCTATTACAACATGCGGTGAGAAAGACACAATTGCAGAGAGGAAATTTATTAACATGTTTCGCCTGCGGACAGACTTCTCCAGTCAAGGAAGAGGAAGAAGCCTGGTGAAACGTCTCCATACAGATTCTCTCTGTAATTGCATCTTCCACCACGATCACACTTGTCAAAGAATATTTCCTCTACTTTCAACTCAGTTTGAAGCTAGTTCCAGCCCTGAACCCTATCAGATTCATCTCTATTTCAGTAACATGTTTTCCCTTCTATCAAATGATACTAAAAAAACCCGACCACTAAAACCATAAAAAAAAAAATCCGAGAAAACACTGCAAAGATTTTGTAAAGTCTGCGTATACTATCTTTTTTTTTTTTTTGTACCTTCCAGTCGTAATGGATATTTGAGGCATGTAAAAGTTTTTTTTCTTTTAATAGTTAATTCTTACCTCTACTAGTGGCCTACATCTCACCTCCTGGCGTTATATAAGGCTCCATCCTGTCACTTCAATCCATATTGTTTCAGACTATGGAACAATACTCTTCTCCAGACTGAGGGACTGACCACCTCAAAACTTCAAGGTTGATGGACTGATTACATCGTCTTCAAGTATCTTCTGCTTCTATCAACTTTTCTGTACTCGACTGAAGAAACCTACTGTGTAGGCGAAACGTTTCGAAATAAAGATACCTAGTGGCTAACGCGACGGGCTGGAGTTTTGAGACTCTATGACCGCGGGTTCAATCCCGGCCGGGGTATGGTTTGTTTGCAATCGTGTCATTACGATTTCGTGAGTCAAAGATACCTAACTGTTGCATATGTATCTTACCTAACAACATGAATAAGGAGTTGCACGACTCTGGGCCTGGGACGGGACGCATGGGTATACTACCAATATGAACAATGTAATAATATTGGTAGAATTACCGACAATATGTTAGGTAAAGGAACACAAGTGCAACTTATGTGACATTTTATTGTGGTAACGTTTCGCTCTCCAGGACCTTTGTCAAGCTTTGTCAAAGCTCCTGGAGAGCGATACGTTGCCACAATAAAATGTCGCATTAGTTGTATTTGTGTCCTTTTACCTAGCAATGTGAGGAGAGCCACTGTGTAATGTACTCACCTAATTGTGGTTGCAGTGTCGAGGCATAGCATCTGGCCCCCTATATACAACATTCTCATAGACCTTTGACCTATAAGTCGAAAGTTAACTGAATTTGTGAGCCGAAGGAGGCTGCGACCCCTCTTAGACAAAGTGCTGCCTTAAATGAGACGATAAACAATTTATCATATAGTACATAGAGCAGAACAACTCACACGGGAATGGAAACCTTGAGCTCATGGGCTAAAGATTTTCATCCCCACGTGACTTGTTCTGCATTATTAAGATCGCCTGTTTGCATCTGTATTGCATAGTATATAGCGTTTATAGTACTCTCTACCCATTAACCTTCAGCTGAGAGTAGAAAGAGTGAAGACGGAAAGAAAAGAGGACTGTAAGGAAGAGGAAGTGTTGAGTTCAGTTTAGACCCAGCGAGAGTGAGGAGCTAGGTTAAACAGCTGTATATAGCTGGGTACTTGGTTCTGGGAGAGAACCAACTGGTGGCTCGGAGCCCACGGAAGAAGAGTACTGTTTTTCAATGTGGTATCATTGAGTTCCTTTCAGAATTTCTGCCCATCAATATTATCATTCCCATTCAGAACTCTGGTAATTAACAGAGTTACTGTAGTGTAAATTTGGAATAAGATACAATACTCTTACATCCTGACACTCAGTAGTAATTTTATTACCAGCTTTTCAATCTTTCATTTACTCTGATCCATAAATTCCCCTTTCATTTTATACATTACTGCCACTCATTTATATTAGATATTAAGATTATTCCCATTCTCTGTATTGCCCTTGGCCTGCGGTGGATTGATTTTGATTTGCCGCCTAAGCGGCTAGTTAATATTGCACCCCATATATATCTTGTGGATGGCTGGGCAAGAGCATTTGAATACAAAAAATGCCTAGGAACTAGGCCCCAAAATGGTTAACAGGAGTATAAGTGGCTGTATATCAAAAGTTTGTCTTATCTTCTGCAAGCGAATTTAGGATATTTGCTTACTATGTATAGTATCTCATTTTCACTAACAAGACTCTCCTATGGTAGAAAAGTTTTTAAAAATAAGAAATACATAATGTAGTGAAACATAAACATGGTGAAGCTCTCAACCCTCGTAAACTGTGCAGGTAACTAGAGGACATTAATATTAATTAGGCAGATCGAAAATCATGAGTTTACCCAAGTTTGAGATGGGGTTGGGGTATGTCAGAAATTTTAGAGATGTTGGCTGTCAAACTGGACTGTCACTTTCTAGTGTGATTAACAGTCACTGAACACAAGTTACAGTGTGACTTCAGCGTTTCGCTTATTTATCTGTTATCGTCGGTGCAAGAGGGTGTATTGTGGCTCAGTTGATAACGCACTCAACTCACATACTGAGTGTCCGTGGTTCGATTCCCAGCACGGGTGGAATCGTTGGGCACGTTTCCTTACACCTGCTGTCCCTGTTCACCAAGCAGTTAGTAGGTACCTGGGTATTAGTCAACTGTTGTAGGTCGCATCCTGGGGGATAAGATTAAAGAACCCCAATGGAAATAAGACAGACAGTCCCCGATGACGCACTTACTTTATTGGGTTATCCTGGGTGACTAACCCTCCTCCGGGTTAAAAATCCAAACAAAATCTTATCTCCTTCAAGCAAGGATCAATTACTACAATATATGTAGTTTTCGGCCCGAATTTTGCATATGAGAAAAGTATTTTGGCTTTCTTTCCATTTCATTAACAGGTGATATGGAGAGTGGTGTGAGTGTATGGAGTCGTGTAAGTGTGTAAGGTGGGGTGGTGTTGGAGAGTGGGTGAAGTGTCGGAGAGTGAGGTGGAGTGTTGGAGCGTGGGATGGAGTGTTGAAGAGTGGGGTGGAGTGTTGTAGCGGAAGAGGGTGGTGTGGGGAAAGGGTGGGAGAGGATCAGGTGGTGTGACAGTGAAAAATGAGGCGGTGGGGAGATGAAGGGAACGGTGTTGGGAGGAGGAGGGTTTTGATGGGAGAGGTGGAGAGGGGAGAGGAGGACGGGGTCTAGACACGAAGGATTGAAAATGGTGTGGCCGATACAGTTAAGACGGATCACTTACTAAATGGATGACCATAACACGTAAGAAACACCCGAAGCAAGGAGAGGGGGAGGAAAATGAGTGAAAGAGGAACTGAGGGATTAAATTCTTAGATTTTGCTGACGAAGTGACTACTTTACTGTGTACCCCATACCCATGGACAGGGCCGTGGGGGCGTTGATCCCCGGGATACCCTTCAGGTAGACTCCAGGTAGGTATATCCATCCTGTGGAGGGTAGCGCTAGAGCATATGGATACACGAGGTTCTAGAAGGGCTAACAGGAGTACAACTGGATTTATATCTACGGTTGACTATCTGTTGCAAGTAAATTTACAAAATCTGCTTAACATGTTCGGTGTCTTATTTTCATTAATAAGATATCTTGACATGTCATATATGTAGCATATATTAGTACAAAAAGTGCGTCATTAATGAGAAAATTTGGTAAACACTGGCAACTACTGAAGCCAGTGATCCCGCTGTAGCTTTGGTGAACTGCTGCAGCATTTGGCTTATTCCACGAAGGGCTTTTCATCCAAGGAATTGAAGCTACCCTCCATTCTTCGAATCAAACTCGGTTTCCTATTCCCAAGGCGCTGCATGACCCTTACGGACTTAGCGTATTTCCACAGATTGTTGCGCACAGATTGAATCAGTTTGCGTACCTACTTTGTTTCCACCTCGACCAGCGTTGTTTGTTACCGCCTCCGTGGTTT
Source organism: Cherax quadricarinatus (assembly GCF_038502225.1). Lineage (NCBI taxonomy): Eukaryota > Metazoa > Arthropoda > Malacostraca > Decapoda > Parastacidae > Cherax > Cherax quadricarinatus. Next base: position 9,402,472 of record NC_091357.1, read on the forward strand.
CGCTTCCAGACAAGGACTCCTGCTTCATAGCCTCATCAATCAGGCTGTTGGTGGCAGCCACAGGTAGTCCAACGGAGGCTGATTAGGAACTTACGTATGGAAATCTTTATATCTCTGTGTAACTATCACCTCCAGTTATTGAAACAGTTTTAACATCCAGCCCAAACGTTTTTCTTTTTCTCCCCCGCCTTCTATCTTCCCTCCTTTACCCTTTACCCTGCCGTCCATCGATACCTCCCTCCCTGCCTCTACAGCTTTTCTTCCTACTATATCGAGTAGGGTAGCTGCACATTACTGGTGTACCCAATTTTCTTTCTTACAATCTCTCCCTCTCTATCCATTTCTGCCTCAATCCCTTCCCTCCCTCTCATTTTCCTCCCTTCCCTCCCTCCCCCCTTAATCCCTCTCTGCGGTGGGAAACAGCGCTGGAAGTGATCCTGAAAATCCTCTTAAAAGAACTGAAATTAACTGTTACTATCATTGCAAACAAAATTAATAGACGATTGTTACCTGTATAATGAATCGTCCGGATTTACCGAAGCTCCGAACCAACCCATGTTCATTTCTACTTTTTTTTTTTTTTGAGAACAAATCATTCTAATTAGGCGGTATTTTTTACACAGCAATTTGCTGGAAATACTGAGGGTACTTAGTCATTAAATTTTTTGCTAATAAATCTGTTGGCATTTTCTGACAAACTGGAATCAATCTATTTTTTTAATATAATGCAGCTGAATTGTACTCGTTCAACATGAAATGAAAAGGAACGTTTGTGAATGTGTATAAATATGTGTGTGTGTGTGTGAGAGAGAGAGAGAGAGAGAGAGAGAGAGAGAGAGAGAGAGAGAGAGAGAGAGAGAGAGAGAGAGAGAGAGAGAGAGAGAGAGAGAGAGAGAGGGAGCTGATGTAGGTAACCGCTCTTAGCTGTCAGTAAAGTTAGTAATCCTTAACCTGTAAATAGCTTGTCAATAAAGCTAGGGATCCTTAACCTAACCTTGTCAAACCCTGTGTAAAAAAAAAGAGAGCGAGAGAGAGAGACTCAACATCAAGACTGTTGAATGAGTTATCATTTAATGTAGAATAACATAGTAAGTTAGAAACCAGACATGAGAAATCTTCATCCAACAGAGGAACTGAAAAAAAATGATCGTGATAATACTAACTCATATTTTTAACTACACTTACAAGACCTGAGATATTTCAGATCAGAGCACAGAAACACAGATAGAAACAAGCAGAATGGACAGTGTGTAGAGATACACACACCAATGAAAATTATCACATTTCACACGCACACACACACACACACACACACACACACACACACACACACACACACACACACACACACACACACACACACACACACACACACACACACTTTTTCACCTGAACATCACAATATTCCTCTATCAGCGTCTTGTCTTTCCCCCCTCATCTCACCACACATCACTTAAACTTACTTTCGATTGTGATTCCATAGCCGAAAGTGCACTTTTCATCAGCCAAGTAACACAAACAGCAACTAAAGGCGACTGTCACCACCCAAATGTAACAAGTGTAACTACAGCAAACTATCGCACACAGCCTTAATATCTACTGTAATCCAAGGCGGTATTGTCGTACTTTATAACTGGAGGGGTTTAGGAATAATTCTTGGCTCACTCCAAGATCTTTTACCTTCCAAATTTTCTCTAGCATTCTGTACTGCCAGCTTGAGTGCCATCGTTAAGAAATTTTCTCTAGCATTCTGTAGTGCCAGCTTGAGTGCCATCGTTAAGAAACCTGATGTTGAGCTCAGTGGACAGCTTCCCTGCCGCTTCCTCCATAACTACACACAGAGAGGGGAGAGGTAGTAGACCAGCTGAACTTCCTCACACTGGTCAATTTCATGTTCACCAGAGAAAAAGTTGAGAGACGTCGAAGTAGCATGACTGGATGAATGGATAAAAGGTAGGGAGATATTGATAAACAGCTCGGGATACACCAACCCTTCTGACTAAACTGTATGCACTGGTCAAGTCCAGTTCAATCAGAGCATTTTAATTTGTTTGGCAATCTGTGCATGCCTGTGCTTAATAAGCTGCTGCCTCACAGTCTTCGTTTCACCTTCATGGCAACTTACAATTCCAGCAGCAGCCTTGACGCAAGGCGGCAGCAATAAGTCTGATTCCCCCACAACCTTTTTTCTTTCTTAAGGCACAGAGAAATGAGCAAAAAAAGTGTCTAATGATCTCAGAGACATTGACAACCAGGAAAACATTTGTGAATATAGCAAGATCAGACAGTAGTTGCTCTACATCTCCAAGTGCTGCACTGAGTATTTACATTATTTATACTGATATATAAATAAAAATTCTTTAAAATTCGAAGTACATGATTTATTCACAAATTATTACATGTGTGATGAATACATAATCAAGTCAGCCGAAAAAAAATCAAGAAGCATCTTTTTCAAGAGAGCACTAAATAATTACGAGATGGCGGGCATAATAACGACGCACCACAAGATATCATTAAGGGTGTCGCTGGCAGCGCAACCCTGGGGACCCAAGAGCTCTAACAACCAACTCGATCTGACGGGCTCTTGAAATCGTGGGGAGAAAAACTGGACAAAGATACTCTGGAAAATGAATGGTGTGAGATCTAAAACCCATGCCAACAAACCTCCCTCCTTCACACTCCCTCCTTCCTTCCTTCACACTCCCTCCCTCCTTCCTTCATTCACATTTTCTCCTTCCTTCTTTCACACTCCCTCCCTGGCTGTGGGATGAACGCTGGACAGACAGACACAGATACACAGACACACAGACACACACACACACACACACACACACACACACACACACACACACACACACACACACACACCCTTCTCTCTCACGAGGCGGCAGACAATTCAACAAACATTACTGAGCAAGCAGCGGATGTATTCAAAGTGAGGAAACTCGCCAAGTTTCTCTGGAGGATAGTGAATGAGGCAAGTTTCAGCGGAGGTGGGGGGCCTGGCCCGCCCCTCCCTGCCACAAAACAGCCCAAGTTGGTGGGATCAGTTCGCTCCCTTGTGTCTAGACTGCTACGCTGCCTGCATACACTACAAGCAGGGGAAACAGAGGGAGAGGAGCATGAAGGAGAGGGATGAATGGAGAGAGAGAGAGAGAGAGAGAGAGAGAGAGAGAAGATTGCTGAGATGTGCAGACCAGCTAGCAGCACCTCTAACTCGCATCTTTCAGCATTACTTAGTACAGTGTAAATGGCCTTCTCTGTGGAAAGAGACAAATGTAGTCCCTGTTCACAAAAAGAAGACCAGAGCAGAAATCAGCGACTACATACTGGTGTCACTCCTGTCAATCACTGGCAAGATCCTTGAGACAATAATCTCAAGACAAATGACAGAGTTTTTTGACTACCACTCACTACTTTGTGACCGCCAATATGGCTTCAGGAAAGGTTACTCTGCTGCTGATCTGTTGTTAAACCTCTCCGCTAAATGGCACCAGTCACTGGATGAACCCAAAGTCAGCTGTGTGGTAGCACTAGACATTGCTGGTGCTCTCAACCGAGTGTGGCACCAGGGCCTCCTGGCAAAACTGCAGGCGCTGGGAATTGCAGGCTCTATGCTACGTCTCCTCAGTGATTACCTTCATGATAGATCTCTAAGGGTATTTCTCAACAGAACAGAATCAGCAAGACATGATACTGGGGCAAGTGTTCCACAAGGAAGTGTGCTGGGACCATTGTTATGGAATGTCTACTTCAATGATCATCTCATCCCAGAATTCCATGCATATGCAGACGACTGTTGTAAATCTTGCAAACAAGGCAGCCAAGAAGCTTACAGCACTTCGACGTATCTCGCATCTGCTTCACAGTAGGGGTTGCAAGATTCTGTATGATGCACAAGTACGCTCACACCTTGGGTATACTCCACTTTCTTGGTTTGCCTGCCCCCCCCCCCTCATCTGCGACTGCTTGACAGAGTATAGAACAGAGCAAGACGTTTCATCTCTCGCCTGGACCCATCCTGGAAAGATCTGTTATTTCAGCAGAGCCTTCAACATAGGAGGGATGTGGGTGGCCTTACTGTTATGTATAAGGCCAACATTGCCAAAGTACCACACTTGGTTCCACTTCGAGGACAGCGAGAAGCAAGCTTCTATACTACAAGACGGGCAGAAAGCAGCAACTTCACTCTGGCTGTACCCTTCTCCAGAACATCACTTTATCTGAGATCATTCATCCCCAGGATGACTCCAGTCTGGAACACATTAGTAAAGCATTATGATGTCAACGAAATAAAGTCAGTTGATCAAATGAAAATGCTGGCCCACAGATGGTTCCAACTTCATCCTGTTCCCTACTTGTATGTCTCATAACAATAAAAATACTTTCAAATGAGCTGATGTAGGTAACAGCTCTTAGCTTGTCAATAAAGTCATGAATCCTTAACTTGGAAATAGCTTGTCAATAAAGCTAGAGATCCTTAACCTAACCTTGTCAAACCCTGTGTAAAAGAAAGAGAGAGAGAGAGAGAGAGAGAGAGAGAGAGAGAGAGAGAGAGAGAGAGAGAGAGAGAGAGAGAGAGAGAGAGAGAGAGAGAGAGAGAGAGAGAGAGAGAGACTGAATTTTGAATTTCATTTCATCCCGTTTCTTCTCTTAAATCAAATTTGCGTGTTAGTATGAGCGTGCATGTGTGTGTGTGTGTGTGTGTGTGTGTGTTAGTTAGTTAGTTACCATTTTGTCCTAGGCACATGTCGATTAGACACTAGGCCTGTTGTATATGAGTACGTATGTGTGTGTGTGTGTGTGTGTGTGTGTGTGTGTGTGTGTGTGTGTGTGTGTGTGTGTGTGTGTGTGTGTGTGTGAGTGTGTGTGTGTGTGTGTGTGTGTGTGTACTCACCTAATTGTACTCACCTAATTGTGGTTGCAGGGGTCGAGACTCAGCTCCTGGCCCCGCCTCTTCACTGATCGCTACTGCATCCTCTCTCTCTCTGCTTCCTGAGCTTTGTCATACCTCTTCTTAAAACTATGTATGGTTCCTGCCTCCACTACTTCACTTGCTAGGCTATTCCACTTGCTGACAACTCTATGACTGAAGAAATACTTCCTAACGTCCCTGTGACTCGTCTGAGTCTTCAGCTTCCAGTTGTGACCCCTTGTCCCTGTGTCCCCTCTCTGGAACATCCTATCTCTGTCCACCTTGTCTATTCCCCGCAGTATCTTGTATGTCGTTATCATGTCTCCCCTGACCCTTCTGTCCTCCAGTGTCGTCAGTCCGATTTCCCTTAACCTTTCCTCGTACGACATTCCCTTGAGCTCTGGGACTAGCCTTGTTGCAAACCTTTGTACTTTCTCTAACTTCTTGACGTGCTTGACCAGGTGTGGGTTCCAGACTGGTGCTGCATACTCCAGTATGGGCCTAACATACACAGTGTACAGTGTCTTGAACGATTCCTTATTAAGGTATCGGAACGCTATTCTCAGGTTTGCCAGGCGCCCGTATGCTGCAGCGGTTATTTGGTTGATGTGTGCCTCCGGTGATGTGCTCGGTGTTATGGTCACCCCAAGGTCTTTCTCCCTGAGTGAGGTCTGTAGTCTTTGTCCACCTAGCCTATACTCTGTCTGCGGTCTTCTTTGTCCCTCCTCAATCTTCATGACTTTGCATTTGGCTGGATTGAATTCGAGAAGCCAGTTGCTGGACCACATGTCCAGCCTGTCCAGGTCTCTTTGCAGTCCTGCCTCATCCTCGTCCGATTTAATTCTTCTCATCAACTTCACGTCATCTGCAAACAGGGACACTTCAGAGTCTATTCCTTCCATCATGTCGTTCACATATATCAAAAATAGCACTGGTCCTAGAACTGACCCCTGTGGGACCCCGCTCGTAACAGGCGCCCACTGTGATACCTCTTCACGTACCATGACTCGTTGCTGCCTCCCTTATCCATTGCAGTGCCCTCCCTTTTACGTGCGCCTGATCCTCCAGCTTCTGGACTAATCTCTTGAGGGGAACTGTGTCAAAGGCCTTCCTGCAGTCTAGGAAAACGCAATCTACCCACCCCTCTCTCTCGTGTCTTACTTCTGTTACCTTGTCATAAAACTCCAGGAGGTTTGTGATACAAGATTTGCCTTCCATGAACCCATGCTGGTTTTCATTTATAATCTTGTTCCTTTCCAGGTGTTCGACCACTCTCCTCCTGATAATCTTCTCCATGACTTTGCACACAATACATGTCAGAGACACAGGTCTGTAGTTTAGTGCCTCGTTTCTGTTTCCTTTCTTAAATATGGGGACTACATTAGCTGTCTTCCATTTCTCAGGTAGTTGCCCAGTTTCAAGGGATGTGTTGAAGATTGTGGTTAGAGGCACGCACAGCATCTCTGCTCCTTCTCTAAGGACCCATGGGGAGATGTTGTCCGGTCCCATCGCCTTTGAGGTGTCAAGGTCGCTTAAGAGCTTCTTCACCTCCTCCTCCTCCTCAGTTGTTCGTATGTCATCCAACACTTGTTGGTATATTCCCTCTTGATGTTCCCTTCTGTGCTGTCTTCCCACAGCCCTTCCTGTCTCTACTGTAAAAACTTCCTTAAATCTCCTGTTCAGCTCCTCACATACCTCCTGATCATTTCTTGTGAGTTCTCCACCTTCTGTCCTTAATCTGATCACCTGGTCTTTGACTGTTGTCTTCCTCCTGATGTGGCTATACAACAGTTTCGGGTCAGTCTTGATTCTCGATGCTATGTCATTTTCATATTGTCGCTGGGCCTCCCTCCTTACCTGTGCGTACTCATTCCTGGCTCTGCGACTGATCTCCCTATTTTCGTGTGTTCTCTGCCTTCTGTACTTTTTCCATTCTCTATTGCATTTTGTTTTTGCCTCCTTACACCGTCGGGTAAACCAGGGGCTCGTTCTGGTCTTCCCGTTGTTACTGTTGCCCTTGGGAATAAACCTTTCCACTGCCTCCTTGCATTTTGTTGTTACATATTCCATCATTTCATTTACTGGCTTTCCTGCCAGTTCTCTGTCCCACTGGACCTCCTGCAGGAAGTTCTTCAACCCTATGTAGTCCCCTCTTTTATAGTCAGGCTTTTCCCATTCAACTCCTGTTATTCTCTCCACTTGCAGCTCTACTATGTATTCAAAGCACAGAACCACGTGGTCGCTAGCTCCTAGGGGACTCTCATACTTGATGTCCTCAATATCTGAGCTGCCCAGGGTGAACACAAGGTCCAATCTTGCTGGTTCATCCTCCCCTCTCACTCTGGTAGTGTCCTTAACATGTTGGTGCATGAGGTTTTCCAGCACCACGTCCAACATCCTGGCTCTCCATGTTTCGGGACCCCCATGTGGCTCCAGGTTTTCCCAGTCAATCTCCCTGTGGTTGAAATCCCCCATAACCAGCAACTTTGCTCTGCTGGAGTGAGCTCTTCTTGCCACCTCAGCAAGTGTGTCCACCATTGCTCTGTTGCTCTCCTCATATTCCTCTCTTGGCCTCCTGCAGTTCTGTGGTGGATTATACATCACTGCAATGACCACTTTGTGTTCCCCAGACTGAAGTGTACCTGCTATGTAGTCTCTTTCTCCCGTCTCATCTATTCCTTCCATTTTCTCGAATTTCCATCTGTTTTTTACGAGCAGAGCAACCCCACCTCCCCCCTTGCCCCTTCTATCTTTCCTCATGATCTGGTATCCTGGTGGGAAGATTGCATCTGTTACTGTCTCCATGAGTTTTGTTTCTGTAATTGCTATGATGTCTGGGGACTTCTCATTGATTCTTTCTTGCCATTCCTCATGTTTATTCGTTAATCCATCTGCATTTGTGTACCAAACCTTCAACTTCTGTTCTAATACTGTAACTGTGGTGCGTGGGGTGGAAACAGAGGGATCGGTGTGTGATGGTTGGTTTGGATTGTTCAGTTGCCTTGGGGGTGTCGTGGCTGGAGTCCTTCTGCAGGTGTTTCTGGGGGGTGCACTTGTCCTTCCATTTGATCCTGGATTATTCTGCTCTCCTTTTTCATTTCCTCCCATTTCTCCTTTCGTTTTTGAACTCTCTCTTTCATTGTCTTCCTTTCATCCTGTGTTCTGTCTCGATCGAGGTACACACTCCGGAACTCCTGCTTGCCTCTCAGCCGTGCTTTCTCCTGCAGGATCATGGTTCAGGTTGATTCTGCCTTGAAAATTACTTTGAGAGGCCGATTCCTTTTCTTTGTGAACCACCCAATTCTCCGAAAATTTGCCACCTGGGTCATGTCCCCCTCGCCTATCACCTTCATGATATCTTCAATTGCTTTTTTCTCCTCCTGCTTTCTTTCATTATAAGTTTCCCCTTTAGCTTCGTCTAGCCCATAGACAAACACGGATCTTTCCCTTTCCACCTCCCACTGTGACTCCCATTGCATCCTCTGATGTGTTTTAGTTCCTTCCTGTGGAGTGTTCCTTCCTTCAGTCCCTTCCCTAGTTATTGCCCCTATGCTTCTTGGTTTATCCTTCCTGCTCACCTGCTCCTGGCCCCCACAGGTATCTGGTAAGGTCCTTGCACATGTCCTAGTTCCTTCAATGTCTTCCAACCTCTCATTCTGTCCTAGTGTGCTCCCTGTCTTTGTTTTGGCCTCATGTGGGTTTGACAGGACCTCTGCATACAGTTTAGTTTCCATGCTTCCTTCAGACCTGTTGTCTGTGTTTGATGTAGCCATTGCCGATGCTACTTCTGTAATATCTTTGTCTCTGTGCTGTTTCAGATGTCTCAGCTCCTCTTCTAATCTCTCTATCTTGATTTATGCTGCTGTGGCCTGTTGCTTCCACCTTCTGCATTCTGCTGGTAACCTCTCTTCCATCTTCCTTTCCAGCTCATCTAGTCTCCTTCCCCAGTCTTCCTCCCTTTTTTTGAGCTCTACCTCCCATTCCTCCCTCCCAGATTCGTACTTGGAGCCCCTTGTCCTCATCCTTGTTAGGGGGAGGGGAATAGATGGTTAGGAGAGGGGATGGATGGTTGTGGGGGAGGGGGAGGATGGTTATTGGAGGGGTAGAGATATTTGGGGGAGGGGTTTAGATGGTTTGAGGGAGAGAGGGGATGGATGGTTATGGGGGAGGGGGAGGATGGTTATTGGAGGGAGGGAGGTAGTTGGGGGGTTAGACGGTTTGGGGAGGGATTAGGTGGTTTGGGGGAGGGGTAGGTGGCTAAGGTGAGGTGGTTAGGGAAGGGGGAGAGGTGGTTAGGGGAAGGGGGGTACGTGTTTGTGTCCAGTGTTTGTGTCAAGTGGTGGAGGGTGTGTGGGTGTGGGTGTGTGTGTGTGTGTGTGTGTGTGTGTGTGTGTGTGTGTGTGTGTGTGTGTGTGTGTGTGTGTATGTGTGTGTGTGTGTGTGGTGTGTGTGTGTGGTGTGTGTGTGTGGTGTGTGTGTGTGTGGTGTGTGTGTGTGGTGTGTGTGTGTGGTGTGTGTGTGTGTGTTTGTGTGGTGTGTGTGTGTGTGTGGTGTGTGTGTGTGTGTGTGTGTGTTTGTGTGTGTGGTGTGTGTGTGGTGTGTGTGTGTGTGTGGTGTGTGGTGTGTGTGTGGTGTGTGTGTGTGGTGTGTGTGTGGTGCGTGTGTGTGCGTGTGTGGTGCATGTGTGGTGTGTGTGTGTGGTGTGTGTGGTGTGTGTGTGTGTGTGGTGCGTGTGTGTGGTGTGTGTGTGTGGTGTGTGTGCGTGCATATGTGTGTGTGTGTGTGTGTGTGTGTGTGTGTGTGTGTGTGTGTGTGTGTGTTTGTGTGTGTGTGTATGTGTTTATGTATGTATGTATGTGTGTGTATGTGTGTGTGTATGTGTGTGTGTGTGTGTGTGTGTGTGTGTGTGTGTGTGTGTGTGTGTGTGTGTGTGTGTGTGTGTGTGTGTGTGAGTGTGTGTGTCTACCCTTGTGTGTGTGTGCTTGTGTGTGAGGGAGGGAGGGTTAGGGGGGGGTAGGTTGTGTGGTTGAAAGATCCGTCGTGTAGGCATAAATTTTGTCTCATTTATCTTTCCCAATTATCTACTCTCTCCACTTATTGCCCTTTCTGGATTTACGTATTAATTGTTGCTGGTTATTATCATTTTCCTTGTTCACATTGAGAGAGGACTTCCTAGCTTCCTAAGTATTCTTACTGCTAATAACTACCGGTAGTAACACTTCCTGTGTGCGTGTGTGCATGTGTGTGTGTGTGAGTGTGTGTGTGTGTGTGTGAGAGAATCTTGTGCGGTGTAATGACTGGCCGCAACTTCTTGTGACCTGACACAACCCTCCTGGGACCTACCCTAGTACCGTCTTACGATGTTGCCCTTAAAAGCTTGTCCCACCTACCTTCTCACACTCGTCAACACTATATTCTCTATGTCTGCTATTTCTATTCTAATTCTGGTAATAGCTTGCAGGAGTGAGTGACCAGTATCAAACAGTATGCAAGGCCAGCCAGGGCCGTCAACATGCAAACCACAAATAGGCGAATAAACTTGCGGTGACAGTTGCCAGCTGCTGATGACAAAATCGTCGTCGTAGGCATTAAATCCCTATTTTGGAGATCCTTCACCCGTGATGATTATAACCATATATTCTCATACATCCCGCTTCCTCACGCGATTTCACTCTTCACTGATGATAGTATACACTTCACATTATATACACTTCAATTTATATGTATAATGGCACACAACTTGTCGTGATGTCACTTCTTCAGGCCTACCGCTACCAATGTGGCAACAGTGCCTAAGACCCCCAACGGTTTGCGCTTTGAAATATTATGATTTCAGCTTTCCTCTCACTTTATGAGTTAGTTACCATTTTGTCCTAGGCACATGTCGATTAGACACTAGGCCTGTTGTATATGAGTACGTATATGTGTACTCACCTAATTGTACTCACCTAATTGTGGTTGCAGGGGTCGAGACTCAGCTCCTGGCCCTGCCTCTTCACTGATCGCTACTGGATCCTCTCTCTCTCTGCTTCCTGAGCTTTGTCATACCTCTTCTTAAAACTATGTATGGTTCCTGCCTCCACTACTTCACTTGCTGACAACTCTATGACTGAAGAAATACTTCCTAACGTCCCTGTGACTCGTCTGAGTCTTCAGCTTCCAGTTGTGACCCCTTGTCCCTGTGTCCCCTCTCTGGAACATCCTATCTCTGTCCACCTTGTCTATTCCCCGCAGTATCTTGTATGTCGTTATCATGTCTCCCCTGACCCTTCTGTCCTCCAGTGTCGTCAGTCCGATTTCCCTTAACCTTTCCTCGTACGACATTCCCTTGAGCTCTGGGACTAGCCTTGTTGCAAACCTTTGTACTTTCTCTAACTTCTCGACGTGCTTGACCAGGTGTGGGTTCCAGACTGGTGCTGCATACTCCAGTATGGGCCTAACATACACAGTGTACAGTGTACACAGTGTGTGTGTGTGTATGAGTTTGTGTTTGAGTGTGTGTGTGTGTGTGTGTGTGTGTGTGTGTGTGTGTGTGTGTGTGTGTGTGTGTGTGTGTGTGTGTGTGTGTGTGTGTGTGTGTGTATGAGTTTGTGTATATGTGTGTGTGTGTGTGTGTGTGTGTGTGTATGAATTTGTATATGTGTTAGTTACCATTTTGTCCTAGGCACATGTCGATTAGACACTAGGCCTGTTGTATATGAGTACTTATTCACCTACTCACCTATTTGTGGTTGCAGGGGTCGAGTCTTAGCTCCTGGCCCCGCCTCTTCACCGGTTGATACTGGGCCCTCTCTCTCCCCTTGTTTCTGTGTCCCCTCCCTGGAACATCCTGTCTTTGTCCACCTTGTCTATTCCACGCAGTATTTTATATGTCATTATCATGTCTCCCGTGACCCTCCTGTCCTCCAGTGTCGTCAGGCCGATTTCCCTTAATCTTTCTTCATAGGACATTCCCCTTAGCTCTGGAACTAACCTTGTGGCAAACCTTTGTACTTTCTCTAGTTTCTTGACGTGCTTTATCAAGTGCGGGTTCCAAACAGGTGCTGCATACTCCAGTATGGGCCTGACATACACGGTGTACAGTGTCTTGAACGATTCCTTACTAAGGTATCGGAATGCTGTTCTCAGGTTTGCCAGGCGCCCATATGCTGCAGCAGTTATCTGATTGATGTGTGCTTCCGGAGACATGCTCGGTGTTATACTCACCCCAAGATCTTTCTCCTTGAGTGAGGTGTGCAGTCTTTGGCCACCTAGCCTATACTCTGTCTGTGGTCTTCTGTGCCCTTCCCCTATCTTCATGACTTTGCATTTGGCAGGATTAAATTCGAGAAGCCATTTGCTGGACCAGGTGTCCAGTCTGTCCAGGTCTCTTTGAAGTCCTGCCTGTTCATCATCAGATTTAATTCTCCTCATTAACTTCACATCAACTGCAAACAGGGACACTTCTGAGTCTAACCCTTCCATCATGTCGTTCACGTATACCAAAAATAGCACTGGTCCTAGGACCGACCCCTGTGGGACCCTGCTCGTCACAGGTGCCCACTGTGATACATCATTACGTACCATGACTCGTTGTTGCCTCCCTGTCAGGTATTCTCTGATCCATTGCAGTGCCCTTCCTGTTATATGCGCCTGATGCTCTAGCTTCTGCACTAATCTCTTGTGAGGAACTGTGTCAAAGGCCTTCTTGCAGTCCAAGAAGATGCAATCAACCCACCCCTCTCTCTCGTATCTTACTTCTGTTATTTTATCATAAAACTCCAGAAGGTTTGTGACACAGGATTTGCCTTCCATGAATCCGTGCTGGTTGGCATTTATACTCTTGTTCCGTTCCAGGTGCTCCACCACTCTCCTCCTGATAATCTTCTCCATAATTTTGCATACTATACACGTCAATGACACAGGTCTATAGTTTAGTGCCTCTTTTCTGTCTCCTTTTTTAAAAATGGGAACTACATTTGCCGTCTTCCATACCTCAGGTAGTTGCCGAGTTTCAAGGGACGTGTTGAAGATTGTGGTAAGTGGCACGCACAACATATCTGCTCCCTCTCTAAGGACCCACGGGGAGATGTCCGGTCCCATTGCCTTTGAGGTATCGATGTCCCTTAGCAGTTTCTTCACCTCCTCCTCATCTGTATGTATGTCGTCCAACACTTGTTGGTGTATTCCTTGCTGGTGTCCCCATCTGGTCTGTCCCCCCAGAGTCCTTCCTGTCTCTACTGTAAATACTTCCTTAAATCTCGTGTTGAGCTCCTCACATACCTCTTGATCATTTCTTGTGAGTTCTCCACCTTCTTTCCTCAGCCTTATCACCTGGTCCTTGACTGTTGTCTTCCTCCTAATGTGGCTATACAGCAGTTTGAGGTCAGATTTGACTTTCGATGCTATGTCGTTTTTATACTGTCGCTGGGCCTCCCTCCTTTTCTGTGCATACTCGTTTCTGGCTCTTCTACTAATCTCCTTGTTTTCCGGGGTCCTATGCCTCCTGTACCTTTTCCATTCTCTGTTGCACTTAGATTTTGCCTTCCTACACCTTCGGGTAAACCAAGGACTCGTTTTGGTCTTCCTATTATTTCTGTTTCCCTTGGGAACAAAACTTTCCTCTGCCTCCTTGCACTTTGTTGCCACATATTCCATCATCTTGTTTAATGATTTTCCTACCATTTCTCTGTCCCACTGAGCCTCCTGCAGGAAGTTTCTCATACCTGTGTAGTCCCCCTTTTATAGTTTGGCCTGTCCCCTTCAGTTCCTGTTACCTTCTCCACTTGTAACTCTACTATATAATCAAAACTCAGAACGACGTGATCGCTAGCTCCAAGGGGCCTCTCGTAAGTGATGTCCTCAATGTCTGAACTTCTCAGGGTGAACACAAGATCCAGTCTTGCTGGCTCATCCTCCCCTCTCTCTCTGGTTGTGTCCCTGACATGTTGATGCATGAATTTTTCAAGTACCACATCCATCATCTTGGCTCTCCATGTTTTGGGACCCCCATGTGGCTCCAGGTTTTCCCAGTCGATCTCCCTGTGGTTGAAATTGCCCATTACCAGTAACTCTGCTCCGCTCGAGTGAGCTCTTCTTGCCACCTCAGCCAGTGTGTCCACCATCACCCTGTTGTCTTCTTCGTACTCCTCTCTTGGCCTCCTGCAGTTCTGTGGTGGGTTATACATCACTCCAATGACTACTTTATGTTCTCCGGACTGAATTGTACCTACAATGTAGTCTCTTTCTCCAATCATGTCCAAGCCTTCC
>NC_091357.1:9421638-9424138 GCF_038502225.1 Cherax quadricarinatus
TTACCTCCAACACCGACCAGCTCTTCCATCGTAAGCCTCGCCATACCTGCAATTAAAAAAATGAGAAGTGAATGCTCGGGTGTTGGCAAGAGTTGTGGGGTTAAAAGATAAAGAATCTAACACAAAGTGGGAGTTGTCACAGTTGCTCTTTGCTGATGACACTGTGTTTTTGGGAGATTCTGAAGAGAAGTTGCAGAGGTTGGTAGATGAGTTTGGTAGGGTATGTAAAAGAAGAAAATTGAAAGTGAATATAGTAAAGAGTGAGGTGATGAGGATAAAAACAATTTGGTAACGAAAGATTGGATATCAGATTGGAGGGAGAGAGTATGGAGAAGGTGAATGTATTCAGGTAATTAGGAGCGGACGTGTCAGCAGATGGGTCTATGAAAGACGAGGTGAATCACAGAAATGACGATGGGAAAAAGGTGAGTGGTGCACTGAGAAGTCTGAAGAGACAAAGAACTTTGTCCATGGAAGCAAAGAGGGTAATGTATGAAAGTATAGTTACACCAACACTCTTATATGGGTGCAAAGCATGGGTAGTGAATGCTGCAATAAGGAGAAGGCTGGACGCAGTGGAAATGTCATGTCTTAGGGCTATGTGTGGTGTGAATCCAATGCAGAGAATTCATAGTTTGGAAATTAGGAGGAGGTGCGGGTTACCAAAACTATTATCCAGAGGGCTGAGGAGGGGTTGTTGAGGTGGTTCGGACATATAGAGAGGGTGGAACGAAATAGAATGACTGAGTGTATAAGGAGGCGAGGTAGAGGTCGACCCAGGAAAGGTTGGAGGAGGGGCTTGGACTTCCAGCAAGCATGCGTGAGTGTGTTAGACAGGAGCGAATGGAGACAAATGGTTTTTAGAACTTGACATGCTGTTGGATTGTGAGCAGGGTAATATTTATAAAGGGATTCTGGGAAACCGGCAGATGTCCTGGAGATGGGAAGTACAGTGCCTGCACCCTGAAGGAGGGGTGTTAATGTTGTAGTTTTATAACTGCAGTGTAAGCGTGCCTCTGGCAAGACAGTGATAGAGTGAATGATGGTGAAAGTTTTTCTGTCTCTGGTCACCCTTGATGGGAAACGGCCGATGTGTTATATATATACATATATACATATATATATATATATATATATATATATATATATATATATATATATATATATATATATATATATATACATATATATATATACATATATATATATATATATATATATATATATATATATATATATATATATATATATATATATATATATATATATATATATATATATATATATATATATATATATATTATATATACACACATATATGCAGAACAATCCATGGGGATGGAAATCTTTAGCTCAAGATCTTTCGCACCCTTGTGCATTGTCAATAGCTATGCAATGTTGCAAGGCAGCAACAGTTAGGAGGGGACATTCTCTGTTGCTGTCTTGCAACACTGCATAGCTCCTGACGACGCACGAAAGTGCGAAAAATCTTGAGCTATGCAATATATATATTATAAGATTAATAACAAATCAAAACATTTATGTATTTTATCTGAAATAAAGAATACCGGAATGCCGTCAGTCGATCAGTTAGAAAGTCAGTGAGAAAATCAGTAAGTGAGTCAGTAATGTTGGTGCAGGAACCTACTCTCACCTACTCAGGTAATCTCTCTATCAGAGCAGCAAACACCATCCCTCTGGCGGGGGAAGCAATTACCTGAACACATCTGCTAGGTGATAAGGATGGAGGCAATAATGAAGAGAGACGATGGAGTGGTGAAGGAAGAGGTAATGAAGGAAAAGGAAGGACGAAGGGAAAAATGAACGAAGAGGGAGGAATGAGGGAAAAGTTGGGAGTATCCACACTGTGGTCTGACAAGAGGGAACAGTGAAGAAAGATGGAACAATGAAAGAGAAGGATGATGGAACAGTGAAGAAAGAAGGATGATGGAACAGTGAAGAAAGAAGGATGATGGAAGTGAAAAAAATGATGGAACAGTGAAAAACTAAGGATGATGGAACAATGAAAAAAGAAGGACGATGGAACAATGGAAAAGAAGTATCAGCTTGAGAGAAGAAAACAAAAACAATGTATTAAGATGTGAGAAGAGAGGCGAGGATGTGCAGACACGACACTGGAAGATCGTGTCATACACACTGGAAGATCGTGTCATACACACCGGAAGATCGTGTCATACACACTGGAAGATCGTGTCATACACACCGGAAGATCGTGTCATACACACCGGAAGATCATGTCATACACACCGGAAGATCGTGTCATACATGCTGTAAGATCGTGTCATACATACTATTTCTTCATCACTAAACAAAAACCTATTCAAGGTCAGCCTTTCACATTTCACTATCTACAGACAATTCTTTATCCGCCATTAACCACAAATGCCAGCGAATTTAGACGAAAGCGAAAATATCCCCACCATTTATGCCACAAGAGATGCTGGGTTCGCTGTCAGCAAGTACCCTGCGGGAAGAGTAG
>NC_091357.1:9429138-9444138 GCF_038502225.1 Cherax quadricarinatus
ATAGTCACATATGGTATTAATCACAAGCAAGGCTGTAAACATGTTAATCACAAGCATGACTGGGAGAAATTAATCATCATCTTGACTGGGACATATTAATTAATCACAAGCCAAATCGGGACATATTAATCAAGAGCATGAGTAATGCATATTAATTGCAAGAATGGCTACCTGAAGATGTTAGCCAGACCAGGCCTACAGGTTGGTGGCCTGATTAAACTGGCTGTTGTTGCTAGTCCAATGTATCAACCGTAAGTTTTTTTTATAAAGTTGAGCCAAAAGTCCGTTGGTAATTTACCTTATGTACGAAGAGAGGGCGTTAAAAAAGACTTTTATCTTTGACACTTATTAATTTGTCTCTTAAGAGTAATCAGACAACCTTGTTTTTCACTGAGAGGTATTTTGCACCATTTACAGAGCTTCTTGCTTTATTGGGAGTGATTTCGGTGTGCAGATTTGGGCCAATCCCTCCTGAATCTTCTAGGTGTAAATTATTATGTATCTCGCCTACGTTCCTGGGAGTACATCTTAAGGGACTTCGGGCGTTCTCCTTAATATAGGCGCTCGACTAAATTCATACTGGCAGAGAAGGTTCTTTGTATACTTTCCAGTTCTCCGATTATGTCTGTTTTTAAAGGGTCTGTTAGTGTGCAGCAGTATTCCAGTCTAGAGAGCACAGGCGAGTTAAAAAGTACCTTTGGCTTGGTACCTCTTGTTCTGCAGGTTCTATTATCCAGCCAATTACTTTCTTTGTGACTATGATAGTAATACTGCTAATTCTTGGATGCAGGATCATCTTATATTAACATATTCTTCTCCTGCTCTATTAACTTTGAGCTTTTATACTCCAGTTTTTAATTCTTCAATTTTATTTTTCCATAGAGGAATAACTGAAAATTGTCATCATTGAACATATTGTTTCCTGTGACCCACTGAAAGAATTGGTTAGTATCATCTTGGAGATTCGTTATGTTATCAATGGATGTTACTCTCAAGAGAGATTCTAGTGTCACCGTCGGCGAGCACTCTGCCCTGAGGAAGAATTTTTCACTGTGACAGTGTCTGATTTTACTTTCTCACCATTAATCTTTGCGTCCGATGTGTTACAAAGTTAAAAAAAAACATCTGTACTTTTCCACCTCACCAACATTACCTTCCCATCAGCACCTCCACACCTGCATCACCATCACCGCCTAACCACCACTATCACCCCATCACTGCACCTGCACCACCCCACACCTGCATTACACACAAGTGCACCACACACACCTGTCACTTCTACAAGCCTACCGGTAGTGCTGCAGGTGACTTGAGGTAAAAATAAGAGTTACTGCATATTGAAGGTGCCCAGGGTGCAGGTAGGGTAATTTCCCCTCCCCCACCTCTCCTTTATCCTGCCCAAAGCTTTATGTAGCCGTGTCCCGCCGCTTCCGTACTCCAGTTTATCCAGACTGTCTCACCACCGCCGGTATCAGCCGCTAGACGGTAATTTCCACTCATCTTTCCTTTATCCTCAACGCTTGGTCTATACCCGTGTCTCCTTTGTGTCTCATAATATCCACTCTCGTATCCGGGTTTATCCGAACCACTTCTTTATCCGGTCGCTAGTTCATTCCTGAGAACCTCCTATGTCTCATTGCTCACTTTCAGGCCGCTGTTTAACCGGAGTCCCTTCTAGATCGGTATTCTTAATAACCAAACGCAAATATGGGGATTAACAGGGCGCGCTTGTTCCTTATACGGTATTCTGATTTAATCTTATTAAATTCCTGTGTCTCATTACTCATATCCAGCTGTTTGTTTATCCGGACTGCCTATTCGCTGTCAGTATCGACAACCGGACGGTGGACTAACAAAGGAGAGGCGGCGCCAGCCGACGCCCGCCCCAGCATAGAAAACATATAGTGGCCATTCTCTTATATGCACTCTTATCTGCGCCTTAAAAGCGACCATCACCCTCACCACACCAACAAACACACACACACACACACACACACACTAACACATACACACATTCACACAGAGTAAACATGGGTACAGCTGGAAGTTATAAACACAGATAAGTTACAGGGATGTTAGAAAATACTGGTTAAGTCTTAGAGTATTACGTAAGAAGCGGAGTGACCTAGACAGCGAAGTTGTAGAGGCAGGATCTATACATAGTTTTAAAAATAAGCATGATAGGGCTAACACAGCTAGGAAAGTGTGAACCCGGTAGCGGCCAGCAGAGAGGCGGGGCCAAGAGCTGAGACTCTGACCCCTATAACCACAGATACAGTAGGTCAGTGAGTACTCACACAATCATTCACTAAAGTTCAATAGTAGATCATTTACATAAAGGTCAAAAAAAGATTTACATCAGACATGAGAGGAAGGCAGTAGAACATCAGAGAAGACTATGGTTAAACCAGTCACCAGAGGACAAACCGTGGCTGGAACAATCCACATTTCGTAAAGGAAAATTTAGACAACGTTTCTGTCCGTCCAGGGCTTGATAAATGTCCCTAACGGAACCGAAACGCTGACTAAAGTTTCCGTTCCAAAGTTTGGAATATTTGTGAATTTAACAGTTTTACTGAGTCGTACTTGTAAGTTAATATAGCGTTATTAAGGGGTACTGATGGGTAAGTTAATATAGCTTTGTTGAGTTGTATTGCTATGTAAGATAATATAGCTTTATTAAGTTGCATTGATATGTAAGATAATATAGCTTTATTAAGTTGTATTGCTATGTAAGATAATATAGCTTTATTAAGTTGTATTGCTATGTAAGATAATATAGCTTTATTAAGTTGTATTGCTATGTAAGATAATATAGCTTTATTAAGTTGTATTGCTATGTAAGATAATATAGCTTTATTAAGTTGTATTGCTATGTAAGATAATATAGCTTTATTAAGTTGTACTGATATGTTTGATAATATAGCTTTATTAAGTTGTATTGCTATGTAAGATAATATAGCTTTATTAAGTTGTATTGCTATGTAAGATAATATAGCTTTATTAAGTTGTATTGCTATGTAAGATAATATAGCTTTATTAAGTTGTATTGCTATGTAAGATAATATAGCTTTATTAAGTTGTATTGCTATGTAAGGTAATATAGCTCCATTAAGTTGTATTGCTATGTAAGATAATATAGCTTTATTAAGTTGTATTGCTATGTAAGATAATATAGCTTTATTAAGTTGTATTGCTATGTAAGATAATATAGCTTTATTAAGTTGTATTGCTATGTAAGATAATATAGCTTTATTAAGTTGTATTGCTATGTAAGATAATATAGCTTTATTAAGTTGTATTGCTATGTAAGATAATATAGCTTTATTAAGTTGTATTGCTATGTAAGATAATATAGCTTTATTAAGTTGTATTGCTATGTAAGATAATATAGCTTTATTAAGTTGTATTGATATGTAAGATAATATAGCTTTATTAAGTTGTATTGCTATGTAAGATAATATAGCTTTATTAAGTTGTATTGCTATGTAAGATAATATAGCTTTATTAAGTTGTATTGCTATGTAAGATAATATAGCTTTATTAAGTTGTATTGCTATGTAAGATAATATAGCTTTATTAAGTTGTATTGCTATGTAAGATAATATAGCTTTATTAAGTTGTATTGCTATGTAAGATAATATAGCTTTATTAAGTTGTCTTGCTATGTAAGATAATATAGCTTTATTAAGTTGTATTGCTATGTAAGATAATATAGCTTTATTAAGTTGTACTGATATGTTTTTTTCCAAATTCAATAACTACAGCCTCTTTAATTTTATTATTTTATTAAATACAATAATATATCTTATAAAGTTCCTTTACACAGTATGTTTTTTTCTTTCGTAAATATGACTGAAAAAGTTTATCGAAGATTGAACAGCGCGAACTAATGCATGAAGGTCTTTGAACATATCATTCACTTGTGAATGTACTTTTTCAATTATATTTACAAAAAAAAAAAAATAGCTGTGTATAGAGGAGCTTTGTCCAAGAGTTCATTGTACCTAATCACCAACTTATTAAGGCATTTTATTTTCGACTGGGATACCTGTGATATACCTGTTTCTCCTCTGATATGTCTGTTTCCTCCTGTGATATTGATATACCTGTTTCCCCTTTGATATACCTTTTCCCCTGTGATATAAATGTTTCCCCTGTGATATACCTGTTTCTCCTACGTATTTCTTGAGACAGTATTCACAGGGGATGGTGTAGATGCCTTCGAAAGTCAGAGGTATTAGATGAATATACAAAGAGTACTCGCAGAGTACACAAACGGTATCAGCTATGCCAGTGAATTTTCAACTCGCTCCCAGCAGTGTTAACTTACACAAACAGTATGTTTAAGAGTTTCTCCTACAGAGAATTCCATATTCAGTACCTTCAGCTAGGAGAGTGAAAGCCACACCGTTGTGTACATTTACGTATGTGCAAAATAACCATGGTAAAAAAAATAGTGAAATTCCAAGCGATTGTGAAAAAATCAAGAAAAGGCTTGGAATTTCACTATTTTTTTACTGTGGTTATTTTGCATATTGTGATATCACCTCTTTACCAGGACACAATTTCATGTGTACGTACACTCATGTGTACAGGAGGACAGGGCACCCCCGTGTGTACATTAATGTATACAGGAGGACAGGACACCCCCGTGTGTACATTAATGTGTACGGGAGGACAGGACAGCCCTGTGTGTACATTCATGTGTACAGGACAGGGCACCCCGTGTGTACATTCATGTGCACTGGACAGCAAACCCCCGTGTGTACATTCCTGTGTACATGAGAACAGGGCACTCCTGTGTGTACATTCATGTGTACAAGAGGACAGGACACCCCCGTGTGTACATTCATGTGTACAGGAAGACAGGACACCCGTGTGTACATTCCTGTGTATAGGTGAGGGCATCCCCGTGTGTACATTCATGTGTACAGGAGGGCAGGGCACCCCGTGTGTACATTCATGTGTACAGGATGACAGGGCACCCCCGTGTGTACATTCATGTGTACAGGAAGACAGGACACCCGTGTGTACATTCCTGTGTATAGGTGAGGGCATCCCCGTGTGTACATTCATGTGTACAGGAGGGCAGGGCACCCCGTGTGTACATTCATGTGTACAAGATGACAGGGCACCCCCGTGTGTACATTCATGTGTACAGGACAGGGCACCCCGTGTGTACATTCATGTGTACAAGACTGGGAATCTCGTGTGCACACCCTTGTGTAAAGGCGGAAGTATACAGAAGGGGCAGAGAGGAGGTGAAGGAAGAGAAGTGAAGGAAAATGAGACATAAATGGAAGAAGAAAAGGAAAAGGAGGGGTGAGAAAAAAGGAAGAGGTGACGGAAAGGAAGGGAACAAGAGGAAATGCGTGGAAAAGCAGCAGGGAAGAGATTAGTGGAAGGCAAGAAAATGGAAGGAAGGACGAGGGGGGTGGGAGGATATGGAAGATGAGGGGCAGGGGAAGAAAATGAGTAAGAGATGAAGGGAAGGGGTAAGGGAAGGGGTGAGGGTAAGAGGGGAAAGGGAGGGGGTAAGGGTAAGAGGGAAAAGGGAAAGGGTATGGATAGGGGGTAAAGGGAGGGGGTAGTTTCCAGGACCAGTGTCCGGGATTTTCAATATAAGCAAGTTTTCTGACTCAGGGAGCGGGAAAATGAGGCCGCGTAAAATTACCACCACACATTTGCTCATTTTCCTCCACAGAACTGTGATGCAGGAGGAGGAGGAGGAGGAGGAGGAGGAGGAGGTGGAGGAGGAGGAGGAGGAGGAGGAGGAGGAGGAAAAGAAGGAGGAGGAGGAGGAGGAGGAAGAGGTGAAGGAGGAGGAGGAAGAGGAGGAGGAGGTGGAGGAGGAGGAGGAGGAAGAGGACGTAAAGGAGGAGGAGGAGGAACAGAAGATGGAGGAGGAGGAGGAGGAGGAAGAGGTGGAGGAGGAAGAGGAGGTGAAGGAGGAGGAGGAAGAGGGGTGGAGGAGGAGGAAGAGGTGGAGGAGGAGGAGGAAGAGGAGGTGGAGGAAGAGGAGGAAGAGGAGGAGGAAGAGGAGGAGGAAGAGGTGGAGGAGGAGGAGGAGGAGGAGGAGGAAGAGGAGGTGGAGGAGGAAGAGGAGGTGAAGGAGGAGGAGGAAGAGGAGGAGATGGAAGAGGAGGAAGAGGTGGAGGAGGAAGAGGTGGAGGAGGAGGAAGAGGAGGAGGAAGAAGAGGAGGTGGAGAAGGAGGAGGAGGAGGAAGAGGAGGAGGAAGAAGAGGAGGTGGAGGAGGAGGAGGAAGAGGTGGAGGAGGAAGAGGAGGTGAAGGAGGATGAGGAAGAGGAGGTGGAGAAGGAGGAGGAGGAAGAGGAGGAGGAGGGGAGGTGGAGGAGGAAGAGGTGGAGGAGGAGGAAGAGGAGGAGGAGGTGGAAGAGGAGGAGGAGGAGGAAGAGTTGGAGGAGGAATAGGTGGAGGAGGAGGAGGAAGAAGAGTTGGAGGAGGAAGAGAAGGTGGAGGAGGAAGAAGAGGAGGAGGAAGAGGTGGAGAAGGAAGAGGAGGAGGAGGAGGAAGAGGAGGTGGAGGGGGAGGAGGAGGAGGAGGAGGAGGAGAGGTGGAGGAGGAGGAAGAGGTGGAGGAGGAGGAGGAAGAGGAGGAGGAGGAGGAGGAGGAAGAGGAGGTGGAGGAGGAAGAGGAGGTGGAGGAAGAGGAGAAGAGGAGGAGTTGGAGGAGGAGCAGGAGTTGGAGGAGGAGGAGGAGATGGAGGAGGACGAGGTGGAGGAGGAGGAAGAGGAGGTGGAGGAGGAAGAGGAGGTAGAGGAGGAGGAGGAGGAGGAGGAGGAGGAAGAGGAGGAGGAGGAGGAAGAGGAGGAGGAGGAAGAGGAGGAGGAGGAAGAGGAGGAGGAGGAGGAAGAGGAGGAGAAGGAGGAGGAGGAGGAGGAAGAGGAGGAGGAAGAGGAGGAGGTGGAGGAGGAGGTGGAAAAGGAGGAGGTGGAAAAGGAGGCGGAGGAGGAAAAGGAAGAGGAGGCAGAGGAGGAAAAGGAAGAGGAGGAGGAGGAAGAGGTGGAGGAGGAGGTGGTGGAGGTGGAGGAGGAGGTGGAGGAGGAGGAGGAGAAGGAGTAGGAGGTGGAGGAAGAGGTGAAGGAGGAGGAGGAAGAGGAGGTGGAGGAGGAGGAGGAGGAGGAAGAGGTGGAGGAGGAGGAGGAGGAAGAGGAGGTGGAGGAGGAGGAAGAGGTGGAGGAAGAGGAGGTGGTGGTGGTGGTGGAGGAGGAGGTGGAGGAGGAGGAGGAGTAGGAGGTGGAGGAGGAAGAGGAGGAGGTGGAGGAAGGAGGTGGAGGAGGAGGAAGAGGTGGAGGAGAAAGAGGAGGTGGAGGAGGAGGAGGAGGAAGAGGAGGTGGAGGAGGTGGAGGAGGAGGTGGAGGAGGAAGAGGAGGAGGATGAGGTGGAGGAGGTGGAGGAAGAGGAGGTGGAGGAGGAGCAGGAGGAGGAAGAGGAGGAGGTGGAGGAAGAGGAGGAGGAAGAGGTGGAGGAAGAGGAAGAGGAGAAGGAGGAAGAGAAGGTGGAGGAGGAAGAGGAGGAGGAGGAGGAGTAGGTGGAGGAGGAGGAGGTGGAGGAGGAAGAGGAGGAGGAGGAAGAGGAGGAGGTGGAGGAGGAGTGGAGGAGGAGGAAGAGGAGGTGGAGGCGGAAGAGGAGGTGGAGGAGGAGGAGGTGGAGGAGGAGGAGGAAGAGGAGGAGGAGGAGGAAGAGGAGGAGGAGGAGGAGGAGGAAGAGGAGGAGGAAGAGGAGGAAGAGGAGGAGGAGGAGGAGGAGGAAGAGGAGGAGGAGGAGGAAGAAGAGGAGGAGGAGGAGGTGGAGGAGGAGGTGGAAAAGGAGGAGGTGGAAAAGGAGGCGGAGGAGGAAAAGGAAGAGGAGGAAAAGGAAGAGGAGGTGGAGGAGGAAGAGGTGGAGGAGGAGGTGGTGGAGGTGGAGGAGGAGGAGGTGGAGGAGGAGGAGGAGTAGGAGGTGGAGGAGGAAGAGGTGGAGGAGGAGGAGGAAGAAAAGGTGGAGGAGGAGGAAGAGGTGGAGGAGGAGGAGGAGGAGGAGGAAGAGGAGGTGGAGGAGGAGGAGGAGGAGCAGGTGGTGGTGGTGGAGGAGGAGGTGGAGGAGGAGGAGGAGTAGGAGGAGGAAAAGGTGGAGGAAGGAGGTGGAGGAGGAGGAGGAAGAGGTGGAGGAGGAGCAAGAGGTGGAGGAGGAGAAAGAGGAGGTGGAGGAGGAGGAGGAGGAAAAGGAGGTGGAGGAGGAGGTGGAAGAGGAGGAAGAGGAGGAGGAAGATGAGGTGGAGGAGGTGGAGGAAGAGGAGGAGGTGGAAGAGGAAAAGGTGGAGGAGGAGGATGAGGAAGAAGAGAAGGAAGAGGAAGAAGAGAAGGAGGAGGAGGAGGAGGAGAAGGAGGTGGAGGAGGAAGAGGAGGAGGTGGAGGAAGAGGAGGAAGAGGAAGAGGTGGAGGAAGAGGAAGAGGTAGAGGAAGAGGAGGAGGAAGAGGTGGAAGAGGAAGAGGAAAAGGAAGAGGTGGAGGAGGAAGAAGAGGAAGAGGAGGAGGATGAAGAAGAGGAGGTGGAGGAAGAGGTGGAAGAAGAGGAGGAGGAAGAGGAAGAGGAGGTGGAGGAGGAAGAGGAAGAGAAAAAGGAAGAGGAGGAGGAGGAGGGGGAGGAAGAGGAAAAGAAGAGGTGGTGTTATTTTTCTGTGACAGCTGTGACAAATTTCGAGTTATTCCATTCTTTCAGCCTGGCCTGAGATCAAACTTCCTTGCTTAATGCTTGATCAACCAGGCTGTTTCTAACCACTGCACACGCATCTACACCTAACTGACGACGCGCTTTCCTCAGGAATTGTTCTATTTTCCAATGGAAAACTTCTACCTTTGTTCCAGCAATATTTATATCTGCTAGTCGAATACTGAGCCGCGGATGTTCACACAACCGTGTCCATGGCGCTCCCTGTTTTCCACTGTGTTTATTCTATACTTCCTCCTGTAGTTCTCACTCCAGTATGTTATCTGGTAGTGTGCAACTTGGGTAAATAATTCTCAGCTATATTTTATGTACATATTATCAGGTATCTCTCTTTTCTCCGTTCCAGAGAGTGCACTGCAAGAGCTCTGAGGTACTCCTAGTTGTGTGGAAGTTTCACTCTGTGTGAATATGAGTTTAGTTGACATTCTCTCTACTCTCTCTACATTTTCTTCTATATAATTCGGAAACTGAGAGAGAGAGAGAGAGAGAGAGAGAGAGAGAGAGAGAGAGAGAGAGAGAGAGAGAGAGAGAGAGAGCTAGCTAGCTTGTCAATAAAGCTAGGGATCCTTAAAATAACCTTGTCAAACCCTGTGTATATATATAAAAGAAAAAAGCGAGCGAGCTTGGACTTGGGCCATTGTTATGAAATGTCTACTTCAATGACCTACTTTAACTCATCCCAAAGTCCCATGTATATGCAGATCACTGTACCCTGACATTTACTTATCCAGAAGAGGAAATGCCAGCTGCTCTCATTTATATCAATCACCAGCTTACAGCTATATCAGCCTGGTAAAAACGACGACAGGTTACATTTGCTTTTGAGAACACACAAATGATGATCTCTAGGCATCATGATGGTAATCCTAGAGCAGTGGTAAGAATGAATGGAAGAGTGTGGGAGCCTAGGGACGAGGTTGATATCCTAGGGGTGAAATTTGATTCCAAACTGATTATGAAGAACTACGTTGTAAATCTTGCAGTGTGGCTAGGAAGCTTACAGAACGTAGAAGTACCTCGCACCTGTTCAATAGCAGAGACCGAAGACTGTACGAAGCACAAGTACGCTCACACCTTGAGTATGCTCCACTTTCTTGGACTGCCTGCCCCCCTCTGGGGGGAAGCAGGCAGTCATTTCAGTAGACATCTGTCATTTCAGCAGAGCCCTTCAACACCAGAGGGATGTGAGTGGCTTTACTGGCATGTACATGGCTAATGTGGTTAGGAACCACACTTGGCTTCACTTTGTGGTCAGCAAGAAGTGAGCTTCTGCACAAGAAGACGGGCAGCATATAGCAACTACACTCTGGCTGTACCCTTCTCAAAAACATCACTTCATCTGATATCATTTATTCCTAAAATGACTCGAGTCTGGAACATGATCGTACAGCATAAAGACATCAGCGAAATAAAGTCAGTTGACCAAATGAAATCGCTGGCTCACTGATGATTCTAATTTCACCCTATTTACACGTCTCATAACAACAAAAAGACTTGCAAATGAGCCGATACAGGTAACAGCTCTTAGCTTAAAATATAGATAGGAACACCTGACCTAACTATAAAACCCTTTTGTCTAAAAGAGAAAGATCAGCAACAGACGTCACAGCATTTCTTAAAAAAGTCAACAACAAAGTCGTTCCCTCATTTTGTAAATCTTTGCTACTAATGCAGGCTAAGATCACTAGACTTACACTCTCTGGATAAACGTAGTGTTTTGCGGGGTACTGTGAAAAGGATAAGGTTACAGAACAAGCCTTAACTGGAACATTTTGCTCTGTATAGAGATTTATAAAGTTCCACATAGTGCGAGACGTTGTCCCAATGAAAGCTTGTTCTGGAATAAATGAATGAATGAATATGTATCTGTGTGTGTGAACGGCCTGACAAAGCTCCTGGAGAGTGAAACGTTGTCACAATAAAATGTCACATTAGTTGCACTGATGTCCTTTTACCTAACATCTCTTATCGTGCTAGGGGCGCCCTTGCTTTTCACTGAGAGGATGTTGCATCTCCTGCAGAGTCTTTTGTTCTCATAGGGAGTGATTTTCGTGGGCAAATTTGGCACTAATCCCACTAGGATTTTCCAAGTATAAACAAGTATATACAATCATGTACCTCTCCCCCCTGCGTTCCAGGGAGTACAGGTCTTAAATATTTTTTGAAGGCACTCTAGATATAACGTCATTCCACTGGTGCAAAAACCAATCGAGAATAAATTATATAAGGTAAGAGCACTGACATCGCATGTCAAAATCTTTTTTGTCCAGTAGCTCGGTTGGTAGCGCACTCAGCTCACACAATGAGTGTCTGCGGTTTGATCCCCAGTACGGTTGGAAACACGGCGTGATTCCTTACACCTGCTGTCCCTGTTCACCTAGCAGCAAGTAGGTACCTGGGTGTTAGTCAACTGTCGTGGGTGGCATCCTGGGGGTGGTAGTATACCTTTCACAGGGCTGGGGTTTAAAATGAGCTGAGGCAGATAACAGCTCAGCCTGTAAAACTGATTTGTGTAAGAAAAAAAGAAATAAGATTGGTAAATACTTGGTTTAGGATGTGCAAGAAACTTTACCTTTGATATACCTTTGATGAGTTCCGATAGTTTCTCTACTCCCGGAGCCCGGCCTTTCGCCAGGCTTGTCTGGTGCTTGCCTGGCCAATCAGGCTGTTGTTTCTGGTGGTGGCCCGCTGTCCAACATATCCATCACAGTCTGTATGATCTGGCACCTGGTGAAGATATCTGTCCAGTGTCCTCTTGAAGACAATACAGATGTAACACACACAGGCTCCATCAAAGTGTGATCATGAGCAAACACAACAAAATGTACGCAAAAGGAATACATCAAAACACAGAGACTTCTCAACTTTCTAACAAATCAAACACAGAGTAATAGTCAAGACACACACACACGCACGCACGCACACACACACACACACACACACACACACACACACACACACACACACAGAGAGGACCTAGTAGCAATCAGTGAAGAGGCGGGGCCAGGAGCTATGACTCGACCCCTGCAACCACAAACAGGTGAGTACAAATAGGTGAGTACACACACACACACACACACACACAGAGTAGTCAAGAAGTGGAATAGTTTGGGAAGCGATGTAGTGGAGGCAGAGTCCATACATAGCTTTAAGCAGAGGTATGATAAAGCTCACGGTTCAGGGAGAGTGACCTAGTAGCGACCAGTGAAGAGGCGGGGCCAGGAGCTTAGACTCGACCCCTGCAACCTCGACTAGGTGAGTACACACATACACGCGCGCGCGCGCTCACACACACACACACACACACACACACACACACACACACACACACACACACACACACACACACACAATCTTAATATTGACGTCTATACAATAAAAAGTGCAATAACCATTAAATATATTCTGAAAAATCCACGCCGTAAATCCTTCAAAATTGGTTATCTAAAAATTACCATAATAGCAACGCCATTAAAAATCCAATAAGCCAATACACAGCACTCCAAAATACTCTTTTGGAGCCCCCCCCCCAAAAAAAAAAGAGCCCCACAACAAACTGACATCTTTTTTAGGTAACGTTGCCCCCAAAAATACTAATATTATAAGCCAAACAAATATATGTAAATAATAATAATAATAATAAAAGTAATAATAAATAATATAATTAATAATAATAATACACACACACCAAACAAATATATGTAAATAATAATAATAATAATAAAAGTAATAATAAATAATATAATTAATAATAATAATAATAATAATAATAATAATAATAATAATAATAATAATAAAATCAGGCTCCTGCTGAGGCACCAAAATACTTTAAGCGGGAGAAAATCTGGACCAAAAATGGTTGAAGTTACAGCGTGAATGAGCTCACCAAAATGGTCCTCCAGGGAGCGATCATTCTGGGAATATAATATTCTCTCTGATAGTTTGATGTGGTTAAGCTGCGTTTAAGGGAGGGGATAGCAAGGGGGAGGAAGTATGGAGGAAGTGGGGAAGGAGGCAGTGAGGGAGGAAGTGGGGAAGGAGGCAGTGAGGAAGGAGGAAGTGGGGAAGGAGGCAGTGAGGGAGGAAGTGGGGAAGGAGGCAGTGAGGGAGGAAGTGGGGAAGGAGGCAGTGAGGAAGGAGGAAGTGGGGAAGGAGGCAGTGAGGAGGGAGGAAGTGGGGAAGGAGGAAATAGAGAGGGAAGGGAGGGAAGAGGATAAGAAATGGGGGAAGAGAAATTTAGGATTTTATTAAATAAAAAATTGATACATCTGCATTGTGCTGCTGTCATATTCTATAAGACAAGTTACAAGAGATAAGAAAAAGTAGGGGATGTATGGAAAGAAGAACAAATAGCAGAGGAAGAGTGGAAAAGGGAGAAAAACTAAAAAAAAAGGAGATAGAGGGAGAACATGTTGAAGGAAGGAGGGCGTGAAGTGTAAGCGAAAAGAGGAAGAGCAAGTAGAAGAAAGGAGGAGAAAGAATCACTTGGGAAAATGAGCGAGGGACAAGACTGCGCTCCACAAGAAAGACAATATCTTCCTCTTTAAAATTTCGTGGATAATCTTGAATGAATACCTTCCTTCCTTCCTTCCTCTTATCTTATCACTACATCTGAATGATTCTCAAGTATTCTCAACATTTAATCACAAGGCATTCCTGTGTGTATGAGAGAGAGAGAGAGAGAGAGAGAGAGAGAGAGAGAGAGAGAGAGAGAGAGAGAGAGAGAGAGAGAGAGAGAGAGAGAGAGAGAGAGAGAGAGAGAGAGAGAGAGAGAGAGAGAGAGAGATAGAGAGAGATAGAGAGAGAGAGAGAGAGAGAGAGAGAGAGAGAGAGAGAGAGAGAGAGAGAGAGAGAGAGAGAGAGAGAGAGAGAGAGAGAGAATAACATATTCACCCACTTGTTGGCAAGTGGATGAGTCTGTTGACAAGTGACTGTTATTGTTGAGAGGCGACTGTTATTACTGACTTACTGTCAGCAAGTACTGTTACTGATGGCGAGAGACTGTTGTTGAGACCAAGTAACTGTTGCAGATTCCAAATGACTGTCTCTGTTGGAAAGTGTCTGTTATTGTTCACAGGTGACTTTTCTGTTCGCAAATAATTGTTCTTTTGACAAGTGGCTGTTCCTGTTGACAAGTGCTTCAACACAGGTTACCATGGGAGAATCAGTATATAAAAATATACATCGGCATAACTACGATACAAGTATTTTCCTCAAACTAATGCTATTCATGGCCAATTTATGTTGTTCTTAAAAGTCATTTATATGTATGAAGCAACTTAAGATCCATGCAAAATCTTTTATGAAAGAAAAATGATCTAGAGTTGGTTTATATATATATATATATATATATATATATATATATATATATATATATATATATATATATATATATATATATATATATATATATATATATATATATATATATATATATGGGTGTGAAGCATGGGTGATGAATGTTGCAGCGAGGAGAAGGCTGGAGGCAGTGGAGATGTCATGTCTGAGGGCAATGTGTGGTGTGAATATAATGCAGATAATTCGTAGTTTGGAAGTTAGGAGGAGGTGCGGGATTACCAAAACTGTTGTCCAGAGGGCTGAGGAAGGGTTGTTGAGGTGGTTCGGACATGTAGAGAGAATGGAGCGAAACAGAATGACTTCAAGAGTGTATCAGTCTGTAGTGGAAGGAAGGCGGGGTAGGGGTCGGCCTAGGAAAGGTTGGAGGGAGGGGGTAAAGGAGGTTTTGTGTGCGAGGGGCTTGGACTTCCAGCAGGCGTGTGTGAGCGTGTTTGATAGGAGTGAATGGAGACGAATGGTTTTTAATACTTGACGTGCTGTTGGAGTGTGAGCAAAGTAACATTATGAAGGGGTTCAGGGAAACCGGCAGGCCGGACTTGAGTCCCTGGAGATGGGAAGTACAGTGCCTGCACTCTGAAGGAGGGGTGTTAATATTGCAGTTTAAAAACTGTAGTGTAAAGCACCCTTCTGGCAAGACAGTGATGGAGTGAATGATGGTGAAAGTTTTTCTTTTTCGGGCCACCCTGCTTGGTGGGAATCGGCCAGTGTGATAAATATATATATATATATATATATATATATATATATATATATATATATATATATATATATATATATATATATATATATATTCAACAAGTTGGCCGTCTCCCACCGAGGCAGGGTGACCCAAAAAAGAAAGAAAATCCCCCAAAAAAGAAAATGTTTTCATCATCATTCAACACTTTCACCACACTCACACATAATCA
>NC_091357.1:9449138-9496638 GCF_038502225.1 Cherax quadricarinatus
CGGGCCAGGCAGGCAGTCGGTCCTTAACGACCACGTCTGGTCTGGTCTTAATGTCCAGGTCTGTGGCATACCTCAGGGATACCACGTATATTCTATTAGTAAATGTTGTCTCTCTCTCTCTCTCTCCCTCTCTACTGAAAACAATTCCCTCTGTGGATCTCTTAATTAGCTCTACAAAGGGCGAAACGTTGTCCCGATAAAAGCTCTTTGCAACTGTGGCCTTTGTACTCTACCAGTTGCATGATGCCATTGTAATATATTAAATGACTGCAATATCTTAAAATATAATACCCAGTGACCTGAAGAAGACCTTTTGTGACTTTTGTAATCCTGTTTTTGTCTGAGGCGGCACAAAGTGCCTTCTGCTGCAACTCATCCTTCAACTTTTTTCTTTTCGTTCGTGATAAAATGCACGCTCGAGGTGGGAACTATACACCATGCGCTGCCAGACCTAAAGAGCCTGTTTTTTCTTTATTTTGTTGGGTAATTATATATATATATATATATATATATATATATATATATATATATATATATATATATATATATATATATATATGTGTGTGTGTGTGTGTGTGTGTGTGTAAAAATCGCGAGCTATACAAAATGCAAAACAAACACCGGAGGGGGGGGGGGTTGAATGGTAGCTCTGGGCCTTTCGTGTTACAATCGAGACATCAGGAGCTTACAATGCTGCAGAAAAGAGAAGGTCCAAGCAAACAGGATCACAGAAGCGCCCTTGCTGGAGCTCTTGTTCCAGCAAGGGCGCTGCAGAACAAACTTTTACCAGATCGAAATGTCCCAATAAATGCAAGGTCTACAAAGTGTGTTTATTACTTCTGTTGGGAGCACATCATCCAGTTCTAACCAAGTACATTATATTAAAGAATGATATCTCTGGAATTTGAAGTGTATGGGAGGGCAACTCATACAGGAAACTGTATTTATTAGTACTGTATAACAATCATACTGTATACATTACGAAATGTATGTTTCAGTAAAGTGCGGTGCACTTCACTGATTTATTAGTATATCCGTACAAGAATCAGGCAGCAGCTTATGTCTATCATGATGAGCAACACAGTGGACGGAGACTCCTAGGCTACTGCTTAATACTGCGAGACAAGTGCCAATCCAACAGGCATTAACTCGTGCTTTACAGCAGCAGCAGCAGCAGCAGCAGCAGCAGCAGCAGCAGCAGCAACAGCAGCAGCAACATGCTGCTCTTCATACTAACACCATCGCTACTCTCCAGTCTCTTGGACATACTAAGACACAGGACAATGAAGAATCATTCACCTCTATCTCACTGAGCGTCTTACAGGCCCTAGTTGCATGACAGATGACGATAACATCCTTACCCTACTAAAGTCTCTAATATCAAACTTACAAATTTCAGCACTATGCATGAAAACTTACCCTCTGTGTTGGACTATGACTTCGAAACACAGCTGGCTTGTTTCTCCCACTTTCTATCACACAAAAGAAGGTCGCAGTACACTGAAAATGTATTCAGTTAGGTTAAAAAAAGAAAAAAGAAAGATAAGGAGAAGAGCAATGAACTAGATTCCAAACCATGTTGGTATCATAAGGAACAAGACTACAGATGAAGGTGCCATATTAACCACAAGGAATGTGGATGTAACTTCCATCATACCAATCAGCCTGTGACAAACTAAAGTACTGTTCCAGCCACTACATATCAACACTGAACTGACAGTTCAACGAGAGCAGCTGTTCACTGTCTATACCTGGGCTACATATACGTGAACACAAATAGAAAGCACGTCTGTCTGGCGCTCAGCAGACGGAGGATCAAGCCTCCATCACGTCTTGCGCTAAATAACCCACATGGGTTTAGCGCTAAATAACCCACATGGGTTTAGCGCTTAAAATTAATTATTATGCCTGGGGCGACCCCACCAATGCAGGATAGCTGAGAATGGTGTAGAATAGTAGATGAACAATGTGACCACAGTGAGGCGCAACCACTGATTTACTATCTGCTAGACTGCCAGGCGGCACTGCTACTTAGAACATGCCTTCTGCCAACGCAATTAAACCAGGATACTTCCAAAATTGCTGTCTATCTAGTATTCCTGCAAGGTAATGACCTAGGAATGTTCATGCCTGTTTTAACAGCTTACAATAACCATCAAGTCAGTTAATGGCTCAACCACATTTAACAAGTGATATCAACAACACAGCTATAATAAATGTCACAATGCAACGTTTACGAAATTTTTCAGGAGCTACAGAGCGGGGTCATCAGCTGATTAAGACCCGTGTCAGGTGATTATTTCTGAAGAATATGTATATTAATAAGGGCAATACCTTCTCAGTTCTCTTTATTATTCAATGAAAGAAATGGACACTATACTTCAATTGATTCAAAACACTGTAATAGATTTAGCATTAAAATGACGTCATTTCCTCATATCACATACTTAGAGCTAGACAGAAGTACAATATTACAATTAGACAAACATGATTGGTCTAAAGCTTTCTATTTGATAACAAGCTATATACCCCTCCCTGGTAGTGAACTATATACCCCTCCCTGGAGATGAACTATATACCTCGTCCAGGTATAGAGTACCTGCATGAGGTAAACACCTGCCACATCCAAGAGAAATTCTGGGTTTTAAATGTTTTAGGAAATTGTTAGCTAAGTGGGAAACTAATGGTTTTTGAAGACTTTAATACAAAAGTGAGAGATGCAGTTACTGTGGTGCAGTAAGAATGTTTCATGCATCAGTTATAAATAAGGCAGACGAGGGGACAGGGATGGAAGGATGTCGAAAAGATGAGGTTTGATTTACGAACTGTGTCAGAAACTAGATGACGTTTATGATTATACGAGGGTGAGTGCAGGAAAGAAAGTATAAATATATGGTTGGTGGAATGGTGAGGCGAAAATCGTAATGAGGGAGAAATTTGGAATGATCTTAATTTCATTACTAAAACGAGAATGTAAAGTGACTATTGAATATAATTCTTCTCAAGTCTGACAAACCATCAAGGAAGATAAATGTTAAGTTTGATCACTCTTTCCTGCAAGTATGATTAGTATAGCTAGGGTAACAGGCACTCTGGAAAGGCAGATAGATTTTATAGTCCACATCTAGTCTATCTACTCACAAGGACTAGCTACCATCTAGCTGCCTCAACTGTGTGTAGATAATTGAGGCAAACATAGTAAAGTAAAAATTCTCCTTTCCCATCCTACTCTCTCTGGCCACACTGCTGGCGTGAAAAGTGGGGGAAGGATGGAGTGAAACTTCGCCATACTGAAATAGAAGTAGGGGAATCTGGTAGGAAAGGTGGACTGAAAAGACCACAACTACAATTACGACCAAATATCGTGTCTTGGGTGGTCCATTGTTAAACTTTTTCTGAGTAGTTGTACAACTATCATAAGAATGCCAGTGGTCAGTGGCCAGTGTATCATAAGAGTGCCAGTGGCCAGTGTATCATAAGAGTGCCAGTGGCCAGTGTATCATAAGAGTGCCAGTGGCCAGTGTATCATAAGAGTGCCAGTGGCCAGTGTATCATAAGAGTGCCAGTGGCCAGTGTATCATAAGAGTGCCAGTGGCCAGTGTATCATAAGAGTGCCAGTGATCAGTGTATCATAAGAGTGCCAGTGGCCAGTGTATCATAAGAGTGCCAGTGGCCAGTGTATCATAAGAGTGCCAGTGGCCAGTGTATCATAAGAGTGCCAGTGGCCAGTGTATCATAAGAGTGCCAGTGGCCAGTGTATCATAAGAGTACCAGTGATCAGTGTATCATAAGTGTGCCAGTGGCCAGTGTATCATAAGATTGCCAGTGGCCAGTGTATCATAAGAGTGCCAGTGGCCAGTGTATCATAAGAGTGCCAGTGGCCAGTGTATCATAAGAGTGCCAGTGGCCAGTGTATCATAAGAGTGCCAGTGGCCAGTGTATCATAAGAGTGCCAGTGGCCAGTGTATCATAAGAGTGCCAGTGGCCAGTGTATCATAAAAGTGCCAGTGATCAGTGGCCAGTGTATCATAAGAGTGCCAGTGGTCAGTGTATCAGAAGAGTGCCAGTGGTCAGTGGCCAGTGTATCGTCAGTGTCAGTGGCCAGTGTATCATAAGAGTGCCAGTGGCCAGTGTATCATAAGAGTGCCAGTGGCCAGTGTATCATAAGAGTGCCAGTGGCCAGTGTATCATAAGAGTGCCAGTAGTCAGTGGCCAGTGTATCGTCAGTGTCAGTGGCCAGTGTATCATAAGAGTGCCAGTGGCCAGTGTAACATAAGAGTGCCAATGGTCAGTGGCCAGTGTATTATAAGAGTGCCAGCGGTCAGTGTATCAGAAGAGTGCCAGTGGTCAGTAGCCAGTGTATAAGAGTGCCAGTGATCAGTGGCCAGTGTATCATAAGAGTGCCAGTGGTCAGTGGCCAATGTATCAAAAGAGTGCCAGTGGTCAGTGGCCAGTGTATCAGAAGAGTGTCAGTGGTCAGTGTATCATAAGAGTGCCAGTGGTCAGTGGCCAGTGTATCATAAGAGTGCCAGTGGCCAGTGTATCACAAGAGTGCCAATAGCCAGTTTATCATAAGAGTGCCAGTGACGAGTGTATCACAAGAGTGCCAGTGGCCAGTGACGAGTGTATCACAAGAGTGCCAGTGGCCGGTGTATCTACTCACCATTGCATTTTATCTAGTAATACCCTGAATCATACCTATTAGAATACTATATATGCGAAGTATTTGCGCAACAGATTTTTAAAGGAATGAGCTGTATTAGAACTCACAACACCGACATAAGTGTTACTCGTCATGCCACGGAGTTTCGCGCAACTGTTTAGTGTCATTATATCACCTTCTTTTTTAAACACATTTCCACTTGAGGATGCCAAATTGTTTTATATTTTAAAGGTTTGAATAAGGTCTCCCCGTGGTCTTCGTTCCTTAAGAGAGAACACAACACGAGCTGTACGTCATTCATTACGTGCGGTTAGTTCAGAAATTAATTTACTATGGTACTGCCCTTCTCGAGCAGGATTAGTGTGTATATAACGACAAATCTGAACAAATAAGTCACTTAATGCAGCAATAAAAACTTAATAAGTGACAAAGTTGTCATGAATATTTCTATACTGCGCTAAAGTTGTCCTCATCTGCAGCCTCTTCGTCTGTCATATAATTTTGGGACTAAAACTGGACGGCACATTCAAGGTGATAATGTATTATAGATAAGACAGAAACCTGACAATTATCTATGTTAGAAGACTATAATTTAATAATGCAGAAAGCGGAGAGAAATAAGAAAGAAAAGGAGAAAGAAATTGCATATATTTTATTTAAAAAATCGAAGCATTGGAAATGGAAATATAAAAAAAAAAAATGCATCATATACACAGAGACCAAAACCACCAACAATTTTATCTGTGTATGCTAGGCAAAAGTGGCGTTTTTGTTGACGGGACATTTTTATTGTTTGCATTAAATTAAAACAACCAAATTTATAACTAAATATTTTCCGCGATTCACGTTAAATCATACAAGCGTTGATCCCCACACAACTAAAACTCCGCCATTTTTTCTCTATTTTTTTTTTTTTTTGAAACCTTTTACTTTTTTATTTTCATGGTTGTTTGTCACGTGAAAAAACAAAACAAAAAATATTATTACCTTTGGTATTTTGTGTCGTGTTTTCTAGCTAGAAAATTCGATATGCGATAATATATATATATATATATATATATATATATATATATATATATATATATATATATATATTGGCAGTTTGGAGGGATATGTTGTGTATCTTTATACGTATATGCTTCTGAACTGTTGTATTCTGAGCACCTCTGCAAAAGCAGTGATAATGTGTGAGTGTGGTGAAAGTGTAGAATGATGATGAAAGTATTTTCTTTTGGGGGATTTTCTTTCTTTTTTTGGGTCACCCTGCCTCGGTGGGAGACGGCCGACTTGTTGAAAAAAAAAAAAAAAAAATATATATATATATATATATATATATATATATATATATATATATATATATATATATATATATATATATATATATATATATATGTCGTGGCTAATATGTAAAACTGGTCAATTAGCAAGAACTCATTTAAAATTAAGTCCTTTCTAAAATTTTCTCTTATACGTTTAAAGATATATTTTTTTTCATTAATGTTGATGCAAAAATTTTTAATTTTGCACCAAAAGAATCTTAGAAAACTTACCTAACCTTATCATAACATGAGCAATTTATTTTAGCCTAACCCAACTAAATATATTTTAGATTTGTTGACCGTAATTTAATACTAAACAAACACAGTGAAATATATTTTTTTCGTTAGGTTCAGAATGATTATGGCGAAATTATTGCATACACAAATTTTCACTTGTCCTATATGGCAAGATGAACGTTGCTATTGCTATTTAAGACAAGATCGCAAGTTCTGCCTATTCGGAACGACATATATATATATATATATATATATATATATATATATATATATATATATATATATATATATATATATATATATATATATATATATATATATATATATATATATATATATATATATATATATATATATATATATATATATATATATATATATATATATATATATATATATATATATATATTATATATATATATATATATATTATATATATATATTATATATATATATATATATATATATATATATTATATATATTATATATCTGGAGTTTATCTGGAGAGAGTTCCGGGGGTCAACGCCCCCGCGGCCCGGTCTGTGACCAGGCCTCCTTAGGTCAGTGTCCCAGGATGCGACCCACACCAGTCGACTAACACCCAGGTACCCATTTTACTGATGGGGAACATAGACAACAGGTGGAAAGAAACACGTCCAATGTTTCTACTCTGGCTGGGAATCGAACCCAGGCCCTCACCGTGTGAAGCGAGAGCGTTAACCACTATATATAGTGCTCGTTACGGCATTATGCTAGGTGAGCGCCCCGGCATAATGCCGTGACTAAAATCAAAGACCTACCATACGGGGAGGCACCTGTAACCGCAGTGAACATGTGTACCGGTCCAGAGATAGTGACCCGCTAGATCCACGCTACACCTGTGGAACCACCAAACACCGTGCAATACCACCAAATCTGTAGTTCAGTGGCTAAAGACTGTGAAGTGAGGTCTTTAATGACTGGCCAGGCAATTCTCCAGGCCTAAACCCTATTAAGAACCTCTGGTCAATAGTGAAACGAAGTTTACTGGGCAAGGATATCGGTTCCATCCCGCGGCTGGAGGCTGCTCTACATGAGGCATGGAATAATTTACCTCCCCAAATCCTCAAGAATTTGTATGAGAGTCTTCCTACATGGCTGAGGGACATGATTCAGCGTAAAGGACACAGCACCAAGTATTAAAACCTCAATAAGTATGTGTTTGTGTTTTGGTACGTGTGGGGGAGAGGGGCGGCATAATGCCGTGACTAGGAATATATATATATATATATATATATATATATATATATATATATATATATATATATATATATATATATATATATATATATATATATACGTAAACACACACACACACCACATGCATACACACCTGGCATAAAAAAGTCCTTTTAAAAGTTAGTTTAAACATAAAAAAGAAATGATTTCTATTATGTAAACA
The DNA here is from genome assembly GCF_038502225.1 of Cherax quadricarinatus. Lineage (NCBI taxonomy): Eukaryota > Metazoa > Arthropoda > Malacostraca > Decapoda > Parastacidae > Cherax > Cherax quadricarinatus. Next base: position 9,456,800 of record NC_091357.1, read on the forward strand.
GCAATGAAGGTGACTAGACACAGTATGATTAAAATTAACATAATAGTGTGACTTCGTTAATGGTCCAAGTCGGACCGAAACGTCGTCGTAAGCTCCTCTTTCCTATGTGCGGGTTATTTGTGTATTCCAGTCACTGTATTGTGCCTTTTCGTTTTCTATTGCGTGTTTTCTTTTGTGCTAATGATGTATCATCAAACTGCATTGTGTGGCTTTTACTTGCTGTTATTTATGAGCCACTTGAGTTGCAGTCTGTTGAAATATGCATTTTTTTTTTTGCTTTAAGTGTTGTGTACTCTACACCCGAGCTGCAAGTACAAACGCTCCCAGGACTACACTTCTCTAAATCTCGTTGGAATGGTGGCAAAGTGTAATTTTCCGGTAACCAGAGAATTCTAATGATGGACTCCCTCTGAGTATAATTATATCCAGGAAGTGTAACCTGATGTATTACGCACTATATTTAACCCTGAGAACCAGATCATTTAAATTTTCCAAGAAAGTTCATCAGCCAGTCCCTGTTCCTCTTCCCAGACAGTAAAAATGATCATCGACATATATGTACCATAACATGTCCCGAGTCTCACTTTTTGGTAATGTGTTACTTTCAAGATATCTGGTGCAAAAGTCGGAGAGGACTTGTGAGTGAGGTCCGCCCATGCTGCATACATTTCTTTGGCGAAGTATTCATCATTAAAAGAAAATTGATTACTTGAAATGCACCTTTGTTTTATGTGTGTGGTGGGAGTACTGTTATCGTATTTCATGTTGTGATCTTGTAATTTTACGGGGTGGAGCGAAGAGCCAGCAGTATGCCTTGGTAATAGTAACCAACACTTCCACTGAGAGAATCATATTATCAAGACTCTGATAGATATATCACATGGCTCAGGACGCGGAGGGTAACTAGTGTTACATCAGTTTGTTAATATGAAAAAACAATTAAGTGTCGTCGAAGAAGTCTTGGGCAAAATACAATTAAACACTGTCTTGACATTTTCGTTTTGTATAAAAGAAATTGCTTTATTTTGTTTATAAACTCCTGTGAAGAGATACGTGTATTCGAGAATTTAACCAGATATGGGTAGAGTAAACTGCTAAGCCATTTAACTATGAATGACACTCCGATAGATGGTCTCAAAGCAATATGTTGTCTGCGATTTTGTTTTTTGTTTTTGCAAGACCGTAAAGACAGGGCAGACATGGGTTGCTAACCTGCAGCTTTTCCTATAACCTCTTCATTTCTTTTTCTTTTTTTTTGTTTTGTTTTTGTTGAACTCTGCTCACGTTAGCTAAAGGCTTTTTTTTACTATCAAATTTTTCATGCGTCAACCCACTATTCACACACACAAACACACATACACACTACACTCAAACACTCACACACTACACACACTACACACACACACACTACACTACACTCACACACTACACTTACTACACACACTACACTACACTCACACACTACACTACACTCACACACTACACTTTCTACACACTGCACACACACTACACTTACTACACACACACTACACTACACTCACACACTACACTCACACACTACACTTACTACACACACTACACTACACTCACACACTACACTTACTACACACACACTACACTACACTCACACACTACACTTACTACACACACACAGTACACTACACACACACTACACTTACTACACGCAATACACACACACATACACTACACTCACACACTACACTTACTACACACACTACACACACACTACACTACACTCACACACTACACTTACTACACACACACACATTACACTACACTCACACACTACACTTACTACACACACTACACACACACGCACACTACACACATATTACACTACACTCACACACTACACTTACTACACACACAAACACACTACACTCACACTACACTACACACACACTACACACACACACACTACACTACACGCACTACACTCACACACTACACTACACACACTACACATACACACACACACACACACACACTACACACACACACTACACTACACACACACTACACTTACTACACACACAAACACACACACGTCAAGAAATTAGAGAAAGTGCAAAGGTTTGCAACAAGACTAGTCCCAGAGCTACGGGGATTGTCCTACGAAGAAAGGTTGAGGGAAATCGGCCTGACGACACTGAAGGACAGGAGGGTCAGGGGAGACATGATAACGACATATAAAATACTGCGCGGAATAGACAAGGTGGACAAAGACGGGATGTTCCAGAGAAGGGACACAGACACAAGAGGTCACAATTGGAAGTTGAAGACTCAGATGAATCAAAGGGATGTTAGGAAGTATTTCTTCAGTCATAGAGTAGTCAGGCCGTGGAATAGCCTAGAAAGTGACGTAGTGGAGGCGGGAACCATACATAGTTTTAAGGCGAGGTATGATAAAGCTCATGGGGCAGGGAAAGAGAGGACCTAGTAGCAATCAGCGAAGAGGCGGGGCCAGGAGCTATGACTCGACCCCTGCAACCACAAATAGGCGAGTACAAATAGGTGAGTACACACACACACACACACACACACACACACGCACTACACTCACACACTACACTACACAGTACACTACACACTACACTCGCTACACTACACTACACACACTACACTCACACACTACACTACACACACTACACTCACACACACTAAACACACACAGACTACACTACACACACACTCACACGGGAGTCATTACTGAACTAACGTACATGTGAGTAGAGAATAAAGACACAGAGGGAGCTCCTGGGGGGAGAATGCGCTCTCATTTGTAGAGAATGTTGAACAATTACGCGCGGAATGTAAACGTGTCGTACCCAGTATGTGACCCCTGAACCCTGCCTGTCGCACCCTGTGTGTAGTTACACCCTGTCTGTCGCACCCTGTGTGCAGCTACACCCAGTCTGTTGCACCCTGTGTGTAGCTACACTCTGTCTGATGCACCCTGTATGTAGCTACACCCTGTCTGTTGCACCTTGTGTGTAGCTGCACCGTGTGTAGCTACACCCTGTCTGTCGCACCCCGTGTATAGGTACACCCTGTGTCGCACCCTGTGTGTAGCTACACTGTTGCACCCTGTGTGTAGCTACATCCTGTCTGTTGCACCCTATGTGTAGCTACATCCTATCTGTCGCACCCTGTGTGTAGCTACACTGTTGCACCATGTGTGTAACTACATGTCTGTCGCACCCTGTTTGTGGCTACACCCTGTCTGTCGCTCCCTGTGTGTAGCAACACTGTTGCACCCTCTGTGTAACTACACCGTCTGTCGCACCCTGTGTGTAGCTACATCCTACCCTATCTGTCGCACCCTGTATGTAGCTACACCCTATCTGTCGCACCCTGTATGTAGCTACACCCTACCTGTCGCACCCTGTATGTAGCTACACCCTACCTGTCGCACCCTGTATGTAGCTACACCCTACCTGTCGCACCCTGTGTGTAGCTATACGCTGTCTGTTGTACCCTGTGTGTAGCTACACCCTGTCTCACAAAGTGTAGCCACAGCCTGCCTGTCGCACACAGTGTAGCCACAGCCGCCTGTCTCACACAGTGTAGCCACAGCCTGCCTGTCTCATGCAGTGTAGCCACAGCCGCCTGTCTCACACAGTAACTTCGTGACATCCGTCATGGACTATTTAGATAGTGCTAATTAACTACCTGTTATTTACCTGCTGTTAATTCTGGGGTCATCGCACCCGCGGCCCAGGTCTCAGACCAGGTCTTTGGTTAATGACTTGATCAGAGAGGTTATTGGCGCTATCAGCACGCAATCCAGCGTATGCACAACAGCCTGACTGATCAGGAGGTGTAAGAACTTATCATATCCTCTCCTAAAGGCATCTAGCGGTATGATGGCAATTGCCATTAAAACAAAAGTGTTGAAAAAGCTTAACAGTTATTGAATAATCTCTTAAGTGCGCATTTGGCACCTTTGCTCTTCGCATTACTGATCCTCCTCCTCTCGTAAGGAATACCTTCAGTGCGCAGATTTGGTCCCTCCATAATTTTCCAGATACTGATTGTAAATCGTCTTTCTCACCTGTGTTCGAGGGAAGATACAGTCTGAGAGACTTGAGACGGTCACAGTAATTAAAGGTCACTAAATTAGTGTTGAGGCAAGACAGACGTTTGTATATTTTGTTAGTTTTCGTGAATTGGTCTATCATTACATAGGAAAGAAAATATATAAACGATAATTTGAAGAAAAGATCTGACTTGTTTGAGACATGTAGCTGACCTTTGTAGCAAGCCTCTGCCTCAACTCTGTGGCTGAACTTTTCGACCGACCCCTGACCTCTAAGACTGACTGCTTTGGTTGACCTTCCTGGTTAATAGCTCTGGCTGACCTCTATGATTGACTGCACTGGCTGACCTCTGCGACTGACTGCTCTGGCCGACCTTCCTGGTTAATAGCTCTGGCTGACCTCTATGGTTGACTGCTCTGGTTGACCTCTATGGTTGACTGCACTGGCTGACCTCTATGACTGACTGCTCTGGCCGACCTTTCTGGTTAATAGCTCTGGCTGACCTCTATGGTTGACTGTTCTGGTTGACCTCTATGATTGACTGCACTGGCTGACCTCTGTGACTGAGTGCTCTGGCTGACCTTCCTGGTTAACAGCTCTGGCTGACCTCTATGGTTGACTGTTCTGGTTGACCTCTATGATTGACTGCACTGGCTGACCTCTATGACTGACTGCTCTGGCCGACCTTCCTGGTTAATAGCTCTGGCTGACCTCTATGGTTGACTGCTCTGGTTGACCTCTATGGTTGACTGTTCTGGTTGACCTCTATGATTGACTGCACTGGCTGACCTCTGTGACTGACTGCTCTGGCCGACCTTCCTGGTTAACAGCTCTGGCTGACCTCTATGGTTGACTGTTCTGGTTGACCTCTATGGTTGACTGCACTGGCTGACCTCTATGACTGACTGCTCTGGCCGACCTTCCTGGTTAATAGCTCTGGCTGACCTCTATGGTTGACTGCTCTGGTTGACCTCTATGATTGACTGCACTGGCTGACCTCTGTGACTCACTGCTCTGGCCGACCTTCCTGGTTAATAGCTCTGGCTGACCTCTATGGTTGACTGTTCTGGTTGACCTCTATGATTGACTGCACTGGCTGACCTCTGTGACTGACTGCTCTGGCCGACCTTCCTGGTTAACAGCTCTGGCTGACCTCTATGGTTGACTGCTCTGGTTGACCTCTATGGCTGACTTTCCTGATTAATAGCTCTGGTTGACCTCTATGACTGACTGTATTGGCTGACCTTCCTGGTTAACAGCTCTGGCTGACCTCTATGGTTGACTGTTCTGGTTGACCTCTATGATTGACTGCACTGGCTGACCTCTGTGACTGACTGCTCTGGCCGACCTTCCTGGTTAACAGCTCTGGCTGACCTCTATGGTTGACTGCTCTGGTTGACCTCTATGGCTGACCTTCCTGATTAATAGCTCTGGTTGACCTCTATGACTGACTGTACTGGCTGACCTTCCTGGTTAATAGCTCTGGCTGACCTCTACGACTGACTGCTCTGGTTGACTTTCCTGGTTAATAGCTCCGGGTGACCTCAATGGTTGACTGCTGTGGCTGACCTCTCTGGCTGTGGCGTGTGGGGGGGGGTGATGGTGGGGGAGGGAGGTTAAAGAGACAGCTTCCGGAATCCATCATCCAGGTAAAAGCTCATCCCAGCTATTATATTTATATTGCATTAGCAGCATATTATTTTTATCCTCAGGCTCCATCTCTCTTTGTCCATCCATCTCTGTCACGAGCACACGCACGCACACACACACACACACACACACACACACACACACACACACACACACACACACACACTCGTGGAGGAGTCACGCTGTTTGAGCTCGTGTTTTGGTGGTAATTTCTGACTGTGCCATAAGGAATAGAGTGTGGGATATAGGCGTGTTCACGCATAAGAGTGCATATAATCACTTAAGCCCCGAAAAAAGGAAATATAAGTGATCAAAAGTGTTTAGTGGGGGCCGTTGGAAGGGTGAACGGTTGTGTCAGGCCTAAGTAGTGTTGCCACAATAACGCAGTGGGGTATTTTGAAGAATAAGTGAGAGTCAAGGCCAGGGAGATAAGAGATATGTATAGATGTGTCAGTAAATACAGTGAGTGAAAAAATTAAATGAGCTAGAGATCACAGTGCCTACAGGAAGTTAGTGGGAAAATTACCGAGAAGCCTCAAGCATTTTCATACTGGGACCCAGGAGGATGACAACATTACTCCACTGCCAGCCGCACGTAATATTCACCTAGTTTGAGTTGCATGGGGTCAGCACCAGTCTCTAGCTGGAAATTGGGGGTCACTCTCCTCGAGCTATCAGAATTAGAATAAGCAGCATTTACTGGCATTTAATAGAATTTATTGAGGTTTAGGAGAGTTAAGCAGTTAATGATAGATAGCCTAGTATGAGAGGTAGCCTAGCGAAGCCTAGCATACAGAACTGAACGTAATTTTAGGCACAAGATAGTACAGTGGGAACCAAGAGATTGGGTACATATGCAAAACATATGTAGTACATACGAGGGAAATAAGGACTGCTTACATAAACGCACGCATACACATACACGCACCCTAGGTGAGAACAGGATCTGCTGTTAGGCACTTGAATAGCTGTAGCACACACACACACACACACACACACATATACAGGATTTCACACCTTTATGTGAATTGACCCTCTAACCCTTCCTTCTCTCTCCATCTCTGTCTCTTTTCCTCTCTTCCTCTCTCTCTCTCACTATTCTTCTCTCTCTCTCTTACTCTTTCTGCCTCTTCCTCTCTCTCTCTCTTAATCTTTCTCTCCCTTCCTCTCTCTCTATTCCTCTCTCTCTCTTCCTCTCTCTTTTTCTCTCTCTCTTTTCCTCTCTCTCTTCATCTTTTTCTCTCTTCCTCTCTCTTCTTCTCTCTTCCTCTCTCTCTCTCTCTCTCTCTTCCCTTCTCCCCTCTCTCCTCCTATCTTTCCCTTCTCTCCTCTCTTTCTCTCTCTCCCCCTTTTCCTTTTCACTCTCCCCCTCTCTCTCCTTCTACCGTTCCCCTCTCTCTCGCTCTCTTTCTCTCTTTCCTTTATTAAAAAAAAAAAAAAATGGTTGGGACTCGTAGGAATCAGGGATCAGATGACAAAGGTATTGGTAGGGAGGAATGGATGGAGGAGCAGTGGAGAAGGATGGAGCAAGAATGGGAGAGAAAATTAGGAGAGCTTTCTGAAAAAATGGAGAAAGAGCTCTCTGCGAAATGGGAAAAGAGGTCGGAGAAGGAGACGAAGAAATGGGAGGCACAAGTCGAAACTGCAGTAGACAGGGTAAGGGTCCTAGAGTTTGAGGTAAACAGGCTGAAGCAAGTCTCAGGGGCAGTGACCAGAGAAGACACAGCATATGAAGCTGAGAGGATGAACAGGAAGGAAGGAGATATGAATTATGCTAAGGTCATATCAGCCTGCAAAGAAGGGTCAGGGAGTAAAAGGAAAGAGCAGCTGGGTGCAGATAGAGAGTGAGATAAGCCGAATGCTGAGGCACAACCATGCTACCAAGAGCCAATGGGAAAATCAAGGGAGAAAATGACCATATACAGACAGGAACCAGAGTCACAGAGGGAGAGGCAATGGGAGGAGGAAAGAGCAAAATGAGCGTTTATCCATGGGCTTCGGGAGAGAGAGGAAAAGACACACACTGAAAGATGGCAGGAAGAAAGAAAGGAGATTGAGAAAATCATCACAGAAATAGGGGGAGAAGACATGGACGAGATTGTAAATTTTAAGAGAATAGGGGGATACGTGAAGGGGAGAAACCGACCGATCAAGCTGATTCTCAGGACAGAAACAGTGAGGAACAGGATCCTCCAAGAGAAACCATGGTTGAAAAACTCGGAAGAGTACAAGAAGGTGTTCCTAGACAGAGACAGAACACAAACAGAGAGACAGCAGCTGAGGGAGAGGACAAAAAAGCGAAAGGAGAAAGGAAAGGAAACAAGGATGGAACCAGCAGAGGTCAGTCAGAGCAGAACAGAGAAGCAAGGGCAAGCACACACACAACTATCCTCAGAACCCCACAACCTATCACACCATCCCAACACAAACTACAATCCATACCCACAGCTTCCACCCAACCCCCAATTATAGAATCCCACAGTATGCTACCAGGTCTCCCACCCCCACAGGCCCCCCAAACCACAGTATTGGAAAGGAAACTGAAGGTATGGTACACAAACACTGATGGAATAACAAACAAGTGGGAGGAGTGGCACGAAAGAGTCAAAGAAGCATCACCAGACATCATAGCACTCACAGAAACCAAGCTTACAGGTATGATAACAGATGCCATCTTTCCAACGGGATACCAGATCCTGAGGAAAGACAGAAGGAACAGGGGGGGTGGAGGAGTGGCACTGCTGATCAAACACCGATGGAATTTTGATGAGCTGGAGAGAGGAGACAGCGGAGAAGTGATTACACAGCGGGAACGCTTCACTCTGGTCCCAAGGTGGTAATAGCAGTGATGTATAACCCACCACAGAACAGCAGGAGACCAGGGCATGAGTATGACGAGAGCAATAGAGCGATGGTTGACACACTGGCTGCAGTGGCCAGAAGAGCTCATGCATGCAGGGCAAAGCTCCTGATCATAGGCGACTTTAACCACAAGGATATCGACTGGGAGAACTTGGAGCCACATGGGGGCCAAGATACATGGAGGGCTAAGATGATGGAGGTGGTACTGGAAAACTTCATGTACCAACACGTAAGGGACACTACAAGAGAGAGAGGAGAGGATGAGCCAGCAAGACTGGACTTAGTATTCACCTTGAGCAGTGCAGATATTGAGGACATCACATATGAAAGACCCCTTGGGGCCAGCAATCATGTGGTTTTGAGCTTCGAATACACAGTAGAGCTACAAGTGGAGGGGGAAGCAGGAAGGCTAGGACAAATGAAACCAAACTACAGGAAAGGGGACTACACGGGAATGAGGAACTTCCCGAACGAGGTTCAGTGGGACAGAGAACTGGCAGGGAAGCCAGTTAATGAGATGATGGAATATGTACCAACAATGTGCAAGGAGGGTGAAGAGAGGTTTGTACCCAAGGGAAACAGGAATAATGAAAAAGCCAGGATGAGCCCATGGTTCACCCAAAGGTGCAAGGAGGCAAAAGCCAAGTGTGCTAGGGAATGGAAGAAATATAGAAGGCAAAGGACCCAGGAGAATAAGGAGAGCAGTCCTAGAGCCAGAAACGAATATGCACAGATAAGAAGGGAGGCCCAACGACAATATGAAAACGACATAGCAGCAAAAGCCAAATCTGACCCGAAACTGTTATACAGCCACATCAGGAGGAAAACAACAGTCGAGGACCAGGTAATCAGGCTAAGAAAGGCAGGAGGAGAGACAACAAGAAATGATCATGAAGTATGTGAGGAACTCAACAAGACATTCAAAGAAGTAATCACAGAGGAGACAGAAGGGGCTCCAGAGGGACGGAGAGGTGTGGCACATCACCAGGTGCTGGACACGGTACACACAACCGAGGAAGAAGTGAAGAGGCTTCTGAGTGAGCTAGTTACCTCAAAGGCAATGGGGCCAGATAACATCTCTCCATGGGTCCTGAGAGAGGGAGCAGAGGCGCTATGTGTACCCTTAACAACAATATTCAATACATCTATCGAAACAGGGAGATTGCCTGAGGCATGGAAGACAGCAAATATAGTCCCAATCTTTAAAAAAGGAGACAGACATGAAGCACTAAACTACAGACCAGTGTCACTGACATGTATAGTATGCAAAGTCATGGAGAAGATTGTCAGGAGAAGAGTGGTGGAACACCTAGAAAGGAATGATCTCATCAACAGCACCCAACATGGTTTCAGGGACAGGAAATCCTGTCACAAACCTACTGGAGTTCTATGACAAAGTAACAACAGTAAGACAAGAGAGAGAGGGGTGGGTGGATTGCATTTTCTTGGACTGCAAGAAGGCGTTCGACACAGTACCACACAAGAGATTAGTGCAAAAACTGGAGGACCAAGCAGGGATAACAGGGAAGGCACTACGATGGATCAGGGAATATTTGTCAGGAAGACAGCAGCGAGTAATGGTACGTGGCGAGGTGTCAGAGTGGGCACCTGTGACCAGCGGGGTCCCACAGGGGTCAGTCCTAGGACCAGTGCTGTTTCTGGTATTTGTGAACGACATGACAGAAGGAATAAACTCTGAGGTGTCACTGTTTGCAGATGACGTGAAGTTGATGAGAATTCATTCGATCGAAGACCAGGCAGAACTACAAAGGGATCTGGACAGGCTGCAGTCCTGGCTCCTAGAGTTCAATCCCACCAAGTGCAAAGTCATGAAGATTGGGGAAGGGCAAAGAAGACCGCAGACGGAGTACAGTCTAGGGGGCCAGAGACTACAAACCTCACTCAAGGAAAAAGATCTTGGGGTGAGTATAACACCAGGCACATCTCCTGAAGCGCACATCAACCAAATAACTGCTGCAGCATATGGGCGCCTGGCAAACCTCAGAACAGCATTCCGACATCTTAACAAGGAGTCGTTCAGGACCCTGTACACCGTGTACGTTAGGCCCATATTGGAGTATGCGGCACCAGTTTGGAACCCACAAATAGCCAAGCATGTAAAGAAACTAGAGAAAGTGCAAAGGTTTGCCACAAGACTAGTCCCAGAGCTAAGAGGTATGTCCTACGAGGAGAGGTTAAAGGAAATCAACCTGACGACACTGGAGGACAGGAGGGATAGGGGGGACATGATAACGAATTACAAAATACTGAGAGGAATTGACAAGGTGGACAAAGACAGGATGTTCCAGAGACTGGACACAGCAACAAGGGGACACAGTTGGAAGCTGAAGACACAGATGAATCACAGGGATGTTAGGAAGTATTTCTTCAGCCACAGAGTAGTCAGGAAGTGGAATAGTTTGGGAAGAGATGTAGTGGAGGCAGGATCCATACATAGCTTTAAGCAGAGGTACGATAAAGCTCATGGTTCAGGGAGAGTGACCTAGTGGAGGCCAGTGAAGAGGCGGGGCCAGGAGCTTGGACTCGACCCCTGCAACCTCAACTAGGTCAGTACAACTAGGCGAGTACACACACAACCAGGGCCAGGAGCTTGGACTCGACCCTGCAACCTCACCTAGATGAGTACACACACACACACACACACACACACACACACACACACAACCAGGGCCAGGAGCTTGGACTCGACCCCTGCAACCTCAACTAGGTGAGTACACACACACACACACACACACACACACACACACACACACACACCAGGGCCAGGAGCTTGGACTCGACCCTGCAGCCTCAACTAGGTGAGTACACACACACACACACACACACACACACACCAGGGCCAGGAGCTTGGACTCGACCCCTGCAACCTCAACTAGGTGAGTACACACACACACAAAATGATGCAGCCTGTTACATACTCTCCTAGACTCGTTCTATTACTACATACCAGCCATTCTGAAGTCACCTCACAGGATGTCATTAACATCTTAAAGAGCAGTGAAGGATTCCTGATTAAAATGTTTTGTTGAATACGTTGCTCAGAGATGAAAATTTGGTGGTAGTGGTGACTGGTGGAGGTGGCTGTTGTTCTTATTGGTTGTGGCAGTGGTAGTGGTGACTGGTGGAGGTGGCTGTTGTTCTTATTGGTTGTGGCAGTGGTTGTAGCGACTGGTGGAGGTGGCTGTTGTTCTTACTGGTTGTGGCAGTGGTTGTAGCGGCTGGTGGAGGTGGCTGTTGTTCTTATTGGTTGTTGTAGTGGTAGTGGTGACTGGTGGCTGTTGTTCTTATTGGTTGTGGCAGTGGTAGTGGTGACTGGTGGAGGTGGCTGTTGTTCTTATTGGTTGTGGCAGTGGTAGTGGTGACTGGTGGAGGTGGCTGTTGTTCTTATTGGTTGTAGCGGTAGTGGTGACTGGTGGAGGTGGCTGTTGTTCTTATTGGTTGTGGCAGTGGTAGTGGTGACTGGTGGAGGTGGCTGTTGTTCTTATTGGTTGTGGCAGTGGTAGTGGTGACTGGTGGAGGTGGCTGTTGTTCTTATTGGTTGTGGCAGTGGTTGTAGTGGTAGTGGTGACTGGTGGAGGTGGCTGTTGTTCTTATTGGTTGTGGCAGTGGTAATGGTGACTGGTGGAGGTGGCTGTTGTTCTTATTGGTTGTGGCAGTGGTTGTAGTGGTAGTGGTGACTGGTGGAGGTGGCTGTTGTTCTTATTGGTTGTGGCAGTGGTAGTGGTGACTGGTGGAGGTGGCTGTTGTTCTTATTGGTTGTGGCAGTGGTTGTAGCGACTGGTGGAGGTGGCTGTTGTTCTTATTGGTTGTGGCAGTGGTTGTAGCGACTGGTGGAGGTGGCTGTTGTTCTTATTAGTTGTGGCAGTGGTTGTAGCGACTGGTGGAGGTGGCTGTTGTTCTTATTGGTTGTGGCAGTGGTTGTAGCGACTGGTGGAGGTGGCTGTTGTTATTGGTTGTGGCAGTGGTTGTAGCGACTGGTGGAGGTGGCTGTTGTTCTTATTGGTTGTGGCAGTGGTTGTAGCGACTGGTGGAGGTGGCTGTTGTTCTTATTGGTTGTGGCAGTGATTGTAGCGACTGGTGGAGGTGGCTGTTGTTCTTATTGGTTGTGGCAGTGGTTGTAGCGACTGGTGGAGGTGGCTGTTGTTCTTATTGGTTGTGGCAGTGGTTGTAGCGACTGGTGGAGGTGGCTGTTGTTCTTATTGGTTGTGGCAGTGGTTGTAGCGACTGGTGGAGATGGCTGTTGTTCTTATTGGTTGTGGCAGTGGTTGTAGCGGTAGTGTTGACTGGTGGAGGTGGCTGTTGTTCTTATTGGTTGTGGCAGTGGTAGTGGTGACTGGTGGAGGTGGCTGTTGTTCTTATTTGTTGTGTCAGTGGTAGTGGTGACTGGTGGAGGTGGCTGTTGTTCTTATTGGTTGTGGCAGTGGTAGTGGTGACTGGTGGAGGTGGCTGTTGTTCTTATTGGTTGTTGCAGTGGTTGTAGCGACTGGTGGAGGTGGCTGTTGTTCTTATTGGTTGTGGCAGTGGTAGTGGTGACTGGTGGAGGTGGCTGTTGTTCTTATTGGTTGTAGCGGTAGTGGTGACTGGTGGAGGTGGCTGTTGTTCTTATTGGTTGTGGCAGTGGTAGTGGTGACTGGTGGAGGTGGCTGTTGTTCTTATTGGTTGTGGCAGTGGTAGTGGTGACTGGTGGAGGTGGCTGTTGTTCTTATTGGTTGTGGCAGTGGTTGTAGTGGTAGTGGTGACTGGTGGAGGTGGCTGTTGTTCTTATTGGTTGTGGCAGTGGTAGTGGTGACTGGTGGAGGTGACTGTTGTTCTTATTGGTTGTGGCAGTGGTTGTAGTGGTAGTGGTGACTGGTGGAGGTGGCTGTTGTTCTTATTGGTTGTGGCAGTGGTTGTAGCGACTGGTGGAGGTGGCTGTTGTTCTTATTGGTTGTGGCAGTGGTTGTAGCGACTGGTGGAGGTGGCTGTTGTTCTTATTGGTTGTGGCAGTGGTTGTAGCGACTGGTGGAGGTGGCTGTTGTTCTTATTGGTTGTGGCAGTGGTTGTAGCGACTGGTGGAGGTGGCTGTTGTTATTGGTTGTGGCAGTGGTTGTAGCGACTGGTGGAGGTGGCTGTTGTTCTTATTGGTTGTGGCAGTGGTTGTAGCGACTGGTGGAGGTGGCTGTTGTTCTTATTGGTTGTGGCAGTGGTTGTAGCGACTGGTGGAGGTGGCTGTTGTTCTTACTGGTTGTGGCAGTGGTTGTAGCGGCTGGTGGAGGTGGCTGTTGTTCTTATTGGTTGTTGTAGTGGTAGTGGTGACTGGTGGCTGTTGTTCTTATTGGTTGTGGCAGTGGTAGTGGTGACTGGTGGAGGTGGCTGTTGTTCTTATTGGTTGTGGCAGTGGTAGTGGTGACTGGTGGAGGTGGCTGTTGTTCTTATTGGTTGTAGCGGTAGTGGTGACTGGTGGAGGTGGCTGTTGTTCTTATTGGTTGTGGCAGTGGTAGTGGTGACTGGTGGAGGTGGCTGTTGTTCTTATTGGTTGTGGCAGTGGTAGTGGTGACTGGTGGAGGTGGCTGTTGTTCTTATTGGTTGTGGCAGTGGTTGTAGTGGTAGTGGTGACTGGTGGAGGTGGCTGTTGTTCTTATTGGTTGTGGCAGTGGTAGTGGTGACTGGTGGAGGTGGCTGTTGTTCTTATTGGTTGTGGCAGTGGTTGTAGTGGTAGTGGTGACTGGTGGAGGTGGCTGTTGTTCTTATTGGTTGTGGCAGTGGTTGTAGTGGTAGTGGTGACTGGTGGAGGTGGCTGTTGTTCTTATTGGTTGTGGCAGTGGTTGTAGCGACTGGTGGAGGTGGCTGTTGTTCTTATTGGTTGTGGCAGTGGTTGTAGCGACTGGTGGAGGTGGCTGTTGTTCTTATTAGTTGTGGCAGTGGTTGTAGCGACTGGTGGAGGTGGCTGTTGTTCTTATTGGTTGTGGCAGTGGTTGTAGCGACTGGTGGAGGTGGCTGTTGTTATTGGTTGTGGCAGTGGTTGTAGCGACTGGTGGAGGTGGCTGTTGTTCTTATTGGTTGTGGCAGTGGTTGTAGCGACTGGTGGAGGTGGCTGTTGTTCTTATTGGTTGTGGCAGTGGTTGTAGCGACTGGTGGAGGTGGCTGTTGTTCTTATTGGTTGTGGCAGTGGTTGTAGCGACTGGTGGAGGTGGCTGTTGTTCTTATTGGTTGTGGCAGTGGTTGTAGCGACTGGTGGAGGTGGCTGTTGTTCTTATTGGTTGTGGCAGTGGTTGTAGCGACTGGTGGAGGTGGCTGTTGTTCTTATTGGTTGTGGCAGTGGTTGTAGCGGTAGTGTTGACTGGTGGAGGTGGCTGTTGTTCTTATTGGTTGTGGCAGTGGTAGTGGTGACTGGTGGAGGTGGCTGTTGTTCTTATTTGTTGTGTCAGTGGTAGTGGTGACTGGTGGAGGTGGCTGTTGTTCTTATTGGTTGTGGCAGTGGTAGTGGTGACTGGTGGAGGTGGCTGTTGTTCTTATTGGTTGTTGCAGTGGTTGTAGCGACTGGTGGAGGTGGCTGTTGTTCTTATTGGTTGTGGCAGTGGTAGTGGTGACTGGTGGAGGTGGCTGTTGTTCTTATTGGTTGTAGCGGTAGTGGTGACTGGTGGAGGTGGCTGTTGTTCTTATTGGTTGTGGCAGTGGTAGTGGTGACTGGTTGAGGTGGCTGTTGTTCTTATTGGTTGTGGCAGTGGTAGTGGTGACTGGTGGAGGTGGCTGTTGTTCTTATTGGTTGTGGCAGTGGTTGTAGTGGTAGTGGTGACTGGTGGAGGTGGCTGTTGTTCTTATTGGTTGTGGCAGTGGTAGTGGTGACTGGTGGAGGTGGCTGTTGTTCTTATTGGTTGTGGCAGTGGTTGTAGTGGTAGTGGTGACTGGTGGAGGTGGCTGTTGTTCTTATTGGTTGTGGCAGTGGTTGTAGTGGTAGTGGTGACTGGTGGAGGTGGCTGTTGTTCTTATTGGTTGTGGCAGTGGTTGTAGCGACTGGTGGAGGTGGCTGTTGTTCTTATTGGTTGTGGCAGTGGTTGTAGCGACTGGTGGAGGTGGCTGTTGTTCTTATTGGTTGTGGCAGTGGTTGTAGCGACTGGTGGAGGTGGCTGTTGTTCTTATTGGTTGTGGCAGTGGTTGTAGCGACTGGTGGAGGTGGCTGTTGTTATTGGTTGTGGCAGTGGTTGTAGCGACTGGTGGAGGTGGCTGTTGTTCTTATTGGTTGTGGCAGTGGTTGTAGCGACTGGTGGAGGTGGCTGTTGTTCTTATTGGTTGTGGCAGTGGTTGTAGCGACTGGTGGAAGTGGCTGTTGTTCTTATTGGTTGTGGCAGTGGTTGTAGCGACTGGTGGAGGTGGCTGTTGTTCTTATTGGTTGTGGCAGTGGTTGTAGCGACTGGTGGAGGTGGCTGTTGTTCTTATTGGTTGTGGCAGTGGTTGTAGCGACTGGTGGAGGTGGCTGTTGTTCTTATTGGTTGTGGCAGTGGTAGTGGTGACTGGTGGAGGTGGCTGTTGTTCTTATTTGTTGTGTCAGTGGTAGTGGTGACTGGTGGAGGTGGCTGTTGTTCTTATTGGTTGTGGCAGTGGTAGTGGTGACTGGTGGAGGTGGCTGTTGTTCTTATTGGTTGTTGCAGTGGTTGTAGCGACTGGTGGAGGTGGCTGTTGTTCTTATTGGTTGTGGCAGTGGTTGTAGCGACTGGTGGAGGTGGCTGTTGTTCTTATTGGTTGTGGCAGTGGTTGTAGCGACTGGTGGAGGTGGCTGTTGTTCTTATTGGTTGTGGCAGTGGTTGTAGTGGTAGTGGTGGCTGGTGGAGGTGGCTGTTGTTCTTATTGGTTGTGGCAGTGGTTGTAGCGACTGGTGGAGGTGGCTGTTGTTCTTACTGGTTGTGGCAGTGGTTGTAGCGGTAGTGGTGACTGGTGGAGGTGGCTGTTGTTCTTACTGGTTGTGGCAGTGGTTGTAGTGGTAGTGGTGGCTGGTGGAGGTGGTTGTTGTTCTTATTGGTTGTGGCAGTGGTTGTAGTGGTAGTGGTGGCTGGTGGAGGTGGCTGTTGTTCTTATTGGTTGTGGCAGTGGTTGTAGCGACTGGTGGAGGTGGCTGTTGTTCTTATTGGTTGTGGCAGTGGTTGTAGCGGTAGTGGTGACTGGTGGAGGTGGCTGTTGTTCTTATTGGTTGTGGCAATGGTTGTAGTAGTAGTAGCAGCTGCCAGCGGTGTTGGTGGTGAAAGTGGTGGTACAGTTGAAGGTGGTGTATGTGGTGGTGGTTGTGGTAGTAGTCAGCAGTGGTGTTGGTGGTGGTAGTGGTGGTGTAACTGAAAGTGTAGTAGCTGGTGGTGTGGTTGAAAGTGTAGTAGGTGGTGGTTTAGTTGAAGGTGGTGGTGTGGTTGAAGATGTAGTAGGTGATGGTGTAGTTGAAGGTGGTGTAGGTGGTGCTGGTGTAGTAGGCGGTGGTTTAGTTGAAGGTGGTGTAGGTGGTGGTGTAGTCGAAGATCGTGTAGGTGGTGGTGGTGTAGCTGAAGATCGTGGAGGTGGTGGTGGTGTAGTTGAAGATCGTGTAGGTGGTGGTGTAGTTGAAGATCGTATAGGTGGTGGTGTTGAAGATGGTGTAGGTAGTAGTGGTGGTGCTGAAGATGGTGTAGGTGTGTGGTGGCGTTGAAGATAGTGTAGGTGGTGGTGTTAAGATGGTGTAGGTGGCGGTGGTGTAATTGGGAAACCTGTCTTAGAAGAAGGTTTGGATTGTATTAAGAGTATCTAGGTGACAATCTGTCAAATATATGTTTATAATGAAATAACTTGAGTAAACATCTGATGCATCTTACAAAATATATGGTTGATGCCCTTTGGATTTAGGTTAAATCTGACATTTTACTTACATTAATGAATTTATTTTGAACTACTGGATTCTATGCGATAACTAGAGAATGTGACTTCTATTATGCTTCACATTTTCAGTGCTGGTGTTTTTCTCAACGGAAGTGTCGACTGTATTTTGGGTTGTGTAAGTTGCAACAAGAAGTTAAACCAGTGTTGTGCAAGGAAGAGTACAGTGGCAGTAGAAATGTGCTCAAGACTGATGCCATTAAGAGGAAGAGACGCTTCTTCTGCAGGCCAAATTGAAGTCACTTAACTTCTCAAAATTTTCACACTATCTGAAGAGCAAAAGAAATATTATTTGTAAGGAATACATCGAATGTATCACCAGGGAAGAGAGAGAGAGAGAGAGAGAGAGAAAGAGAGAGAGAGAGAGAGAGAGAGGAACAAATAATGAAAAAAAAAAATACTTCTCATATGCGAAATCGAAGGCTAAAACTTCATATGGTACTGGATCCTGGATTAAGAGATTGAATTTACACTGATGGCAAAGGAATGAGCGAAATATTTGTCACAATATGACTCTTGACTATAGTGAGACGTTAATCAGACTAAAGACAGATAATCCAAAGGAACTTTTCATCACTGAGACACAAAATTCTGTAATAATGTTGGTAGAATTACCGACAATATGTTAGGTATAAGGTCATGTGCAACTAATGTGACATTTTATTGTGACAACGTTTCGCTCTCCAGGAGCTTTGTCAAGCCGTTACAGACAATACAGGGACACGGAGGGTATATATAGCCAGAAATTTGCAAAATCTATTTATGCCTTAAATATCGTAAGGAGATGGGGTTGTTAATTTTAAAACCACGTAAATATCGCCACTCCACAAAGTTGGGAGCAAATCAATCACACAAAACAAACTTAGAATGTTTGTTTGTAAATCAATTACTTCTCCATACTGGTTTATTTTTCATGTAAATCCATTTGCAATGACCTTTCCTGGCTGGCTGTCAGCTACCATCAGAGCGTGCATCGTGCAATCTCTCTGCATATTCCACAAGTTTTACCTTGTGTGTGATGTTTTTGAAGGCTATTTTACAATTCTTTCAAAAATATAACCAAATTTCCAAGTGGTATTGAGATACAACAGTTAAACTTTATATTTAATTCTTCCTGTGACAGTTCGCATTGAAAATAAATCTTATCTTGACATATAGAACACGTCTTTGTTCAATACTACTGTTGTTGTATGCTCAAACGTTTCGATCATCTGGGGCTTTATTAATTCACGTGATGGGAAACTTCCTGGTAGACGAAACGTCTTCACAATAAAATACTATAAGCCACGCTGTGTGACTTAGTTATGTGATATCAGTATATTCTGATAGCTGAATATGGTATGGGTGGTGGTGGGTCCTGGGAAGGTCTGACATGGGTGGTGGTGGTGGGTCCTGGGAAGGTCTGACATGGGTGGTGGTGGGTCCTGGGAAGGTCTGATATGGGTGGTGGTGGGTCCTGGGAAGGTCTTACATGGGTGGTGGTGGGTCCTGGGAAGGTCTGACATGGGTGGTGGTGGGTCCTGGGAAGGTCTGATATGGGTGGTGGTGGGTCCTGGGAAGGTCTTACATGGGTGGTGGTGGGTCCTGGGAAGGTCTGATATGGGTGGTGATGGGTCCTGGGAAGGTCTTACATGGGTGGTGGTGGGTCCTGGGAAGGTCTGACATGGGTGGTGGTGGGTCCTGGGAAGGTCTGACATGGGTGGTGGTGGGTCCTGGGAAGGTCTGACATGGGTGGTGGTGGGTCCTAGGAAGGTCTGACATGGGTGGTGGGGGGTCCTGGGAAGGTCTGACATGGGTGGTGGTGGGTCCTGGGAAGGCCTGGTATGGGTGGTGGTGGGTCCTGGGAAGGCCTGCTATGGGTGGTGGTGGGTCCTGGGAAGGTCTGACATGGGTGGTGGTGGGTCCTGGGAAGGTCTGACATGGGTGGTGGTGGGTCCTGGGAAGGTCTGACATGGGTGGTGGTGGGTCCTGGGAAGGTCTGACATGGGTGGTGGTGGGTCCTGGGAAGGTCTGACATGGGTGGTGGGGGGTCCTGGGAAGGTCTGACATGGGTGGTGGTGGGTCCTGGGAAGGCCTGGTATGGGTGGTGGTGGGTCCTGGGAAGGCCTGCTATGGGTGGTGGTGGGTCCTGGGAAGGTCTGACATGGGTGGTGGTGGGTCCTGGGAAGGCCTGGTATGGTGGTGGTGGGTCCTGGGAAGGCCTGGTATGGGTGGTGGTGGGTCCTGGGAAGGCCTGGTATGGGTGGTAGTGGGTCCTGGGAAGGCCTGGTATGGGTGGTGGTGGGTCCTGGGAAGGCCTGGTATGGTGGTAGTGGGTCCTGGGAAGGCCTGGTATGGGTGGTGGTGGGTCCTGGGAAGGCCTGGTATGGGTGGTGGGTCCTGGGAAGGCCTGGTTTGGTGGTTGTGGGTCCTGGGAAGGCCTGGTATGGGTGGTGGTGGGTCCTGGGAAGGCCTGGTATGGGTGGTGGTGGGTCCTGGGAAGGCCTGGTATGGGTGGTGGTGGGTCCTGGGAAGGCCTGGTATGGGTGGTGGTGGGTCCTGGGAAGGCCTGGTATGGGTGGTGGTGGGTCCTGGGAAGGCCTGGTATGGGTGGTGGTGGGTCCTGGGAAGGCCTGGTTTGGGTGGTGGTGGGTCCTGGGAAGGCCTGGTATGGGTGGTGGTGGGTCCTGGGAAGGCCTGGTATGGGTGGTGGTGGGCCCTGGGAAGGCCTGGTATGGGTGGTGGTGGGTCCTGGGAAGGCCTGGTATGGGTGGTGGTGGGTCCTGGGAAGGCCTGGTATGGGTGGTGGTGGGTCCTGGGAAGGCCTGGTATGGGTGGTGGTGGGTCCTGGGAAGGCCTGGTATGGGTGGTGGTGGGTCCTGGGAAGGCCTGGTATGGGTGGTGGTGGGTCCTGGGAAGGCCTGGTATGGGTGGTGGTGGGTCCTGGGAAGGCCTGGTATGGGTGGTGGTGGGTCCTGGGAAGGCCTGGTATGGGTGGTGGTGGGTCCTGGGAAGGCCTGGTATGGGTGGTGGTGGGTCCTGGGAAGGCCTGGTTTGGGTGGTGGTGGGTCCTGGGAAGGCCTGGTATGGGTGGTGGTGGGTCCTGGGAAGGCCTGGTATGGGTGGTGGTGGGCCCTGGGAAGGCCTGGTATGGGTGGTGGTGGGTCCTGGGAAGGCCTGGTATGGGTGGTGGTGGGTCCTGGGAAGGCCTGGTATGGGTGGTGGTGGGTCCTGGGAAGGCCTGGTATGGGTGGTGGTGGGTCCTGGGAAGGCCTGGTATGGGTGGTGGTGGGTCCTGGGAAGGCCTGGTATGGGTGGTGGTGGGTCCTGGGAAGGCCTGGTATGGGTGGTGGTGGGTCCTGGGAAGGCCTGGTATGGGTGGTGGTGGGTCCTGGGAAGGCCTGGTATGGGTGGTGGTGGGTCCTGGGAAGGCCTGGTATGGGTGGTGGTGGTAGGTAAACCAACGTGGAACTTGCTGTGATCTCTGACTTTTACTCTTAATCCAGATTTTTTCCACAAGAAAGAGTTCACAGATACACTATTTACTCCCCTATTTAATTATATATTTCTTATCTCTGTTGGTCTTGGCCCTCTCAAATATTCCTGGCATTTATCAGTACTTCACACAAGTACCGCAGGTATACCTGATACTTACTAACAGTGTCAAAATTTCATCTTCTACTTCCAGTCTACAGTTTGTTTTTGCATTGTTTTTCTCTCTGTTTGTTCTCGTGTTCATTTCTATATCAAGAAAACTGGTTTGCCAACCACCAGTCACTTTAGTTCTAAAGAAATATATATGTTGGTAATTCCAATGACTGCAATGGCTAAAGTATTTTTTATGTAGCAAAATTAGATGTATCCCCCAGTGTGCTGCTACCAGGCCTGAGGGGAAAGGGAATGATGGCCTTACTTCCCCTTTACCTCACTTCACCTTATTATCGTCATTTTCTTTTATAGTGTTGTGCACTATTATACTCTATTTTGCCTTATGTTTCGCTCTTCCTACCATTGTATAAACAACCCAGACGTGTTTCTGTCGCTGCGTTATCTAAGTAATCCCCGTCTCCAATAATCTCTGGCGCCTCTACCTCACTCTACAGAGCACCGATAATTCTATGTAATGAACTGTTAAAAAATTACTTACTGTTTGTAATTCAATTAAATGACTTCATATGATTAAAAAAAAGTTTATATTTTTTTTATATAATAATAAACATGAGTTGTTCTATTCCAAAAACTGGAGATACCCTTACGGGATTAGCATTTCTCCATGAAAATAATAACAAAAATAATAATAATAATAATAATAATAATAATAACAATAATAAAAATAACAACAATAACAATTATCTGAAAACTAACAATCCTCCTCCATCTGTCAATAAACTCGCCAATTTTTTTTTTTTTTTGTTTTTTTTTTTTTTTTTTTTTTTTTTTTTTTTTTTTTTTTTTTTTTTTTTTTGGAAATGGATAAAAGTCCTGGAATCTATATTCCGGCGATGCGGTACCCAGCTGAGAGCCTCCGGGTGAGCAGCAGCAGCAGAAGTAGCAGCAGCAGCAGAAGTAGCAGCAGCAGCAGAAGTAGCAGCAGCAGCAGCAGTAAGCTGCGATGCAAACTTCCACCTGGATTCCAACGGGGACAAAAACGTCAACAATTCTGACAATTCCCAGCCTCGTGAGGTATGTGACTGTGATCTTCCCTGCCACGCCCCCCTCACGCTCCCTGCCATGCCCCCCTCACGCTCCCTGCCATGTCCCCCCTCACGCTCCCTCCATGCCCCCCTCACGCTCCCTGCCCCGTCTCCTCATACTCCTTCCCAGGTCCCTCCCCCCTCACACTTCCTTCCACGCCCCCTCATAAAATCATAAAAAAAAATACATATACAAATTCGCTGTTGCAACAGCCTCTTGACATTTTAAACCCATGGTACATTATTTAGCTAAAAATACACAACAGACGTAATGAATTTACAGGTAAGTATTCTTAAATGTATACCGTAGTTTTAAGATGTCAAAAGACGACGGCAATAATTTATCATTATGTCTACATGTGTATACACTTAAGACATATAATATAGTCCCAAAGTCATCCCCAACCCTTTCCTTTTTTCCTGTTGCCCCGCTTTATGATGGAGATCTTTCTTTCAACACACCGGCCGTATCCCAGAGGCAGGGTGACCCAAAAGAAAAAACAAAAGTTTCTCCTTTCACATTTAGTAATATATACAGAAGAAGGGGCTACTAGCCCCTTGCTCCCGGCATTTTAGTCGCCTCTTACGACACGCATGGCTTACGGATGAAGAATTCTGTTCCACTTCCCCATGGAGTGATGGAGATATCTTCATAAAAAATATCGATTTTTCGTAAGAGACGGCAGTTCTCAAGTGATAGTAACTCCAGCTCTGCCGGAACGAAACATTTAAAGCTGCCATAGCTGATGAACCTTTAATGGAATACCTGACGATATTCTCATGTCCTACTGAAGTCTTCCAGCTCAAAATGACACTACTGAAGTCTCCCAGCTTAGACTGACACTACTGAAGTCTATCAGGTTAGACTGACAGATGTCAAAACTATGTATGTGACTCATACCGTGTGATGGAATGTAACAGGGGGAACATAGTCAGCTTTTATACCTTCTGTGTAACTATCATAAACAGTGTAGCAACACATTACTAATGCATCTATTTTTGATAAAAAGATGCAACCTCAATTTCTCCTCTTCGCCCCTTTTCCACGTCTCCTCACCCCTCCTCCTAAACCACACCTTTTCCTTCCTTTATTCTCCCCCTCCTGTTCTTTTCCTCTCTCCTCACTTTCTTCCCCAACCCCTTTTTTTCGCCATCCTCGCCTTTCCTTTCTCTCTCTCTCTTCAAATTAGTGTCTGTCAGCAGATGGGTCTATAAAATATTATGTGAGCCACGGAATAAATGAGTGAAAAAAGTAGCATTAGTGATTAGGAGTCTGTGAAAAGAAAGAAGCATATCAGTGAGATAAAAAGGACTGTACGAGAGTACGGTGCTGCCGACACTGCTGTGTTTGTGAGCCTGCGAGGCGTAGCATGGTGCATGGGTACTGAGGGGTTTCGCTCTGAGTAGAACTTAATTGTGAATTGGATATAGCTCCACCTAGAGCAAAACTTCGTCTTATAATAGAGGCTAACTTTATACAATATGTCTTTCTACCATGCCTGTTGGTAATCCCTGCCATGCAACATGCAAGGTATGATCTGTATATGTTGCAGCGAGGAGGCCGAAGGTGTGTGGAGATGTATGTAGTGTTTGGGATTAATTTGTAGTGTGAATATTTTGCAAAGTGCGTGGAAATCAGAAGACAGTGTGAGAATATCGAAGGTGTAATTCAAACGAAGAGATAGTTTCGTCATTTATAACTTAGGCTGATCAACGTCTCCTTCCAGTTATCTAAGATGACTGGAAGGAGGCGTTGAGCACGTCCCATTAAAGCCTGGTGAAGGTTTTCAATAGAAATGGGTTGAACATCTAGCAGGCATGTGTTAGTGTGCTCGTTCAGAGTGAAGTCAAGGTGGTGGTTTTGGGCATTTGTCGAAAGGATTCTGGGAAACCCGATAGTTGGAACTGAGTTCTAGAGGTATGACGTACTTTGATCATTATATGTACTTCCTGATATATTAAATAACAAAAAAAGACACAGTACCGTGACTGGAACAATACACAAATAACCCGCACATAGAAGAGAGGAGCTTGCGACGACGTTTCGGTGCGACTTGGACCGACTTGCGACTTTGTAAACGGTCCAAGTCGGACCGAAACGTCGTCGTAAGCCTCTCGTGGGGTAACTTCTATCATTGTTACATGAAATGTGAACCTCAGTATATTGTAAAAGTAGCAAAATGATTAATAATTACTCAGAACCAAACTGGCAACGTTGTAACTACAAGTCGATGACTACGCCAAGTGTACACGAAGTTAACTGCTGGTCGACTCGCCTATGAAGATCCCGGCACCATATCTCCTACACACATTATCACATCAATTCATAATTTCATAAGTTACCTGTAAACAGTTTTCGAGAGTTCTTCAACTCTCTCAGCCCGGCTTGAGGCCTGGTTGCCATGTTGAGTGTTCCACCAACCATGGCTGGTCGAACACTAGTGGCCCGCAGGCCTAAATAGCCATCATGACCTTCAATCTCAAATGCTAATAATGTCATTATTACGCTTGAAAGGCTTTTTTTAATATTTTTGAAGGTAGATTTTATTCTGATTAGTAACCCAGAATAACCCAGGAGAGTTTGGCTTACTTCCACTGTGGTTATCTTCATATCCTCGTGCCCAGGATGCGACCCACAAGAGTCTGTTAACACCAGGTACCTAGTCATGAAGGAAGTGAATAATATTAGTGTTACGGCGAAGGTTTGGTGATGATGACGTCACTTGCAGCAGTGGAGTTGATTGGTTCTCCACGTGTGACGTCAGAGCAGCCAGCCAGCGTGACAAAGATCAATCCGTCTTCCGCTTCCTCTCTCTCTCTCCCTCACTCCCTCTTTCGCTCCTTTTCTCCCTCTATCTCCCTCTTTCGCCCCCTTTCTCCCTCTCTTTTCTTCCTCTTACACTCCCTTTCATTCTTTCACTCCCTCATACCAGTGATGGCACTTGTTAACTGACTGTTGCACTTACATCCAGAGTATTATTCTGCGCCCGAAGCTCCCTTAAAGGCAAGAGAGAAATCAGAGCTGGAATATATACGAAGGTCATTACTGTACGCATAATTAAATAAGCATCTATACTACTGGGAATGTACACTGTGGAACAGTGATGACAATATACACGTGTAAAACACTTGAAGCTCAGGTTATATAACTTACTAGAGAGAGAAAAACAGGAAGAAGTGGAGAATATATAACCCAATGAAAAGCAAGGGCACCATAGACACAAGTAGAGATCACTGTGTCAACTTACATTTCCAAAACTTTTCAACCTTCTACCAGAAATATTACCGCAGAAGTTTTTTAAGAGGAAACCGGACAACTACCTGCAACAAGTTTCAGATCAGCTAGGTTGTGATTGCTATGCTGGCAGCAACAGCCTGGTTTATTAGGTAGCCAACAAGAAATCAGGATACAGCGAGTAAAATCTGGAAACCAGACACGGATGTATATGTGTGTGTGTATATGTGTGTGTGTATATGTGTGTGTGTGTGTGTGTGTGTGTGTGATATATATATATATATATATATATATATATATATATATATATATATATATATAAACACTGATCTCTGGCTGAAGGAGACTCGAACCTACGAACCTTAGGACAAGGTACGCAGTGCTTTACCAATCTACCCACACTGGACAATACCTTGGCGTGTAGCATGCGCTACACGTTTGATCCAAGGCAGCCAGCTTTCAGGGAGAAGGCTTACAGCTTTTCATCTCATCCCCTGCATGCATCAGCCTTACTAGAGATTTGAACAATGCAAGGAATTCGCGAGAGCATGCGAAATATACACAAACACTGATCTCTGGCTGAAGGAGACTCGAACCTACGAACCTTAGGACAAGGTACGCAGTGCTTTACCAATCTACCCACACTGGACAATACCTTGGCGTGTAGCATGCGCTACACGTTTGATCCAAGGCAGCCAGCTTTCAGGGAGAAGGCTTACAGCTTTTCATCTCATCCCCTGCATGCATCAGCCTTACTAGAGATTTGAACAATGCGTATATTTGTGTATATTTCGCATGCTCTCGCGAATTCCTTGCATTGTTCAAATCTCTAGTAAGGCTGATGCATGCAGGGGATGAGATGAAAAGCTGTAAGCCTTCTCCCTGAAAGCTGGCTGCCTTGGATCAAACGTGTAGCGCATGCTACACGCCAAGGTATTGTCCAGTGTGGGTAGATTGGTAAAGCACTGCGTACCTTGTCCTAAGGTTCGTAGGTTCGAGTCTCCTTCAGCCAGAGATCAGTGTTTGTGTATATTTCGCATGCTCTCGCGAATTCCTTGCATTGTTCAAATCTCTAGTAAGGCTGATGCATGCAGGGGATGAGATGAAAAGCTGTAAGCCTTCTCCCTGAAAGCTGGCTGCCTTGGATCAAACGTGTAGCGCATGCTACACGCCAAGGTATTGTCCAGTGTGGGTAGATTGGTAAAGCACTGCGTACCTTGTCCTAAGGTTCGTAGGTTCGAGTCTCCTTCAGCCAGAGATCAGTGTTTGTGTATATTTCGCATGCTCTCGCGAATTCCTTGCATTGTTCAAATCTCTAGTAAGGCTGATGCATGCAGGGGATGAGATGAAAAGCTGTAAGCCTTCTCCCTGAAAGCTGGCTGCCTTGGATCAAACGTGTAGCGCATGCTACACGCCAAGGTATTGTCCAGTGTGGGTAGATTGGTAAAGCACTGCGTACCTTGTCCTAAGGTTCGTAGGTTCGAGTCTCCTTCAGCCAGAGATCAGTGTTTGTGTATATTTCGCATGCTCTCGCGAATTCCTTGCATTGTTCAAATCTCTAGTAAGGCTGATGCATGCAGGGGATGAGATGAAAAGCTGTAAGCCTTCTCCCTGAAAGCTGGCTGCCTTGGATCAAACGTGTAGCGCATGCTACACGCCAAGGTATTGTCCAGTGTGGGTAGATTGGTAAAGCACTGCGTACCTTGTCCTAAGGTTCGTAGGTTCGAGTCTCCTTCAGCCAGAGATCAGTGTTTGTGTATATTTCGCATGCTCTCGCGAATTCCTTGCATTGTTCAAATCTCTAGTAAGGCTGATGCATGCAGGGGATGAGATGAAAAGCTGTAAGCCTTCTCCCTGAAAGCTGGCTGCCTTGGATCAAACGTGTAGCGCATGCTACACGCCAAGGTATTGTCCAGTGTGGGTAGATTGGTAAAGCACTGCGTACCTTGTCCTAAGGTTCGTAGGTTCGAGTCTCCTTCAGCCAGAGATCAGTGTTTGTGTATATTTCGCATGCTCTCGCGAATTCCTTGCATATATATATATATATATATATATATATATATATATATATATATATATATATATATATATGTCGTGCCAAATAGGCAGAACTTGCTATCTTGGCTTAAATAGCAACGCTCATCTTGCCATAAAGGACAAGCAAAAATTTGTGTATGCAATAATTTCGCCAAAATCATTCTTAACCTAACGAAAAAAATATATTTCATTGTATTTGTTTAGTATTAAATTAATGTAAACAAATCTAAAATATATTTAGTTGGGTTAGGCTAAAATAAATTGATTTTGTTATAATAAGGTTAGGTAAGTTTTCTAAGATTCTTTTGCTGCAAAATAAATTTTTTTTTACATTAACATTAATGAAAAAAATATATCTTTAAACGTATAAGAGAAAATTTTAGAAAGGACTTAATTTTAAATGAGTTCTTGCTAATTGACCAGTTTTACATATTCGGCACGACATATATATATATATATATATATATATATATATATATATATATATATATATATATATATATATATATATATATATATATATGTATATATATATATATGTATATATATATATATATATATATATATATATATATATATATATATATATATATATATATATATATATATATATATATATATATATATATATATATATATATATATATATATATATATATATATATATATATATATGTATATATATATATATATATATATATATATATATATATATATATATATATATATATATATATATATATATATATATATATATATATATATATATATATATATATATATATTGTGTGTGTGTGTGCGCACGTGCGCGCGCGCAATGACACCTCTAGGCCTTTCGTGTCATTCCAGCAAAGACGCTTTCTCTGAACGCATTTGCTTGTAATTCATCCTTTTTCTGCAACATTACAAGCTCCTGATGGTGTTGATTACAACATGAAAGGCTTAGAGCTGTCATTCAGCTCTCCCCGTGGTTTTGCATTTTGTATCGCTTGTTAGCGATTATTGTAATATATATATATATATATATATATATATATACATATATATATATATATATATATATATATATATATATATATATATATATATATATATATATATATATATATATATAGACGCACACACACACATGACACTGGAGGCAGATGTCACGCGATGGAAAATCACAGGAGAGGATGTCACAAGAGGGGGTGGATATTACATGAGGGAAGGGGGATATTATGGTAGCAGGGTAGTAGTGGTTGTGGTGGGAGGTTTAATACCAAGAAGAGCAGCACTATGGAGAGTACTGAGGCAGCAGTAGAGATGGCTGAGAGCAGCATCAAACACTTCATCCTGCCGCAACGACGACTCTAAACTCACTCATGTGTGGCGGCTATCACCAATCCCAGCCTTCCACCCACACTAACAACTACCACCACCAAATCATCACTACTACCATTTCGACAACACTAACCATCTAACCACAACCATCCCCAAAATCAAATATCTTCCTTTCCTTCTGCCACCCACAGCCGACTAAACGGTGTTAACATTCAAAATACTGTATAACAAATAATCTGATAAATTAGACACAGGTATAACACTTGGGCTATCATTATTATGGAAACGTTTAGCCACACAGTGGCTTTATCAGTCCAATACAAAGAAGAATAGTGAAGATCAGAAGGAGTTTGAGGTAATCAGTCATCAGCCTGGAGTCTTTGCTATCTGTCCATCGATACTGACTGACTGACTGAGGGACTGATTATCACAAAGTCCTTCTGATCTTCACTATTCTTCTTTGTACTGGACTGATGAAGCCAGTGTGGCGAAACTTTTCCATAATAAAGATAACCAAGTGTTGCACGTGTGTCTAATTTATCAACTTGACGGTTCTCAGAACTATTTATCTATAACAAATAATCTCTAGTGTGAGCTGTGATAATAAAGCTGACTTGGAGTCCTGCTTTAAGGTATCCTGAGAGACTGTAGTTCCTAAGTGATAATAACTCCAGCTATGATGAAACCAAACCTTTACTGAATACTTGATATCACTCTCCTACTTAAGGAGCACGTAAGTTCCCACAGTCTTCTAATAACATGTTCATTTTTCCACTATAATCTACCTTAACCATAATTACTATCGCATTTGTCTTGTCTGTTTCGTAAGGTGAAGTCCAGGATCTTTCCTTTCCAGAGGTCTGAGCAAAGTTCAGACCTCTGCAACACAATTGTTATCAAAGTTACCGTAAGTTATACCATGGATTAAGGAAAGATCCTGGACTTCACCTTACGAAAGACATAGCAAATGCGATAGTAATTATGAACAAGGTAGATTATAGTGGAAAAATGAACATGTTATTAGAAGACGGGGAACTTACGTGCCTCTTAAATCTCCCAGCTCAGACCGACCGATTGCAAGACATTGCCTGAGCCCCAACCTGAGTGATGGAATATGACAGGGGAAACACAGACAGCTTTTGTTCCCACTGTGTAAGTTTTACCCAGAATAGAGTAGCAGCACGTGTGACGTAATGGTTTAGAAAACCGACAAGCTGTGCAATATTCGGAAATCTTTATCAAGGAAACGTTTCACCAACCAGTGGCTTCTTCAGTCCAACAGAGAAAAACTGCAGCAAAGCACTGATGTATCAAATGACTATTAATAAAATAAATAACATAACCCGTCCCTCCATACCCATTTCAAACCGTCTGTCTACTACATCCGATTTCATGAGTCTCAGACCTAATTCTCCCGTCGATATGAATTTTTTTTTTTCATCATGGTAAAAATAGAATAAGCCGAGGCATTTTAGTCCAGATTGGATATACCGCACTTTTAGCCCTGCCTTTCTCAAATAATATTCGTCAATGGACGCTCCGACGGATTTACCAAATTTTATATCGAATACCAAACCAATTTGCAGAAAATATGATTAAGTACCCAGTGTGTGTGTGTGTGTGTGTGTGTGTGTGTGTACTCACCTATATGTGGTTGCAGAGGTCGAGTCATAGCTCCTGGCCCCGCCTCTTCACTGGTCGATACTAAGTCACTCTCTCCCTGCTCCATTAGCTTTATCATACCTCTTAAAGCTATGTATGGAACTTGTTTCCACTACTTCTATCTCCAGATTATTCCACTTCTTGACAACTCTAAGGCTAAAGAAATACTTCCTAACATCCCTATGACTCATCTGGGTTTTCAGCTTCCAACTGTGACCCCTTGTTGATGAGTCCCATCTCTGGAACATCCTGTCTCTGTCCACCTTGTCAATTCCTCTCAGTATTTTATATGTAGTTATCATGTCCCCTTTATCTCTCCCGTCTTCCAGTGTCGTCAGGTCTATTTCCCTTAACCTCTCCTCGTACCACATACCCCTTAGCTCCGGGACCAGTCTTGTTGCAAACCTTTGCACTTTCTCTAGTTTCCTTACATGCTTGGCTAGGTGTGGGTTCCAAACTAGTGCTGCATAATCCAATATGGGCCTAACGTACACAGTGTACAGGGTCCTCAACGATTCCTTATTAAGATATCGGAATGCTGTTCTTAGGTTTGCTAGGCGCCCATATGCTGCAGCAGTTACTTGGTTGACGTGCGCCTTGGTGCCCGGTGTTATACTCACCCTAAGATCCTTTTCCTTGAGTGAGGTTCGTAGTCTCTGGTCCCCTAGATTGTACTCCGTCTGTGGTCTTCTTTGCTCTTTCCCAATCTTCATGACTTTGCACTTGGTGGAGTTGAACTCAGGAGGCAGTTGTTGGACCAGGCCTGCAGCCTGTCCAGATTCCTTTGTAGTTCTGCCTGGTCCTCGTCCGATTGAATTCTTCTCATCAACTTCACATCATCTGCAATCAGGGACGCTTCGTAGTCTATTCCTTCCGTCATGCCGTTCACAAATAACAGAAACAGCACCGGCTCTAGGATTGACCCCTGTGGCACCCCGCTCGTTACAGGCGCCAACTCTGACATCTCGCCACGTACCATAACTCGCTGTTGTCTTCTTGACAGATATTCCCTGATCCATTGTAGTGCCTTCCCTGTTATCCCTGCCTGGTCCTCCAGCTTTTGCAGTAATCTCTTGTGTAAAACTGTGTCAAACGCCTTCTTACAGTCCAAGAAAATGCAATCTACCCACCCTTCTCTTTCTTGTCTTAATGTTGTTACCCTGTCATAGAACTCCAATAGGTCTGCGACACAGGATTTCCCGTCCCTGAAACCGTGCTGGCTGTCGCTGATAAGCTAATTCCTCTCTAAGTGCTCCACCACTCTTCTCCTGATAATCTTCATGACCTTGCATACAATACGGTCTGGAGTTTTGAGACTTTGATTGCGGGTTCTATCCCCGCCCGTGGTATGGTTTGTTTGCAATCGTGTCATTACGATTTCGTGAGTCATACAATACCTGTCAGTGACACCGGTCTGTAGTTTAATGCTTCGTGTCCGTCTTTTTTTTTTTTTAAATTGCGACTACAATGGCTGTCTTCTATACCTCAGGTAGTCGCCCTCTTTCGATAGATGTGTTGACGATTGTTGTTAGTGGTACACACAACGCCTCTGCTCCCTCTCTCAGGACCCATGGAAAGATGTTATCCAGCCCCATCGCCTTTGAGGTATCTAGCTGCTTTAGCAGCCTCTTCACTTCTTCCTCGGTTGTAGGTATTGTGTCCAACACTTGTTGGTGTATCTCACCTCCCCGTCTTTCTAGAGTCCCTTCTGGCTCCTCTGTGAACACTTCTTTGAATCTCATGTTTAGCTCCTTCCATACTTCGCGGTCGTTTCTTGTGACCTCCCCTCCTCCCTTCCTCAGTCTGATTATCTGGTCCTTGAAT
Organism: Cherax quadricarinatus; assembly: GCF_038502225.1. Classification (NCBI taxonomy): domain Eukaryota; kingdom Metazoa; phylum Arthropoda; class Malacostraca; order Decapoda; family Parastacidae; genus Cherax; species Cherax quadricarinatus. The sequence goes on from NC_091357.1 coordinate 9,489,019, forward strand.
GTTGTTTTCCTCCTGTTGTGGCTATACAACAGTTTTGGGTCAGATTTGGCTTTCGCTGCTATGTCATTCTCGTATTGTCGTTGGGCCTCCCTCCTTAACTGTGCATATTCATTTCTGGCTCTACGATTGCTCTCCTTATTCTCCTGGGACCTTTGTCTTCTATACTCCTTCCATCCTCTAGCCCACTTGGTTTTGGCCTCCCTACACCTTTGTGTGCTTGTATGTGTGCGTGTTTATACTTGCATAGTTGTGACTGCAGGTGTCGAGTCACAGCTCCTGGCCCCACCCCTTCACTGGTCGCTAATAGGTCACTCTTCCTGTTTCATGAGCTTTATCATACCTCTTAAAGTTATGTATGGATGTTGCCTTCACTACATCACTTCCCAGACTATTCCATCTTCTGACAACTCTGTGACTTAAATACTTCCTAACATCCCTGTGATTCACCTGAGTCTTCATCTTCCAATTGTGGTCTTTTGTTGCTGTGTCCCATCTCTGGGACATCCTGTCTGTCCACCTTGTCAATTCCTCTCAGTATTTTATGTTGTAATCATATCCCCCCCCTCTCTCTCCTGTCTTCCAGTGTCGTCAGATTGATTTCCCTTAACTTCTCCTCGTAGGACATGTGTGTGTGTGTGTGTGTGTGTGTGTGTGTGTGTGTGTGTGTGTGTATATATATATATATATATATATATATATATATATATATATATATATATATATATATATATGTATGTACATATAATATATATATATATATATATATATATATATATATATATATATATACACGCAATAAGATCACAGTAAACAGGTGATTTCAAAATATGCAAAACAACCACTCTGAAAGAAATAGAGAAATTCCAAGCGCTTTCGTGACTACTCACATTATCAAGGAACTTGGTGTAGTCACGAAAGCGCTTGGAAGTTTCTCTATTTCTTTCAGAGTGGTTGTTTTGCATATATATATATATATATATATATATATATATATATATATATATATATATATATATATATATATATATATATATATATATATATATATATATATATTCCGGACGCAGCTTAATGGATAGATATAGAGACAGATAAGTGAAAATAGAAGCGGAGTCGTAATTACACAGCGAGGCATCCGTGACGATTCTCAAATTGCACTAATGGAACCAACCAAAAGCAATTCAGATTAAAATGAATAGAGCAATTAATCACGCAGGGGTGCCAAAAATGGGAGGTGAGGGGGGGGAGGCAGGCTCAAAGCATACGAACAAACGATAGTAATTAGGATCACACTATAATTTTGATCACGCTCAGTAACTGGGATCATGCTCAGTATTTGGAATCAACCAATAACCGGGATCATCCATTAACTGGGATCACTCAATAATTTGAATCACTCATTTGCGATCACCCAGCTGGGATCACTCAGTAATTGAGATTTAATCTCTCGTCTTGGATGTGCTCTTAATTTCATAAAATTTATTTATACAATATCCTCATGCTGAACATTCGTCTCTCCTGAACACAGTTCTGTGAAGACTTCTTTGCTATCCCTTTGTTTTTAATTAAGGAAGTAGCTAGAATTCCTTAAACCAAGAGCCCTTCACCGCCCTTGAAAGGTACATTTCATCCCACTTGCTTCTACATAATCTTGTTCATACTTCTGCCACTGATGCTTCCAGGTCCTGCTCTTTGCTCTCTGACTCACGAAATCGTAATGACACGATTTCAAACAAACCATACCACGGGCGGGGATAGAACCCGCGATCAGAGAGTCTCAAAACTCCAGACCGTCGAGGGTTCTATCCCCGCCAGTGGTATGGTTTATATATATATATATATATATATATATATATATATATATATATATATATATATATATATATATATATATATATATATATATATATATTCCAACAAGTCGGCCGTCTCCCACCGAGGCAAGGTGACCCAAAGAGAAAGAAAATCCCAAAAAAGAAAATATTTTCATCGTCATTCAGCACTTTCACCTCACTCACACATAATCACTGTTTTTGCAGAGGTGCCCAGAATACAACAGTTTAGAAGTATATACGTATAAAAATACAAAGTATATCTCTCCAAACTGCCAATATCCCAAAGCCCTCCCTTAGAATGCAGGCACTGTACTTCCCATTTCCAGGACTCAAGTCCGGTTATATAAAATAACCGGTTTCCCTGAATCCCTTCACTAAATATTACCCTGCTCACACTCCAACAGATTGTCAGGTCCTAAATACCATTTGTCTCCATTCACTCCTATCTAACACGCTCACGCATGCTTGCTGGAAGTCCAAACCCCTCGCACACAACACCTCCTTTACCCCCTCCCTCCAACCTTTTCGAGGACGACCCCTACCCCGCCTTCCTTCCCCTACAGATTTATACGCTCTCCATGTCATTCTACTTTGATCCATTCTCTTTAAATGACCAAACCACCTCAACAAATCCTCTTCAGCCCTCTGACTAATACTTTTATTAACTCCACACCTACTCCTAATTTCCACACTCCGAATTTTCTGCATAATATTTATACCACACATTGCTCTTACACAGGACAGCTACACTGCCTCTAACCGCCTCCTTGCTGCAGCATTTACAACCCAAGCTTCACACCCATATACGAGTGTTGGTACTACTATACTTTCATACATTCCTTTCTTTGCCCCCATAGATAACATTTTTTGCCTCTACATATACCTCAACGCACCACTCACCTTCTTTCCTTCATCAATTCTATGATTAACCTCATCCTTCATAAATCCATCCGCTGACACGTCAACTCCCAAGTATCTGAAAACATTCACTTCTTCCATACTCCTCCTCTCCAATTTGATATCCAATTTTTCTTTATCTAAACCATTTGATATTCTCATCACCTTACTCTTTTCTATGTTCACTTTCAACTTTCTACCTTTACACACATTCCCAAATTCGTCCACTAACCTTTGCAATTTTTCTTTAGAATCTCCCATAAGCACAGTATCATCAGCAAAAAGTAACTGTGTCACTTCCCATTTTGTATTTAATTCCCCATAATTTAATCCCACCCCTCTCCCGAACACCCTAGCATTTACTTCTTTTACAACCCCATCTATAAATATATTAAACAACCATGGTGACATTACACATCCCTAAGACCTACTTTTACCAGGAAGTAGTCTCCCTCTCTCCTACACACCCTAACCTGAGCCTCACTATCCTCATAAAAACTCTTTATAGCATTTAGTAACTTACCACCTATTTCATACACTTGCAACATCTGCCACATTGCTCCCATATATATATATATATATATATATTATATATATTATATATATATATTATATATATATATATTATATATTATATATATATATTATATATATATCTTTCAACACACCGGCCGTATCCCACCGAGGCGGGGTGGCCCAAAAGGAAAAACGAAAGTTTCTCCTTTTACATTTAGTAATATATACAGGAGAAGAGGTTACTAGCTCCTTGCTCCCGGCATTTTAGTCGCCTCTTACAACACGCATGGCTTACGGAGGAAGAATTCTGTTCCACTTCCCCATGGAGGTAAGAGGAAATAAACAAGAACAAGAACTAGAAAGAAAAAAGAAAACCCAAAGGGGTGTGTATATATATGCTTGTACATGTATGTGTAGTGTGACCTAAGTGTAAGTAGAAGTAGCAAGACATACCTGAAATCTTGCATGTGTATGAGACATAAAAAAAGACACCAGCAATCTTACCATCGTGTAAAACAATTACAGGCTTCAGTTTTACACTCACTTGGCAGGACGGTAGTACCTCCCTGGGCGGTTGCTGTCTACCAACCTACTACCTACCTATATATATATATATATATATATATATATATATATATATATATATATATATATCTTTCTTCTTTCAACACATCAGCCGTATCCCACCGAGGCGGGGTGGCCCAAAAGGAAAAACAAAAGTTTCTCCTTTTACATTTAGTAATATATACAGGAGAAGGGGTTACTAGCCCCTTGCTCCCGGCATTTTAGTTGCCTCTTACAACACGCATGGCGTACGGAGGAAGAATTCTGTTCCACTTCCCCATGGAGATAAGAGGAAATAAACAAGAACAAGAACTAGAAAGAAAATAAAAGAAAACCCAGAGGGGTATGTATATATACGCTTGTACATGTATGTGTAGTGTGACCTAAGTGTAAGTAGAAGTAGCAAGATGTACCTGAAATCTTGCATGTTCATGAGACAGAAAAAAGGACACCAGCAATCCTACCATCATGTAAAACAATCACAGGCTTTCGTTTTACACTCACTTGGCAGGACGGTAGTACCTCCCTGGGCGGTTGCTGTCTACCAACCTACTACCTACCTATATATATATGTATATATATATATATATATATATATATATATATATATATATATATATATATATATATATATAAACAAATCTGCCGTTTCCCACCAAGGAAGGGTGCCTTGAAACAGAAAAACTTTCATCATTCACTCCATCACTGTCTTGCCAGAGGTGAGCTGACACTAGTTATAAAACTGCAACATTAACACCCCTCCTTCAGAGTGCAGACACTGTGCTTCCCATCTCCAGGACTCAAGTCCGGCCTGCCGGTATCCCTCAATCTCTTCATAAATATTACCCTGCTGACACTCCAACAGCACGTCAAACTCTGTGAAAAAGTAGTGAAATTCCAAGCGCTGTCTGTTTTCTCATCAATGTTTTTGAGAGCTTTACGTATTTGTAGTCCAGAGTTCATAGATGAAGAAATATCCAAAATTTATGAAATAGCCAATGATCTGAAATACCCGAGGAATGTAATTGATAAATCATTTAAAATTGCTAGAAATACTTTTTACAACTCAAAAAGGGACAACCAATCTTATTCAACTAAAAATATGTTGGTTCTCCCTTACCATGAAAACTTGGTTGATATGCCTTCTCTTATTAAGACTTTTAATAAGAACATAAGAACATAAGAAAGGAGGAACACTGCAGCAGGCCTGTTGGCCCATACTAGGCAGGTCCTTTACAATTCATCCCACTAACAAACATTTGACCTACCCAATTTTCAATGCTACCCAAGAAATAAGCTTTGATGTGCAAGTCCCACTCAAATCCAACCCATCCCACTCATGTATTTATCCAACCTAAATTTGAAACTACCCAAAGTCCTAGCCTCAATAACCCAACTAGGTAGACTGTTCCACTCATCTACTACCCTATTTCCAAACCAATACTTTCCTATGTCCTTTCTAAACTAAACTTATCTAATTTAAATCCATTACTGCGGGTTCTCTCTTGGAGAGATATCCTCAAGACCTTGTTAATATCCCCTTTATTAATACCTATCTTCCACTTATACACTTCGATCAGGTCTCCCCTCATTCTTCGTCTAACAAGTGAATGTAACTTAAGAGTCTTCAATCTTTCTTCATAAGGAAGATTTCTAATGCTATGTATTAATTTAGTCATCCTACGCTGAATGTTTTCTAACGAATTTATGTCCATTCTGTAATATCGAGACCAGAATTGAGCTGCATAATCTAGGTGAGGCCTTACTAATGATGTATAAAGCTGCAGTATGACCTCTGGACTTCTGTTGCTTACACTTCTTGATATAAATCCCAGTAATCTATTTGCCTTATTACGTACGCTTAGGCATTGCTGTCTTGGTTTAAGGTTGCTGCTTACCATAACCCCCAAGTCCTTTCCGCAATCTGTATGGTTAAGTTCTACATTATTTAACTTATAAGTGCTAGGGTTATGGACACTCCCGAGCTTCAGAACCTTGCATTTATCTACATTGAACTGCATCTGCCACTTTTCTGACCAAGAGTAGAGTTTGTCTAAATCCTCCTGAAGTTCCCTAACATCTACGTTTGAATCAATTATCCTACCTATCTTCGTGTCATCGGCGAATTTGCTCATATCACTAGTAATTCCTTCATCAAGATCATTGATATATATTATAAACAACAACGGGCCCAAGACTGATCCCTGTGGAACGCCACTTGTTACTGATCCCCACTCGGATTTAACCCCATTTATGGACACTCTTTGCTTCCTGTCTGTGAGCCATGATTCAATCCACGAGAGCACCCTTCCCCCAATGCCATGAGCTGCTACTTTCTTCAACAGTCTTTGGTGCGGAACTCTATCAAATGCCTTACTAAAATCTAAGTAAATAATATCAAATTCTTTATCGTGGTCAACAGCCTCAAAAGCTTTACTGAAGAAAGTTAATAAATTAGTTAGACAAGACCGGCCTCTTGTGAATCCATGCTGAGTATCATTAATCAAGCTATGCTTATCGAGATGGCTTCTTATAATCTCAGCTATAATTGACTCTAGTAATTTGCCTACAATTGAGGTCAGGCTTATTGGGCGGTAATTTGACGGTAACGACTTGTCCCCTGTTTTAAAAATAGGAATTACATTAGCCATCTTCCACATATCAGACACTGCACCTGTTTGAAGAGATAAATTAAAAATATTAGTTAATGGTTCACAGACTTCCATTTTGCATTCCTTTAGAACCCTTGAAAAAACCTCATCAGGACCCGGTGACTTATTTTGCTTCAGTCTGTCTATCTGCTTCACAACCATTTCACTAGTGACTGTGATGTTACATAATTTATCTTCTTCTGATCCACTATAAAAATTAATTACCGGAATATTATTAGTGTCTTCCTGTGTGTAAAAACCGAGAGAAAATAATTATTTAAAATCGAGCACATTTCATTCTCTTTGTCAGTAAGATGCCCATAGTTATTTTTAAGGGGACCTATCTTATCTCTGACTTTTGTTCTATAGACCTGGAAAAAACTTTTTGGGTTAGTTTTAGAATCCCTAGCAACTTTAATTTCATAGTCCCTTTTAGCTTTTCTTATCCCCTTTTTAATGTCCCTCTTAATGTCAATATACTGATTCATAAGATGACCCTCGCCTCTTTTGATACGCCTATAAATTCCTTTCTTATGCCCTAGTAGATATTTCAGCCTATTATTCATCCATTTTGGGTCATTTCTATTTGATCTAATTTCTTTATAAGGGATAAACGTTCTTTGAGCAGCATGTATTGTGTTCAGAAAACTGTCATATTGATAGCTCTCTTCGTTACCCCAGTCAACAGATGATAAGTGTTCTCTAAGCCCATCGTAATCTGCTAAGCGAAAATCTGGGACTGTTACTGAGTTATCCCTACTATCATACTTCCATTCAATTCTACATGTAATTGATTTGTGGTCGCTAGCACCCAGTTCCTCTGAAACTTCTAAATTATTAACAAGGGATTCATTGTTTGCCAGAACTAAGTCAAGCAGGTTATTACCCCTTGTAGGTTCTGTCACAAACTGCTTCAAAAAACAATCCTGAACTACTTCTAAGAAATCGTATGATTCTAAATTCCCAGTCAAGAAATTCCAATCAATATGACTAAAGTTAAAGTCTCCTAGAATTACTACATTATCGTGCCTTGTGGCCCTAACAATTTCCTCCCATAGTAGTCTCCCCTTGTCCCTATCTAAATTTGGGGGACGGTATATCACACCTAAAATAAATTTTTCATGCCCCTCTGAAAATTCTATCCAAACAGTCTCTGT